>NC_064645.1:38483610-38788305 GCF_023864345.2 Schistocerca serialis cubense | reverse complement strand
TTCATCTTGGTGAACCGTTCATTTGCACCAGTTCGTTCGCGAACTACCCAACTCTACTGAGTAATCCCCTTGTGTAACAGCAACGCACGCTTCTAACTCCTGTCGGGAACGACACCACCGTCCCCTCTCCACTCGGTGAGTGAGACGAGCGCGTGCTCCTCACACGCCGGCAGTCTGGCGCTTCCTCCGCAGAGGTCGACCTCGACAACCGCGGCCTCGGTTGGCAGCTGGCGGCCAGCGCGTCGATTGCTTCAGCCGTCCCGCGTGCTGTGAGAAGCCCGGGGTCACGGCGCGTGAACCGAGGAGGCCGGCCGGCGGGAACGTTCCCCTCACAAGTGGCGCCTAATGGACGCTACGACGGCTCGAGGCGCGTCCAGTCTGCGGCGGAAGCGCCGAAGGACGGAGGGCCGCGCGCCCGCCTCCACACGTGCCTCGCCTACCGACTGCGGCAACACACGACCGACGGCTTGACAAAGACGTTACCGGGAAATTATTACGACTGGCTACGCTATTCTACGGCTAACAAAGTAGGGAAGCCACGCACACGTTGAAAGAGGATATTCTCCTTTCCTCAAATCCAAAGCTGTCGTCCACGTGAAGGTTGGTTCAACAAATGGTTCAAATGGGTCTAAGCACTATGGGACAACACCCGAGGTCATCAGTCACCTAGAACTCAAAACTGCTTAAACCTAGCTAACGTAAGGACATCACACACATCCATGCCCGAGGCAGGATCCGAACCTACGACCGCAGCGGTCGTGCGGTTCCAGACTGATGCGCCTAGAACCGCTCGGCCAGAACGGGCCAGCTTTGGTTCAAGAGCACACTGCTTTAATACACACGATCCTATTACAGGCGGTACGCTCTCGTGTTCCTGCAACCTTCGAACTAATATCCCCTTGTTACTTATGTGCGCAGCTACGGCCCAACGTGGGTTGCTAACCGCGCAGCAACTTGGCGCTCTTTCAGGTAAACAAATCATTTGGTCACGAACGAAGCACCGAGCGGTGTCTTATTCATCGACAAACGCACTTCGCATGTATCTACCGAATTTTGGGAAGTAGTTGCAGAATGTAAAAGTATTACTTTGCAGAATGCGTACTTATTATGCAAGTGCGTTATGTATGTACGAAGGTACGCATGTTCCACATCTCCTCCTAAACCACTGGATCGAAATCAACCAAACCTGGCACACATATTACTTACTATGTGCAAGAAATACTGTGGGCATAAGAACCAGCGACCTGCTACTGAAGTGGGGGTGATAACGTGAAGAGAGAGATAGGATGAGAGCGAGAGAGAAACGGGACGAGCAGATGCACAGGGAGAGAGGGAGGGGGAGGAGGAGAAGAGAGAGAAATACGAGTAGACAGAGAGAGGGGAGGGGGAGGAGAAGACGGACAGTGTGGGGAGGGGGGAGGGCGCAGGATGTGAGCTGAGAGGGAGTGGGAACAGGGAGAGGCGGAAGGAGGAAATGGAGTCATATAACTGGATTAAACAGATAGCTGCCCACAGCCTGGTACTCAGCAGGCGGTGGCTACAGAGTATTATGGATGCAAGGACCTCAAGAGTTACCGAACAAAGCAAGAAGCACGTTACCTTGCTCTGTAGGCATATTAGTAACACATTCACAGAAACTACACAGACGAATAATATTACGATGTCATCTACCATTTGGAGAGCAACATTTTGTACTCGATTTGTTTGTTATTTCTGTAACTTTATTTTTGCACTATGGCTCGTATTCTTCTTTGCGTAGGCACATTCTACTGCCAGTCACTTGTCACGCGTCTGCTCTAGCTTCAGTCAGCTCCCGACGCTAACTACGAGTGTGCGGCGCACTTTGAGACACGTGAAATGTTGGTAGGCAGTGTGGCGACGCTGTGTGACGAGCTACAGCGTCTGCAGGCAGGCCCCGGCGGTCCCCCGGGGACCGGAAGCGGCGTTTTTGTAGGCCGCGGCGGGGGCGGGGGCGGCCGGCGCGGCAGCGGCAGCTGGCAGCTGCGCCTGCTCCAGCGCCTTGGCTCGTCTGCTGTCGCAGCCCAGCCCAGCACAGCACGTCACTGCACCGTACTTCACTCCACACACTCCAGAGCAGCGGCCGTCAAACTCCGCGCTGCGTGACGTTCTCAGCCGTACAGTACACCTATCAGCTAACTGCCGAATTCAAAAAATCGCTTAACAATAAGAGCATCTGAAGACAGTAGTATCCCTGCTCATAAAGAAACAAAAATACTTACAGGGGCAGTAATATTTTAGCACTTGCCTAATTTTAATTGAGGCAGGTGAATTCGGCCGTGAGCCAAGTACAGTTGACCGCTTACTTCAGGGGTGTACTAGCACGGCCTCAGTGCCGTTAGAGGATGTGAGAGGTAGAATGATCTCTTATACGTATTCCAGTGCTGACAACTCACTAACGTATGCGCCTCGAACCGATCACATGTTAAGGTATAAATTTCAAACAGATGCAACATCAAATTCCTGAATGCGCATTATTCATCTTCAAATATGGTACATACTTGTAGGAAGGAACATGAAATTAAATTGAGGCTGTTGTAATACAACACACTGAGTTCAAGAAAATGGCATTCGAAAGATTAGGTAAACGTCTGTGATCGTGTCTCATACTGTATAATGCATTGAAATATACGTACAGTTACTGTTATTAACACTTTGACTGTGACTGGGTAAAGTTTCTCCAGCTTTTAAATACGAAATGACGTATACTGAGGGGCCCGGCTGGCTTCAATGTGTTGCGAGGGACATGTAGGTCCTAAATCAGCCGTCTGTTGCCCGAAGTCAAGCTGCTGGGGGGCGCCAACTGCCCGTCCAGTACGTAAAGAGGTCGCTTCACGTTGTGTGAAGGACGACGAAATTTTGCATGAATTGGAGCAAGATATTCTTGACAATGACAGTGAGGATGACGATATGGACGATTCAGATAATGATACTGACTTTTGTGATGTATCATGTAATAAGATTGCTACGCATTAATGTGATAGAACGAGAGAGTCAAAGATATTCTTTATTACTCTGTGACGTAGTGCACTTAGATAACTATTCTTATATGGTAAGCTTTTTACCTTGCTAAGATATAATTTGAGGAAAGAGGAGTCTGTTTATTTAATTGCGTGATGTATCATGTAATAGGATTGCTACAGAATGAGAGAGTCAAAGATATTCATTAGTACTCTGTGACGTAGTGCACTTAGATAACTATTCTTAGAAAGTAAGCGTTTGTTCTTGCTATTGCGTAGTACCAATAAGCCCCATATACATCTTTATATATCATAGAGAATCGCTAATTCATGTGCGAGAAGAATTTCATTGACACCAAGGTCAATAAAACTTCGTTCATTTGAAAAAGGTACGTGTTACTTTCACAAACGACGTATACTCAAGTGTGATCTATTAATGAATACCAGCTCGAGAACAATTCCGACGGGAGTGTTCAGTTCTAATTAAATAATTTGATGCTTTCTTTGGAAAAGAAGTGATTCCACGGATCATTTTTTTGCCACCGATGTTTCTAAGAACTGAAGGCAAATCTGATTGCTATGGAACAGAGCCCCGACGAATATTTCTCGGCAACTTTCATTAACACTTTCAGCTTCAATACAGCATCTCCAGCAGCTGGAACAGACCGCCATAACAACGGAAGCGTATAGTGTGAAAGCACTGTCACCCTTGCACTGCGTCCCACCAACGGTGTATGTATTCACTACAACAGAACGCACACACACAATCACTCATACATATAAAGCCACAACACAAGGTGGTGTGGAAACATCTCAGTATAAAAGGCTCAGTATAGGCAAAATACAAATAACAGTAAGTGAATATAGCTGAGTGATTTTATACTTCGTGCAAGATGATTTGTGTCCAACTTCAACTATTTCTCGTTTTGATTTGGTAAACTTCGTTGAATCGTTCCTTTCTTTTCCGGTGTTCCTTCATTTCTTGAACCACGAAACACTGCGAGAAAAGACAATAAATATAAGTGCAGCGGGTGTAAAATAGTTCCTTGATTCAAAGTGTCATCACAAAAAAACTATGCTACGCGAAATAAATGTGTAAAAATTTATATCTGTAATCCAAAAGACGTAGCTTCAGGCTTTCATTCATACCATAAAAAGATCGGCATTCTAAGAAACTACAAGACTGGCAGTCAAAGTGTTAATCACTGAATCAAAAAAATGGTTCAAATGGCTCTGAGCACTATGGGACTCAACATCTGAGGTCATAAGTCCCCTAGAACTTAGAACTACTTAAACCTAACTAACCTAAGGACATCACACACATCCATGCCCGAGGCAGGATTCGAACCTGCGACCGTAGCAGTCCCGCGGAATCACTGAATCATCTGTCCACACATACACCCCCACAATACACTTGGTAAGGCAATTGCAATGTCACAACTTTGGGGTCACTGAGGGTGGCAGCCACCTGAAACAGGGAGCATTTGAGACGAAGCTTTCCTAATGGTGTTCACTGTTGACGATCAGTACTTGGGGGGGGGGGGGCAGCGCCCCACTTACGTCACCTTTAACATGGCTAGTCTATTGGGAGTCAATTACGTATCTCAGCAGTTAATAACAAAGTCACATTAATTTATGCCAGTTACCAACCAATTATAAGATGCAGCCCGGGGTGCCGTCTCACAATGTCAGCATTGGCTCCTGAGCAAAGACATCTGCAACCCGCAGTGGCCGACCTGTCCCGGCACTTTCCGTCGGCTGGATCGCGAACGGACCACCCCTAGTTTGTACGAATGAACGCACTGGACGGACGAAGCGAGATTACGGATCCGAGTCTTTTGTTCGCGGACGCGTCGCCCCGATTACAATCTTGACACATCGCTTCTGCGTATGCCTGAAGATATCCTTCTAGACAGGCAGTGCAAGGGAAGACCCGCCAGCAACGCGGTGAAATACTGAAGTCGGTCCATCATTGCGTCCGTCTACTGACACTGATATATTACGGCGGAACGTTTGCGAAAACTGCAACACCGAGGAAGAAGACATGTACGAGTGAACGAAATTCATACCACAGACTATCCACATTAAGATTACAGACTTGTACACGATTTCTCAAAATTCATTACGTTGTGAAGAGAACGTATGCTGCACATGGAAATCCTAGACGCCGCGGCAATGAATCAAACAAGTCCACGCTAGCTCGCATGCGGTTCTCTCTCAGCTACGTGATAGAAAAACGTAGTGTTCTATTCAGAAAATCCCCTGTCGGCGAACAGCGGAGCCGTTTTGGGGGCAGCCGGCCCCTTCGTCCAGGCCCCAGGCCGCTGTGACCGAGCGTCTTGTAACATTCGGGAGAATAAACGGATTTTTCCGTCACTATACGTTCACACCTCAAACACAATGCAGGACCAGAGGCTTGCGGGTGAGCTGCTTGTAATATGTTTCTCAGTCCCTGGCAAAATGTTTACTTTTCGAATGAAGTTTGATATTTTTATATGGGTGGGCAATTTTGATTCCTCATCCAAACCCCTAAGTTCATTAGGCGTGGGCCACCACTGGTTCCGCCCTCTATGAGCGGAAACGTCACAGCGTGACATACTAGGGGTGTTCAATAAGTAATGTAACACTTTTTTTTCTCTGACAATATAGAGTGGAAAAATGTGGAATTGGTTGTGGGGACATTGTGGAATATTCCCGCTTCAGCACCTATAGTTTCAAGAAGTTCCGACATGTGCCGGTGCTATGCTGAAGGTAGCCTTCAGAATAGCGTCTGTGATAGAGGTGCGTTCCAAGCACAGAGCTGCCGTTAAGTTTGTTCTGGCGGAGAACCACAGCATCGCAGACAGCTGTAAGCCCTTTCAAAATATCCGCGGAGATCTGGCAGCGAACAAAAGCACGTAGAGTCGTCGGGCGATGCGTCTGTCATCGTAGCAGCAAGGTCGCACAAACGTGTCCCATCTCCCGTGTGCTGGCTGGCCGCACACAGCTGTGACTCCTGCAGTCTGCGCACGTGAGGACAGTCTCATCCGGGATGACGATCAAACACCTCGCTGCTCAGCCGGGCGTCTCTGGCACACTCGTCCACCAGTTGGGGTACTCGAAGGTGTGTGCCTGCTTCGTTTTTCGCGCCTAGGAGAAGTCCATAAACATGTGAGCGGAACGGCTTCCTCCTTACGAGGCTGATCGTGACAATATTTTTTCGAACATCGTCACAGGCAATGAAACATACGCCACAAACTTGAAACCGACGTCCGCCATGTTAATATGACCAAACGTTAGCTTCTATTGAAAGTGTTTTGATATAAAATGCCAGTGCACCAATCGTTCCGATTGTAATCTAAAATGTAAAGGAATCACATTTCATTCGTAAATGGACTCGTTCAAGCGATAGTTTCTTCTATATACATGAGTGTTAGTTGGGCTGGTTACTTTTACTGTAGTCATTTAACTTTAAATTTCCTATAAATCCAACTCGAAAATCTCTCTAGTGAACCCTACGTGAAGGACAGGTGAAACGAACAAAACATGATGAAGTATGTTCTCAGTATTTTCGGGGGCATAGACCGTGAGCCAGATCATCAGCGATATGCTTGTTATCTTTGGCGCGTCCCCGTGCATGAGCATCTTTGCGTTTTCGGCTGGGGCGCGCCGGACGGCGACAGGCAGTCGGTTTGGGGTGAGACTGGTGGAGCTGTGGCTCGGGCGTAAGCACACGTGTGATGTCTGTTACGCTGGGACTGTTTGCTAATCGTGAAACTCCTGCGACGGTTACTGGTTGGCTGGAAGGCATTTCGTATAAACTGTGCCGAGCCTGGCAGTGAGAGCGGAGTCCGGAGTTGGTGTTGGCCTAGATGTCTGTACAAACTGAGGTGCCTGTGTGAGGAGCACGGCGTGGACCTGTCGGTTGCTTCGTCCTTCTAGCAAACCGCAAGCGGATGTTCGTCCGGAGTGTTTACAGTTTGTGGTGAGCATAGTGTGAACAAGTTCCCGTAGGATGTGGTCCCAGCCTGACTCTTAGCCTGCGTTATTTGTGGGTGCCGACCCCTTGTCTGTTGCTGCTTCCAGGTCTCCTGTAAGATTTCGCAACAAAACTGTGTTTTTGTGGCATTCTGTGTTCCTGGCTCAGCCTCCGCCTAGAAACGGGAAAGATTTGGAATTCCTTAATGCTGTAATTCAAACATAAAACAATTGTTCTTTCAGAATAAGCGCCTGTTTCTTTGGGACACTCCAGTTCAAACAGGAGTGGCGTAATGTTAATGAGTATTTGTTAATCGTGAAATGAAGTGTATTTAATATTTTGCTGTTTTCTGGGGCACGCAGCTGTTTTATTGAACTCATTTTGAAGTGTTCTGTCGGGTGAATAACTGCTCCTCACTTCAGTGTATTCTTTTGAGTAGTTTTGTAAGGTTTTTTGGATATTTGTCAGTGGGGTGTATTGATTCAATTTTGTTTTTCTCTTTCTTTTGAATTACGGTGAATTGTTTAGTTTACCTGGTTATTGGCTTAACTCGCGCTTCATGCACTAAATCAGCTGGTATTGAAATTGTTTCTTTTTTTAAATTCCTGTTTAATGTCAGACAGATTCAAATGTAACTTCATTTATGTTATTTGAAATAAATGTGTTGGATTGACCTTAATGAATTATGTGCAGTCGAAGTAAGGGACCCAGCCCTTCATTAGTGCTTAACAGTGGCGTGTGGTTCGGGTTGTGAGCCCCGTGCTCGGACCAGAGCGAACATCAGTTTCCTCATTCCGTGTAAACAAAAATGCGGGATTGTGAAAACACATACATGTCCCTGTATTATTCGAAAAATATAATAAAAAGAAAGTTACATTAACGAAGGAAAATGCGTTGCATTACTTGGACCACAAAATCGTCTGAAAATGCCTTCCTGATGCTGTATTACAAACGCACTGTAAATTTTACTTTTTGCACGTCGTACTTAACGTTTCCCGCAGGTGCGTCCATTCTGCTCCCTTAGGATTCGCCTTCGAGTCTATATTGTTCCAGTAGACGCCGGCGACGATTACCGACAGTCCCTTTCTCGCTTCATTTATCCCGGAGCAGGGACGGAGGTGTTCGTGCCGCTGAGCTTCCTGGACACGCGAGACAGCAACCCGCCTTCCCTTGTGATCACAGGCGCCGCCACAAAAGCCGGCTTCTGCACGCACGCACGCACGCACGCACGCACACGCACTCATTGCCGGCTCTACCCGCAACCCCCTCACGTCACGCCAGCACGCTTGTCTCCCGCAGAATTTTTCGTGCCGGTCACGTACCAAAGTGGTGTCCCATTCTATAACCACCGCCTGCTTCTACACTCGGCGAATCACCGTGTGTTTCAGAGGCGGGGCGACTCTAAAGCAGCACGATTTACTGTTTCTTCCTGGTTCTTTGATTCACTCCACGTGAGAAGAAAGTGCTAGTCGTGCGGCTCTGTTGGGCTCAATCTCATTTCTCTGGCCCCCAAAGAACCGTCACGCAGAGCGCTAAGGAATGCTCCTAGTTTCTGTCGTGACACGCAGCTCCTGGAATTTGTCTCCACACTCAACAACCCCAAGCTATTTGTATTACATGACTGTAGTTCAACTCAAGTACATCTGTACATTTTTTGACGTTACAGCTTTACATATCTCCACATCACTAAACAGTTACGAGTTTTCGGAACTACATTGATATACAGGGTATTTCAAAAAGAACTTTACAACGTTAAAATTTCATATAAATTAATTGAAAGAAGGTACAGAACTGGGTTTAGTGTTATTCTGAAGGGATACACATCAAGTTTTTTTCATCTTAAACTAAAGATGTCGTATGTGGCTACTGTTGGTTTTCCTGTACACATTCCATCGGAAGTCAATTTCTTCCCAAACTCGCTGTAGCACTGCAGCTGTAACTTCCTCGGCGGCGACGTAAATTCTTACTCTACGTTCAGGTTGATAAGCCAAACAGTCACACATGGGAACTTTCTAGCAGTTTTAATCCGCCAGGAA
This sequence comes from Schistocerca serialis cubense, assembly GCF_023864345.2. Lineage (NCBI taxonomy): Eukaryota > Metazoa > Arthropoda > Insecta > Orthoptera > Acrididae > Schistocerca > Schistocerca serialis. The sequence continues at coordinate 38,779,333 of NC_064645.1, read as the reverse complement.
GTTTCATACCAGCGCACACTCCGCTGCAGAGTGAAAATTTCACTCTGGAAACATCCCCCAGGCTGTGGCAAATCCATGTCTCCGCAATATTCTTTCTTCCAGGAGTGCTAGTTCTGCAAGGTTCGCAGAAGAGCTTCTGTGAAGTGTGGAAGGTAGGAGACGAGGTACTGGCGGGAGAAGAGCTTTGAGGACGGGTCGTGAGTCGTGCTTGGGTAACTGAGATGGTAGAGCACTTGCCCACGAAAGGCGAAGGTCCCGAGTTCGAGTCTCGGTCCGGCGCACAGTTTTAATCTCCCAGTAAGTTTCAATCACACACGGGATTTGCAGTTTGCGAGATGCACGCCGGGTGAATTTCGTAGGGCTGTTGTCAAAACGTTGTCTCACTCGCTCAACGACGTCGTCAGATGTAGCTTGGACGACTTGATGATTTCCTAGGTTTTACCGAGCACCCTGTTTCTACAAAACGTTTATGCCACTCATAAATTGGAGGCCTACTAGGAGGATCCTTAGCGTACTTAGTACGGAAATTACGCTGAACTGTTGTCGCCGATTTCGATTCTTCAAATGAAAACACGCAGCTAACACGCTCAGGGCCAGTGAAGGCAGCCATTTTTAACGCAACTGTCGCTAGCGCTCTTTACGGTGCGATTCAGCACTAACGAACTACGCGAGACAAAACTTGACGTATCTTCCTACAAATTGACACTACAATCACCTCTGTAGGTACTACGAATTAATTTATATGAATCTGCAAAGCTGTAAAGTGCTTTTTGAAACACCCTGTAGTATTACTATCTTATTGGACCTTTCCCTTATATGTGAATTAGTACATTCATAATGCACTATGTTATGAGGACTGTAACTGATAGATTGGACATAATTTTGAGTCAGACACGAAAATTTCGTAGATTACTATATAATCGGCGAAAAGTATGAGATTGCAGCTAATATCATCCGCAAGTCATTAACGAATGACAAGAAAAATAATGGTCGCATTACTCTCCTCTGCGATGCGCTAGATATGATGTCGATAATGGTAACAAACTCGACCAAATGATGACCAGTCTCTTTCTAGTAGAGGGCTTTAAGTTTGTGATGACAGACTGACCGGTACCGTAGCCCAAGGCATAGGTTAGGTTGGAAGATCACGTTTATTAAGGTTGATGTAGTGCAAGTGAAGACACTGGAAATACTGATCTTACTGTTACAGATGACATTGGGAATAGTATTAATGCCATATTTGAAAATACAGACGAAAGTTTAACTGCGTTTAGTACTGTCGGGAAAAAATACCCATTTTGGGAATACACTTGTTAAACGTTAAGTAAAAATTGTATAGTAGCCACCAGATTGCATTTTTAATAGTTTATATACAATATATGTGTGTAATACGCATCAAAATACTCATCGGATCCTGATCCACTACGTCACAGAAATCGCAGTTAGACTCGGTAGCGCGTCGTAAACAATATCAGTAGTACAGACTTTGGCCATCAGATGGCGTGGAATTTTAACGGCGCTTTTTAGTTGCTGCTTGGAACTTCTACTTGCGACTTGTCGCTGAAATCGCTGTATAATATCCCTTCCCCAAGTTAATTGCAATAATGTACCAATTCTCTCTTGAATGAATGTGTACTGCACTGGGCGACTGTACAGATAAAAAAATGAAAAAAAACGATAGTATTATGAATGTTTGTGAAGTTAATTGCAGGACTTTTCCAAACAAAAATCTTGTAGATTCTCTGAAAATAATAATAATTATTATTATTTTGGTATCTCCAGCAACAGAGATTCGATGGAGGAAGAATTCTTCCTCTGAATCTCGGCGATGTCGATCCCGGGACTCCACAGCTGCGGCGATCGACGATTTATTGACGGTTCTGCACAATATAGAGTGTTACTTTTGAGAAAAACCAGCAATGTCGCTCGTCGCTGGTTCTGATGCGTGTTATTATAAATTCTATGCAGGCTCATGGAATTATTTTCGCCACAGCATGTAAATCTTGATGGTAAAGCTTAAACATACTGTATATAATGCCCAATGTGAAGTGTCGAGTTTTTAAAACAATGATTTACTCTTTCCTGTTTTGTTGTCTTTGACGATGATTATATTCACCGTCTATTCATCAAGATGAGCTCTTTCGAATTACAATGGTTTTTAATCCTTCCACCTTTTCTGTATAGACACCCACCATCAAAGACACAATTATGATTGCGATGGCGGACTATCCCTTTCATAGAACAATATATACCTCTCTCTACTCACGCTAGGAATACAACACAAAACAAAAAAAATAGAAATTACGTCTCAGACGGCTAACAAATCCAGAGATACAATGTACAACTGTCTCTTTTTAGTATCCCTGCTGGATGTTGGAGCCACTATCTCTTTGAGTGTCAGTATTACCGTCGTTGTTTTTAACATATAAAACAATGTACAGCTTTTACCGTCGGTCCAGATCGGATGTAAAAAAATTATGCATTGCATTTCAAAACATTTGCGAAGTAAACAATTGGCCACTACCAGCTTTTAACAAAAATAAAAAACATTTCCACCACGTTGACACTATCTCATACTGTCGTAAGACGTGAATACAATGAAATATCAAATTCTCTTGACGTGATACTAAAGCAGCTAGGCAGAAGCTTCAAAAGAAGTAGTACGAAATTCGGCCAACACATGGCACACGGCGTTGAATGTTAAATGTTACTTGCGGCTCCTAGTTGTGACTGAAATCGCAGCCAGATTCTGTTAAGTTTTTGTTGTGATACCTGTGACTTCTCAGTCACTGTGATTTGTAACAGAAACGCGATTTCTTGCTCATCCCTAGTAGGGTTGAGCACACTTCACACTACCTTTTTCCAGTGGTGATGTAACAAGTGGACTTTCGACTATCGATTTTTGCGAGCGTGTGGAACGACCCGATTGTTCAACTGCGTGCATTTCGATCTTTGTAGCGTGTGCACCGCAGTATGCCGTTTCAAAGCAGCGGCACATCGAAAATGGATCACAAACACGTGACCCTTGTCACTGAATGGCAGTTAATATGGCATCAAAGATACAACACTTCAAGAGGTATTATGATAACCGAGACACGAGACAAAACACATACAATTAACCTGCAGCGTAATGAATAACGTCGTGGTTTACAGACTTAAAGGTGGTAGATTCACAGCCTGTTAAATGGCAACGTTTTCTCTATCTTAGCGTTGTTAACACATTCTGGGACTGTTGTGAATGTAATACAAGCATTTTCTGCAATAACGATCTTGTTTAATATTTCCGCCTGATTAGAGAACGAAGGATGAAATAAATAATATGGCTGTCCTTTTCTGAATATCTGGCGATTTCCGAGTGTGTGGTTTGGCAGCAACCTAATAGGACAGCGTAAATGGCTGCTAGTGAAATTCTTCCATGTTACAAATGTTTCGCATGTTGCGCAACCACAACCACATTCTCATAAAGAGTTCGGACTACCTCAACTCGGCGCCATGGCGATCGACAAATCTATAGTCTCGTTTGTGGTCGCCCTCACAGTGCCACTACGTTACGATTACGTCAGGTCCTGCTAAAAGTAGTGTAAAACGTACTCTGTCCTGCTCTCCTCGCCTAGCGGAAGCCGTCTCTGGATAGGGGTGGGTGGAGGGAGGGGGGGGGGGGGGTTATTAGTCATGCTCTTCCCGCCACTAGCTTGTTACACAGCTACCTCGACCGCTTACTAGACACTAGAGTTGCTGTCACGTCTTCGTTTGAAGCAATGTATAACGATCCAGTGATTTATGGCACTAGACGACAAGTTCGTTTATTTGGATAGAAGCATAAGGGGCCTAAAGATGGCAAAATGAGATACCGAAACTGGTTGCTTTCAGAATAAAACAAAATACCTTAAAGTATGCGGCTGTTGGTGAATTTTATTGACATTGGAGATCTGAGTAGCGTCCAAGATTCATCAGCTGTACGGAGTACGCCCACGGCGCGCTGCTGTAAGGAAAGCGAGCACAGCCCTGCAGTGAGTCGACCTACGGAAGCAGTCGATACCGAAGTAAGCTCCCTAGTCGACCGGTCCAAGAGCCATCCACCTGGATGCCTTGCGCAGTGTGTACGCACCGACCTCTATTGCCAGCACCTGTCAATCATCTCGCCCCTCCCTTCTGCTACCCCTACCCCACACAACGTTCACGCTAACGCCTGCAGCAGATGCACAGCAAGAAGGGAAGACGTACTGACGCATCGCCCGTACCGCCTACCGGTTACATCCAGTGTGAGTGTCGCCGCCACCGGCACACCGCCAAGCACCGAGCACCACCTAGTTAGCACCAAGTTTTCCACACTGCACACACATTTCCTAGTCGCTAAATAAATAATTCTGCCGACGAAAGCCTCGATATTTCGCTTGTTATCCAAACAGTAAATTGATCTTCAGAAAGAACATCACTAGCCCACTAGCAGTTCGTAGAGAGTGAGGAGTTTATCGAGTGTTGGCTGGGAGGATTGTTTATGTGGCCAGCTGCCAAGGGCCTCTTCCCAGAGCACGCTTCTTTAGCAGTGTCTACATGGTTGTCACCGTTTTCTGACCAGATGAACTATATTGGTTCTTAAAGGTAGGAAAGAACAGCACCTCGTATCAACATAAAATGTTATTTACTGCTTAATTAACTTATTCAAGAATATACTTTATAGCTGTTACCACTATTTAAAAAACGATGGTCAGTGCTAAACAGCTTCATACCATCTTCGCAGTTTATATTTAAGATAAATAAATAATTCGTTTTTGTCGAATTCAGTTCGGTTCTTTTTTTACTGTCCCGCCAGTCCATTTTCATCCAAAACTGTTTTGCGTTTGTCCTCCAGGCATCTTGCAGTACTATTAAATTTTTTTTTACTGTGCTGCACAAATGCAAGCGAATTTCAGTCAAGTCATTGTCAGTGTTAAGTATCAATAAATTTTGCAAAATCATTGAACAGTTTTCTCCTAAGCTTGCAAAATAACTCCTGGTGGATTTTCAATCTAACAGTAATATATCTAAGCAGGGTAAAAGAGATAACCATCTTGTTCCCACGTGGCGTTTCGCTTCGTTGAAGTTTCCATCCACTGATTTTGTCCAATTCTTTTCTTTTTATAGCACAGTGGGAAAAATTGGCAAAATTTTCAAAATTATAGTCCCATGCAGATATGTACAACGTGACCTTGACAATTTCTCTTAGTCAAATCTGGCACCAAAACTGACATATTTGTTAATAAAGAATGGTTGACTCCGAAACTGACATTTTTGCTGTCAGCACTTTGGAGGGGAATGATCCAATCCAACAGGTCGTAACGTACTCTCAAATTTTCCACATAGGATGAATACAACGAAATAAATTCTCTGTTAAAATATTAGCTGCTGATTCAAGCTGCAAGTATTTATTTTTTTATTTTATAGTTACTCATTTTTACAGCGGTTTATACAGCCTTTCCTGCCGACGCACGAATAGGCGATTAAGGAGACGCAGCCGTGACAAGGGAACGTAGCGCCACGTCCACACATGCGGATTTTAAACACTTACACATACCGAAAAAGTCTCAAATCATTAATATTTTGATAAACTCGCAGTTCATATTAACAGGTAAACTACAACAGGTGTAATTGTTACACAAGAGGAAAAAAATTCAAGGCAGTGTACGACGTTACTTTACAGACAACTTCCATCAATCGGAATTTTAATTTGCTGACATGAAATATTTTATAACAGTTACTGTAGCACAATTCGTAGGATAATTTTTCATAATGTATATTTTACTAACAATGAAACAGTCCCTGCGTCTCACGAGCCATTCTATATCTTAAGAATTGTTTTTCTTCCACAATTTTGAGAGTTCCATTTCGGCACGTATTTCGTAGATCATGTAAACATTTCTTCCATTTACACATTTCACGTTCAGATTTTAAGAAATGAAACCGGTTTTGCACGCTGCTGAACCTTAATAAGAGTTATCTCCCTCCTTCCTTTAACCAAAACCTTTACACCCTTTTTCTATTTTCACACAAAACTATTAATGTAATGTTTTCCTTGGGCTAGGAAAGTAATGAAATTTTGTTCTGGTCTTTAACTAGCACAACAATCTGCGTTCCAGTGACAGTTCACGGAATCATCAGAGGTATTTCCTGTCTCTTCTAATGCTTCCACAATTTCTAATGAAATATCGACAGCATTCTAATGAATGTCCAAGAAATTAAGTAATAAATTACGCAAACCTACTTCTTCAGGAGAAGTAGGCGATTTCTGATGCGTACCACGTTCTTCATACTTAATGTTTGCAACGCTGAACACATTAATTGGATTCCATGTTACTGCGAGACTCTGAAACCTATACAAAGGTGGATGTAATTATCAAGCATATACCCAGAAAACACAAAGAAAATTGATTCAGTTTTATCTGCGTTGTTAACACTTTGCGATGTCGCGAAGACAACTGCTAATTGTTATGACTATAACATGAGTTCCAAATTCGAGAACATAGAAATTGTGAACAATTGTATCAGAGAAACTATCAATGGAAACTGAAATCCACTTTCCAAATTACAATCACGTTGCGCCGTGTCTCCAGCCGGCTGACGAGCTACGGTTTTGGTAATTTTGAACATTTTTTTAAGAAAATACTTGCAGTGTGACATAGCAGCTAAAATTTTGATATGGTGTTTCTTTTGGTGTATTCTTCCCGTATAAAAAAAAATTCAGGGCAAGTTTCGGATTGGACTGTTCCCTTGCTGGCTTGTCGCGTGCAGGTTTGGGATTTGGGAGACTTGCAGAAACTGGAAGAAAGCGAGGCGTTTTAGTCTCCACCTATAAAAGATGTTGAGTCAGCCGAACGCTAATCTGCGCACTTTCACCGCCTTCTGTCATAGTTCGCCGAAACTTACTCTTCGATGGGCTGCTAACGGCAGTATAAGCAAACATTCTTCACTGCGTAACCCACACACACAACAAATATTCACTATCTTACCGAGGTTTTCCTACTTTTGAGAAAACGTTTTGCAAGGTGAGCTTAAATTTGTCCATAATTTAGAACACACACTTCTGTTAACTAATGAAGCGCCTGACACGAGTATGCGAAACATGTTTGGCACGTGGAAACATGAAATTACAAGTACAAGAGAGGTAATTATTGAACAATAAAGACGCACACGAGAGACAGGTAAGGTAGGTAAACTGCAGCGCTGTCTGTGTGTGTGTGTGTTTGTGTAATCTGAGCTGAGCGTAACGGTCGGTGTCTCGGATGGAACTCGGCTGCAGTTTAAAAAGCCCGTCTCTAGGCCAGGGACCAGCTGTTGCTGTTGCCGCCGCCGGCAGCTGCGCGCCGCGCCGACCAATCACAGCGCGACCTCGCAGCGCACCTGCCGCCCCGGTCGCTACACCTGGTCTCCCTGTCCCCAGGCCGGTATACCTGTAGCTGGAGCCTCACTGGCCTTCGTATTGTGTGTACTCCTCCCTGGCAACGGCCGTCACCTCGGAAACGGTCGTCTCTGCTCACATCACATCCAGCAGATTCGGGGGCCCTCGGAAAATACGTGCCCTGCAACCAGTCGCCTTGTCCGATATACACCGCGAATGCTCGGCTACGTCCGGAGTAAAATGAGAAATCAGTATGTCAGTGAAAAGTCACCTGCTAACGTTCTGTACATTGTTACACGAGTATGTTATAGAGTGCGCGACTCAAACGCTCAAGTACAGAGTGACAATTATTAAACTATTTGAAATGAAATCATAATAATTTCTGAACGCTTTGCGTTAGGACGTTCAGACTGCTCGGTTGGCCGTGGGGCATGGTGGGAATTGGTATGCGCTGTATGGTTTGTTTTAGCGACGAAGCCCACTTTCATTTGGTTGAGTTCGTCAAAAAATGGCTCTGAGCACTATGGGACTTACATCTGTGGTCATCAGTCCCCTAGAACTTAGAACTACTTAAACCTAACTAACCTAAGGGCATCACACACATCCGTGCCCGAGGCAGGATTCCAACCTGCGACCGCAGCGGTCACGCGCTTCCAGAGTGATGCGCCTAGAACCGCACGGCCACAGCGGCCGGCTGACTTCGTCAATAAGCAAAATTGGTGCATTTTGGGGACTGAGAATCCGCATATCACGATCGACAAGCCTCTTCACCATCAACGGGGTGGGACTGTGTGGTGAGCAATGTCCAGTGACGGAATATTCCTTGATGACACAGTAACTGTACGTGAAGGTTTTGGAATATGATTTCATTATCCAAAGTGACCCTGATTTCGACCAGACGAGGTTAATGCAAGACGGAGCATTCTCGGGACCGCATTCTGGACCTAGGGCACCCAGAGTCTACTGGCATGGGCCTCGCTTGACCACCATTTTCTCCGGATCTGAACACATGCGACTCCTTTTTGTGGGGCTATGTTAAAGACAAGGTGTACAGCAACAACCCCAAAACCATTGCTGAGCTGACAACAGCCACTGAAGAGGTCATCGACAGCATCGATGTTCCGACACTTCAGCAGGTCACGCAGCATTTCGCTATTCGTCTGTGCCACACCATCGTCAATAATGGCAGACACCTGGAACATGTCATAATGTAAATCCGAATATCTGTAGTGACATTTAGATGTCGAATAAAGTGTTTCCTCGTCGTAGTTCGGTGCAGCTCGTAAGACCTGTTAGGTCACGTGCTGTGATGTATGTGCGGCAGCCTGTCTTTTCTCGTGGACCTCGAACAGAGTCACGAGTCTGCATTTGCAACTCCGAAATATGATTGTTCGGTTAGTTTCCCCGAGAATTTATCTCTCTAGCTTTCTGGAATTCCGGAAGTGGACGCTATGTCGTAAGAGCACATGAGATGTCCCAACTTTGGCGCTAGTGTTTCAAACCGTCTACGCGAAATAAATTTTCTGTCAGTCTTGTTAACCAGCGCTTATGTGCCAACTTGCGTGCATCTTGTTTTATTTCTTAACGTGTGCCATTTAAAACATACATTTAACAGAGTGCTATTCTGCGCTTTCCTTTATGGATTAAAAACATGACACATTTGTTAGCCTAGGACTCTAGGACGCCATTTGGTGTGTTGAAGACGACTTTTTTAACATATCTTTCACAACTTCAACCATTTTGCTATTACCTTGTTTCGTAAGTATACGACAAGACAAAGATCATTTTCAATTTTTCAGGAGGCAGAGCTATAAAAAATAAATTTTCAGAAATGATTTTTGGTTAGTGCAAGATGTGAGGCTTTAGGGGGCGCGCAACATATTGTGTGGTTTTTAGTTCAATCCTTCTTTGGAGCGTTACAATGAGGCAATTGTAGCTTAAACTACTATCATCAATGTGGTACGAAAACTGAGATATTGTTAACGATTGTTCGAAATCAGAACACTTTGCTCCATTCGATGAAAATACAGAAGCAGAAAAGAATAAAATAACCTTCTAACCATAACACTAGCGGGAGGGTATTTACAAACAGGCATTCTGTGTGCTGTAACGTTGACATTTATCCCTGGGAAAAATTTGGAAATTTGTGGTAAGTTGCTATGGGACCAAACTGCTGAGGTCATCGGTCACTAATCTTACGTACTACTTAATCTAACTTACGCTAAGGACAACACACACATCCATGCCCGAGGGAGGACTCGAACCTCCGACGGAAGGAGCCGCGCGAACCGTGACAAGGCGTCTATCTGTAGAAAATCTTCTACACAATTTAGATTACACACAAGAAAGGCGGACTGAGTTATCGTATTTATTTTTACAAATTTTTTTTTGAGCTAACTACTTAGTACGCATATTTTTTACTGTATGACAACGTCATGAAGTAAACTCTTCTCAAAATTTTATCAACCGCCGTAAAATCAAAAGCGTGCTATATTTCACCTTACCTACTGGTGACGCCACAAAAAAAAAAAAACTTCTTTTTATGAACTAACGTTTGTGTAACTACTCCAGAAAATGGCCACCCAATACACTCGATGAACATAAGAAGCAGAAAATAGTGTCGCAACAGAGTTTGTTTATGAAATGGTACGATTTGACTGAACCGAAATAATATGAGAATATTGTGTTTGTTTACATGTCCACATTCCCCAGCAGATGTTATTTATTGTTTCTCCGCCTTATTTTTACTACAGTTAAAAATAATTTTTGACAAGCGTTTCGTTTGTACTTACAAAGCATCTTGTGTGGTCATACTGGAAATATGATGCAGGCAATATGTCTCTACAATTTAATATTTATAGATTAAAACACCATTTCCTTATAAAATTGCTGTACACTGTGCTCAGTGGGAAAACTGTGAAACTGCAGTATTATTTCCCTTGCGAAGTTTACAGAAGTGACTTGGAGTCCAAAAAACACAAATGCAGCGTAAGAACAAGACAGTTCTTAAAAAGCTAAAAACTGCGAAAAGTGAATGTTCAGCCACGTTTTTTTTTTTTTCGATTTCAACTTTCGCTGACAACGAAAAAAAAAGCAGTCGATTTCAGAACATGTAAAAAAGTGATAAGAACGCGGCAAGTAAATTGAACGCCAATTTTGTAAAGAACTACTGTTTTTAATGAATATCATGTTTCAAGAATTATAGCATAAGACGTTTTGTAAAGAAAATCAAAAAGCTTCGGGGGAAGAATACAGTGTAATAGCGTTCAGCGTAAGACGAAAGTACCAATAATAACTGAACACGTGGAGAGTCTGTTAGATAATGAAGTGACTTTGTACGTGAGGCCAACGGTAAGAGCAAGGCTGTATTCCTAGTGTAACAGCCAGTTCTTCGTCGAAGTCCATTACAACAACCAACGTCGGTTGCGTGCAGTCAGCTTGCACGTCTTCACGCGAAGACTGCGGACAGAGACGTACGAGAGAACAGGCCAATTTTCGATTTCACGAGTTACCTGTTATACAACATAGTTTTGATGTAGCGGAATCGCTGCGGTGCTGGGGAGTTGTAAGGAACGAAAGCTACGTGCTGATGCACCTACCAGCTTAAAGGGAGTGTACGGCGTGTGAAAGAGCGCGCCGGGTTTAAATGCGTGACGAACTGCAGGCGCGTGCAGCGGACAGCAAGTGCGGGGAGACGCAGAAGAAGATGAGGACAGACTGCGTGAAAGGGGAACCTCGTGTGACAGGCGGCCGGCCGTAATGGCTAGCAGTAGTGCAAGACCTAAAACGCGCGACTATGAAACACGCACCCTCTTTCGTACACTGTGTGATTAACAGTATCCGGACACCGGGCTGAAAATCACTTACAAGTTCCCAGAATGAGATTTTCACTCTGCAGCGGAGTGTGCGCTGATATGAAACTTCCTGGCAGATTAAAACTGTGTGCCCGACCAAGACTCGAACTCAGGACCTTTGCCTTTCGCGGGCAAATGCTCTACCATCTGAGCTACCGAAGCACGACTCACGCCCGGTACTCACAGCTTTACTTCTGCCAGTACCTCGTCTCCTACCTTCCAAATATCCTTTCTTTCAGGAGTGCTAGTTCTGCAAGGTTCGCAGGAGAGCTTCTGTAAAGTTTGGAAGGTAGGAGACGAGATACTGGCATAAGTAAAGCTGTGAGTACCGGGCGTGAGTCGTGCTTCGGTAGCTCAGATAGTAGAGCACTTGCCCGCGAAAGGCAAAGGTCCCGAGTTCGAGTGTCGGTCGGGCAAACAGTTTTAATCTGCCAAGAAGTTTCACTTACAAGTTCTTAGGGCCCTCCATCAGTACTGCTGGAATTCAATATGGTGCTGGCCCACCCTTAGCCTTGATGACAGCTTCGACTCTCGCAGGCATACGTTCCATCAGGCGCTGGGAGGTTTCTTGGGGAATGGCAGCCCATTCTTCACGGAGTACTACACTGACGAGAGTATCGACGTCGGTCGGTGAGGCCTGGCACGAAGTCGGCGTTCCAAACCATCCCAATGGGGCCGTGCGGGGTAGCCGCGCGGTCTGGGGCGCCTTGTCACAGTCCGCGTGGCTCCCCCCTTCGGAGGTTCGAGTCCTCACTCGGGCATGGGCGTGTGTGTTGTCCTTAGCGTACGTTACTTCAAGTTAGACTACGTAGTGTGTAAGCTTATGCACCGATGAGCTCAGCAGCTTCGTCATAAGACCTTACCATAGATTTCCAATTTTTTCCATTCCAAAGGTGTTGTATAGGATTCAGGTCAGCAGTCTGTGCAGGCCAGTCCATTACAGGGATGTTATTATCGAGTAACCACTCCGCGACACGCCGTGCATTATGAAGAGGTTCAAAGAAATGGCTCTGAGCAGTATGGGACTTAACTTCTGAGTTCATCAGTCTCCTAGAACTTAGAACTAGTTAAACCTAACTAACCTAAGGACATCACACACATTCATGCCGGAGGCAGGATTCGAACCTGCGACCGTAGCGGTCGCGCGGTTCGAGACTGTAGTGCGTAGAACCGCTCAGCCACCCTGGCCGGCTATTATGAAGAGGTTCTCGATCATGTTGAAAGACGCAGTCGCCATCCCCGAATTCCTGTTCAACAGTGGGAAGCAATAAACATCAATGTAGGCCTGTGGTGTGATAGTGCAGCGCAAAACAACAACGTGTGCAAGCCCCCTCCATGAAAAACACGACCACACCATAACACCAGCGCATCCCAAGTATACTGGTTCAAATGGCTCTGAGCACTATGGGACTTAACATCTGTGGTCATCAGTCTCCTAGAACTTAGAACTACTTAAACCTAACTAACCTAAGGACATCACACAACACCCAGCCATCACGAGGCAGGATTCGAACCTGCGACCGTAGCGGTCACGCAGTTCCAGACTGAAGCGCCTTTAACCGCACAGCCACACCAGTGCATCCGAATTATACTGTTGGCACTACACACGTTGGCAGATGACGTTCCCGGGCATTCGCCATACCCACACCCTGCTATCGGATAACCAGGTTGTGTACCGTGATTCGTCGCTCCACACAACGTTTTTCTACTGTACAATCGTCCAATGTTTACGCGCCTTACACCAAGCGAGGCGTCGTTTGGCATTTACCAGCATGATGTGTGGCTTATCAACAGCCACTCGACCATTCTCACCTCCTGCCTAACTATCATAGTAATTGCAATGGATCCTGCTGCAGTTTGGAGTTCCTGTGTGATGGTCTGGATAGATGTCTGCCTATTATACATTACGACGCGCTTCAACTGTCGGTGGTCTCTGTCAGTCAACAGACGACGTGTTCCTTCACGTCTGCACTTCACTATCACATCGGAAACAGAGGACCTAGGGGTGTTTAGGAGTGTGGAAATCTCGCGTACAGACGTGTGACATAAGTGACACCGAATCACCCTATCACGATAGAAGTCCGTAAGTTCCGCGGAGGGACCCATGCTGCTCTCTCACGATGTCTAATGACTACTGAGGTCGCTGATATGGAGTGCCTGGCAGTAGGTGACAGCACAATGCACCTAATATGAAAAACGTATGGTTTTGGGGGTGTCCGGATACTTTTGATAACATAGTGTAGCTGCAGCGGCAATTTAGTAGCGTTACCACTGTCACACCACACGGAAAGTGGTGGACTGAAGCGCATGCAAGGTGACAACTGCATATCAGAAGATATACTTTGTTAATGATTAATGAAGACCACCTAAGCTGTATTATTACACATTTATCGTGTTAACGACCGGTTTTATTTCCAGATCATCTTCAGGTTACCGAGTTGTGCTAAAGTCATTACATAAACGGTCTAGTTACGTATGTAATGTGAAAGACCAAATCGAAAAAACATGCTTATAAACATTGTCCCATCCACCTATGGCATACACTACAGTATGCAATGTTAAACTAAGTTACTAGTTTACAGTGCACATCAATTACGCTGTGCGTACTCTATAAAAAGCGTCATTTAGGTTTCAGTAGAGTCACTTTTTGATAGTATTATACCGGCACGGCAGTCGATGACGAAGCCTGGTATTGCGAAATAATGTACAGCGGGACCCAGAGCGGCTGTGAATGCCAGTGCAAGTGTCCTCAATGCGAATGTGGCGACGTCGCCCTCCTCAGCCAACAGGTGCACCCGATCGCGGACCTGCAGTCTTACGGAGATCCCGAGCGGCAAAGGAACTCGTCACCTTCCATATAGTGCAATCCCCACTGCTAGGGGCCAAAGTAGGCTTCTTTTGTTTGATTTGCGGGAGGGGAGCAAACAACAAACAACGAGGTCATCGGTCCCATCGGATTAGGAAAGGAAGTCGGCCGTGCCCTTTCAAAGGAACCATCCCGGCATTTGCCTGGAGCGATTTAGGGAAATCACGGAAAACCTAAATCAGGATGGCCAGACGCGGGATTGAACCGTCGCCCTCCCGAATGCGAGTCCAGTGTCGAACCACTGCGCCACCTCGCTCGGTGGGCGACGATATGGTGCAGACGAGTAGGGAAATGCTGCATGACCCGCTGAAGTGTCGGAACATCAATGCTGTCGATGACCTCCCGAATGGCAACAGAGTAGTTTGCAAAATCGGGACAACACTGAGTCTTGTCGGGACGGCGGGACAATAAGGTCCATAATGGCAACCCTATATAAAGCCCACACCGTGACTGCATTAAATAGATGGATAATATAATTGACAGTCAAACGGTGGAAATTTCTTTAAAAAAGTTAAATAAATACGTCTGACTATCGACATACAACCATACGACATACGTAAGTCGGAAGACCAGTGAAAGTGACTGGTTGCAGTTGGTTCGAGTGACAATCGCACACGTGCTTGCAACGATTCCGGAGAGTGACGAACAGTGAGTAGCAGTGGTGAACAGCAGATCGGCGAGGCCACCAGGTGTGTGCGCGGCGCGGAGTCACCTGGCGCCACGTGTGGGCAGCCGGCGGGTTGCAGCACAGTGGCAGCACCAGCGACACATTCGGAGTCGCGTCTCGACGGCTTTGATGTCACGCACCACTTTAGACCAACGAGACCGAACCCCGCCCCTGGCGACTCTGCGGAAAGCAAAACCTTTTCAGGAGCTACAACCTAAAGCTCTGTATACACCGCCATTTTGGGCCCACTGTACCGCTGGTGAAACATTGACTTCTGCAGCATATTTAGCCATGTACTCGTATATTAAAGAAGTCACTCAACCGTTTAATGCACTGCTAAAACGGAACATGTCGGATATTTAGCAACAAATTTAAGCTAAATGAGTCGAAAAGCAAATGTTGTGGCGAGCATGAAACACAGTTTTTTCCCTGCTATCCTTCATTAATGGCGAAATCAGATTACGCACTTCTTGTTTCGGTATCGTGTTTGAACACTTGTTTTTGTAATCAGCGTTAAATTGGTCCTGTTAGTCAGCAGGACAAAAGGGAACCAATAATAGTTCAGAAGTGCTAGGAAAAATCCATCGCTAATTTAAAGCTCTATATCGACTAATTTCTTGTTCCTGCTACTCGGTACTACGAAGATTTGCACAACGTCTCTTTTGTTGTACCAAATACAGCATTGGATTCTAATATATATGTGCGGATTCTTAGTAAATGGAATTCATAAATGTGTCTATATGATTACGCATTCTTTAGGTATTTTTATCAGATTCGTCGTATAAAATTTTGTCCGCAAATTCTTATATGACATTAGGAGAACGATTACGAAAGTACGAGAGAATACAATATTTTTAAAATGTGTTCGACTAAAACTAGGCCTACCATCAAAAGTAGGCTGTAGGAAACTGTAAGAACTGTATTCGTACTAATGTAATGTGGAATAGCAGTCAGCTTGCAACAGTAAGAATAGTTTACTGATGTAATAAAAAAAAACTGAGTCTATGGATCCACGATGAGCTTGAACACGCGTCATGGGACCAATCAAGACTGGTAACGTTGATGATTACTGAGTGAAAGGTCGTAGATTCGGTACTTGCCTAGTGCAAATATCTTTTTTGTACATTATATTGTGTGGAACAAAGTACAATGTATTATTGTAAATAATAAATGTCTTGTGACTAGGGCCACCCGTCGGGTAGCCGTTCGCCGGCTGCAAGTCTTTCGATTTGACGCCACTTCGGCGACTTGCGCGCCGATGGGGATGAAATGATGATGATAAGGACAATACAACACCCAGTCCCCGAGTGGGGAAAATCTCCGACCCAGCCGAGAATCGAACCCGGGCCCTTACGACAGTTACGATTGACAATCTGTCGCGCTGATCACTCAGCTGCCGGGGGCGAACATCTATTATTGTGAGCGAGCATCGTAAATAGAAGCTTACACCACCATTAACCCATACTATTAGCTCTTCTGACCTTTTTCTTCTGTTCGAATGGATTCCAAACTAAGTAACAGAAATGTAAAAAGGAGAAAAAGAGAAAAGACCACAAACGAATAAAATTAACTGAATGGTTAAATCGAGTTCCTGCAACCTTTCCCATTGCGACCGATATTCTCCTTCTTGTTGCATTTGTCCCTTCGGAGCGAATTCTGTACAGTTTTCCTCCCGTTTCGTCTCGAAATATACAACTAAAAGCACAGCACTGAGGCATTATTCTACTTAAAATTTCGAAAATACACAACACTTCCGATGCTTCACACGTAACTATTGGCCCAGAATGGTTGCACGAGTCTTGCTTGCCTGGCCATCTTCCTGATGCACTTCGCTGCATAGCAGTTTATTCTGTACGCTTTCGTTTTTGAGTTATGAGTAGGATTAGGAAGCTTATGAAAAGTATTTTTTTTTACCCGAGAATCAAAATACAAGGCTCAATGAAATATATATTCATTTTGGGTCATTATAGGCCACAAAATGGTGGATTTGTCCTTTTCTTTCCTTTCCGCCGTATTTCGGGCTCATTTATTTATTTTGATATGAACGGTTTTCTCTGCGACTTCACCATGTTTGGTCTGGTACCAGCTATTCTCAATTCGATCATTAGGTCACCTCTAATAAATGTTTTCTGTGGTACGAAGAACAACCTTTGAATGTTATCTTCTGCACCTGAGAACCACTGCAACACCAGTATAGTAAGTGCTGGAAGTCTATTTTCTGCAACCTTAGTGAGTTCCACCCAAATATGGCCCCAGTTATACCACTTTTAATCAGTTGTTACGGGACGTGTACTGCAGGTTCGCTGAATTCATTCCAAGTGGCTAGCCGGCCGGTGTGGCCAAGCGGCTCTAGGCGCTTCAGTCTGGAACCGCGTGACCGCTATGGTCGCAGGTTCGAATCCTGCCTCGGGCATGGGTGTGTGTGATGTCCTTAGGTTAGTTAGGTTTAAGTACTTCTAAGTTCTACGGGACTGATGACCTCAGAAGTTAAGTCCCATAGTGTTCAGAGCCATTTGAAACTTTTTTTTTTTTTTTTTTTTTTTTTGAGTGAGTGAGTGTGTGTGTGCATTTTTATCCTACAAGCTTGAAAAAGGAATTTCATTCCGAAGGCTAGCAAAGTTTTGTACCTTATATTTGTGTACCTATCGACGAAGCAGCGTTTCTGCCTTTTGGTGAGACACCTCGATTACTGCTAAATAATTCTCAAGTTTGGTTTGTTCATTTTGCTACTTCCACCGTTATGATAACTGAGCTGCAGTGAAATTGCCTAAGCAAACATATTCCTCGGGAGTCACGTTGAGCACGAGTACTCTCGTGTCTCCGTTTGGCAGGCTGTGGTGCTTTAACTGTTGCGGCGGAGACAGGGGCGGCAGGCGCGCTGGAAGGAGAGTCGCTTGCCTTTGGCCGGCGGTTCGCCTGCAGTTCCCGCGCCGCGCCGCGCCGCGCCGCTGCTTGTGCTGGCAACGCCGTACGGCGCGAAACCCCAGCCCAGCCGGCCGTGGGACGCCGCGCCGGCCGCAGCTGCCTCTCAGACGCCGGCCTTGGCGGCCTTCCACTGTGACGTCACACTGCCTTGCGGAGCAGTACTTTCCGCGTCTGTATCGTCACTGGCCCATGTCATTTGCGCTTTGGCATTAGCACGTAGGAATTGTCGTCTTACATTTCGAACTAGCTTTCTTACAATATGTTTGTAGACTTAGAGAAAGTGATGATGGCTGGAATACTCTCACATTCTGAAGGTAGCAGGGGATAAAATATCGGGAGCAAAAGGCTATTTACAACATGTATAGAAACCAGACGTAAGTTATAGAGCTGGCCGCTGTGGCCGAGCGCTTCTAGGCGCTTTACTCCGGAACCGCTCTGCTGCTACGGTCGCAGGATCGAATCATGCCTTGGCCACGGATGTGTGAGATGCAGTTAGGTTAGTTAGGTTTAAGCAGTTCTAAGTCTAGGGGACGGATGACCACAGATGTTCAGTCCCATAGTGCTCAGAGTCATTTTGAACAATTGTAGAGACGATATTGCAGTGGCCATGCAACTGTTGTCCCCAAACCTTTCAGCTCCTATCATACTTTCGGAGTTATTCTTCGTGGCAATAGTTAGTGTTACTCACCCTGTATAATGGATGTAGAAGTCCAGGTCGTAGATGCATGATTGACGATATATGGAAGTTTGGGTCTGGCTGGCGACCCGCGCACGGACAGCCAAACGGTAAGGTGACCTGTCGCGATAAGCGAGAAATCCGGGTTCAAGTGCCAGTCCGACACAAATTTTCTCATCGTCGTTATTCCATTCTACAGCTGTCAGCTGTCCTTATTCATAATCGCGGAGTTCATTTACTCTACAAATGGTTCAAATGGCTCTGAGCACTATGCGACTTAACTTCTGAGGTCATCAGTCGCCTAGAACTTAGAACTAATTAAACCTAACTAAGCTAAGAACATCACACACATCCATGCCCGAGGCAGGATTCGAACCTGCGACCGTAGCGGTCGCTCGGTTCCACTGTAGCGCCTAGAACCGCACGGCCACTCCGGCCGGCATTTACTGTACAGTGATATAGAGTCGAGGGGCATCAAAAGGAAGTAGCCATTGAGGAGGGAGTGAGACAGGCTTGTAGCTTATCCCCGTTATAACTCAATCTAAGAAAAATTTGGAGAAGGAACTAAAGTTCAGGGAGAAGAAATAAAAACCTTGAGATTTTCCCATGACATTGCAATCTGTCAGCGACAGCAAGCGGCTTGCAAAATCAGTTGAACGGAAAGGACAGTGTGTTGAAAGGCGGCTACCAGGTGAACATCACAGAAAGCAAAAGAAGGACAGTGGAATGTAATGGAATTAAAGCAGGTGATGCCGAGGGAATTAGATCAGGAAATGAGACACTTTAAGTAGTAAATGAGCTTTGCTACAGGTTCAGCAATTTAACTGATGATGGCCGAAGCAGAGAGAATATAAAGTGTGGGCTGGAAATGGCAAGAAAAGCTTTTCTGATAAAATAAAATAGCATGGAATAAAGATTTAAGCCTTAGAAAGTATTTTCTGTAAGTATTTCTATGGAGTGTAGCCACGAACATGGACGATAAACAGTTCAGACAAAAAGAGAATAACAGCTTTGGAAATGTGATGCTACAGAAGAATCCTGAAGATAAGATGGACAGATCACGTAATTAATGAGGAAGTACTAAACAGAATTGGGAGAAAAGAAATTTGTGGTACAGCTTGACCAAAAGAAGAGACCGACTGATAGAACACATCCTCTGAGACATCATGGGATCAACAATTTAGTGCTGGAGGGAAGTTTTCGGGGTAAAAATCGAAGAGGGAAACCAAGAGGTGAATACAGTAAGCAGATTCAAAAGGATGTAGGTTGCAGTAGTCATTTGGAAATTAATATGCTTGCACAAGATAGAGTAGCATAGACAGCTGCATCGAACCAGTCTTCGGACTGAAGACCACAACAACAACAACATGTTTGTGGAGTCACAAACCATTCGGTGGGGCAGCTGAAACGCATGTGTCACGCAAGACACGTAAAACTGTACAGGCTGCCGTGTCAGGAGGGAATGTGTGTCCAGTTATGCGTGTGATTAGCACAGTTGACAGAGAAGATTCGAGCAGCGCCGCTCACGGGCTCGCGTCATAAGTGTGAGGGGGCTACAGACATGGCTACCGAAATCGAATAGCAGGCGTTACAAGACCGTTGAGCATCGCGGAGAGGTTTGCTGTCAAAATTCCGGGATCTTATCTCGCGATAAGACTCGTGCAACGCACCACCTGCTCTCACATCACACACAGCACGAGCATCCGCTGCTCGCACGAACCGCTCACGAAGCGGGAAATGACTGAGCTGCCCCCAGTAACCCTCATGCGCGCCGACGTAGGTGTAGATAACATTCTGAAAATACTGGTACGTCAATGGAACGCCTTCTTTATTTCTAAGGTTAATAAAATAAATAAAATTTTTAAAATTGAGAAAAATTTGTTTTGTTCAGAGATAACTTCAAAATTAAATTATATCCAATAACATACAGATCAAAATAAATTTTTTTTAAAAAAAGAGACAAAAACATCGCAAACAATCGCCACATTATTCACAGATTTTCGCGGAGCACTTCCTAACTTCACGCTGAACACCATTGTTCTGCGGAACACAGTTTGCGAAACCCTTAGGATCAAACAACAGATCTGCTAAGGCCCGCTGCTCATGTGTAGGAGATTTGTTCGTCACCGCA
Organism: Schistocerca serialis cubense; assembly: GCF_023864345.2. Classification (NCBI taxonomy): domain Eukaryota; kingdom Metazoa; phylum Arthropoda; class Insecta; order Orthoptera; family Acrididae; genus Schistocerca; species Schistocerca serialis. The sequence continues at coordinate 38,758,839 of NC_064645.1, read as the reverse complement.
ACTCGAGTCTTTCGATGCCACTTCTAACAATACCACCACTTGCAAAGTAGGTTACAAATCAGATTAATAATGTTGCTCACGCAGCATATGTTCGCTTTATCGGGCAAAGTTATTGATTGTGGGTGGTATCGTCAGAATGGAAATAATGAAGTCACTGTAAAAAAGTCATTAATTTTGGCACTTATCTTGAATGGATTTCCACGTTGATTTCGTCGAAGTTGTTACGGCTCATCTTGTTGATTCTAGGGTGATTCCACTTTGACTGCTAGAAGGTCCAGATATGTATTTTAGCAATATCTGAAGACCTAACAAATGCGTTTTTCAGGAAATTTGTAATGATCAAACAATCCCAGATCAGAACAATGGTATGGTAGAAATAATTTTTGACTTGGTGTTCACGATCCACATTTTTATTAAACTTCTAGTAAATTCACATATACTTCTTCTTAATTGTCACATCATTAAGAAAACAGTTTTGTATCAATCTTCGTATATTTAATTTCCAATTTAACCAAACACAAGACTAGGCTGTTCTTTTACAAAGCGAAATAACAACTTAACTTCTGCAAAATGAAACAAAGACTGCTGTGCGCGTATTCGCGCCAAAACGGTTATAAGTAGGTCAAAGATTATGACAGTCTCACAGAACTGAATACACACAAGAACCATATCACTGTAACATATCGATACATCGGAGTACCTATACATTAATGAAACCAAATGTGAATACTGTCACAAAAATATGTCTGTTACTTCGCAGAAGGGTAGTACTGGTATCGAGAACTGGGGTTGGAGTGCCGTAATGGTCACGCAAATAAAGAACCATTACACACTTCGCATGCACGTCGGTGATTCCGAGTTTCGCAGCTCCATAAAAACGACAGAAGGAAAATAGTAGCCCACGTGGAAGAAACTACATCCACTGAAGACTTTTAAGCAAAATGTGGAGACAGAGAATAACCATAGGCGACCGAGCAGTTTAGGAACATTGGCGTCGGCTAGAGGATTAAAACAGCAATCAGCGATCAATGACCACCTGGAGCGAGCAAGTGGTGCGGTGTAGTGTTCAAAAATGGTTCAAATGGCTCTGAGCACTATGGGACTTAACATCTGTGGTCATCAGTCCCCTAGAACTTAGAACTACTTAAACCTAACTAACCTAAGGACATCACACATATCCATGCCCGAGGCAGGATTCGAACCTGCGACCGTAGCAGTCGCGCGGTTCCGGACTGCGCGCCTAGAACCGCTAGACCACCGCGGCCGGCGCGGTGTAGTGTGCGCGCACACGTACACACACACACACACACACACACACACACACACACACACACACTCACACACATGCACAATGTAGCGTTGCTCTTGGGGGGAGAAAAGAAAAAAACTTATTTTATATTTTTTTGAAAAATGTCGAAAAAGTGAATATTTTGGTGGGCCACTTAGCAACAGAATCAGGGATTGATTACACTATTATAATAACATACGTTGAGCATTAAATACCTTGTTGGATTATTTTAAACAAGAGGAGCAGACTGATTTATTTGAGATCGCTCGGAAGAAATATTTATCATTTCTGTGCATTTTTATAGTCGCGATGTAGTCATACCCGGAACAACACTAAGGAACCAGGAGATTTATAGACTTTAAAAGAAATGCAGCACTACACCATTAAAAAAAAGAGGGGATTCAGAAATAATAGGAAAATGATAATGTTCCTTCTGCCTCATGTTACGTTCGGCCCATCAGCGTGATCGTAATTTCTGGTGATGAACGAACACAAAATAATTAACATTCAAGTAAATGAGGAGAAGGAAATCATCAAGGTTAATTTACTAAAATAAGCACAATTATCTTTAACACTCGTTTTTTAATGCTACGTACCTTTTCATATTAAATTACAATAGATGATAATTGTGGTTAAATACTTTATACATAACAGTCAAAATATGAGAATTATTCGAAGCAACATCAAGTGTCCATAAAGCGTTACTTAACCTGTTACGGTTTTTTGCGTACAAAGTGCAACCGGTTCAACTATTGCAGCCAAACAATCGTCCTCTGCCGTATGCATTCGAGTGACAAGGAATACCTGAAAAAGCGCCTGTTTTCAGATGAAGAAACGTTCGACATAACAGCCACAACATTAGCATTTTGGGTTTCAGAAATCCACGCAAACATATTGGTGATAAAAATGTTCAAATGTGTGTGAAATCTTATGGGACTTAACTGCTAAGGTCATCAGTCCCTAACCTAAATTATCCTAAACAAACACACATACCCATGCCCGAGGGAGGACTCGAACTCCGCCGGGACCAGCCGCACAGTCCATGACTGCAGCGCCTTAGACCATTGGTGATAGGCCGAAGCTATACGCAGTAGCCCAAAGCTTAGTGTTTGGTGTGACATCATGCTCAAAATAGGGTGATAACCTCACTTTTCTTAGCAGAGAATACCGTAACGGGAGATGTTTACCTGGACTTGTCAGAAATGTTCCTACCATCACAGATAGAAAAGCTACAGCTGTCCTCCATCTTCCAGCATGATGGTTCACCTACGCACTGGGCTGCAGACGTGCAGGATACGCCTAGAGACATTTTCTGAGGGGTTGTCGCGTCGCGACTGGTGGTTCAACCACACGGACCCCGTGCTCTCCCGATGTTTCACGCCGTTACAGTTTTTTTGTGGGGTTACATCACGCATCACCGATCAGTGACACCGCTAGCTTCGTGCACGAACCGATGAATCAGTCAGAACTGCCGATGCTGTAGTGCTGATCCGTACGTGGACAGAACTGAGACATCGCTTTGGTCTTTTTGCGAGCGACGAGTAGGGCGCACACTGAAGTTCTACCATAGCAGAAAGAAACTTTGGGGTGCACTAAACGTTTTGCAACAAAGCACTATGCTCTATCTGGAATAGTTTCCAAGTTATGAGTTTGAAATGGGATTTTATGGACACTTTGTGTATAAGAGTTAGTCTGAAGTCAGATATGTTATACGACCGAGTAAATTGCTTACACAAGTAAAAGTCTGTTGAAGCCATTTAGTGAAATAGGAGACTCTTTACTGCCTCGTCTCCGAAGAGTTTACTAAAGTATCACCCTTTGCAACCTAGGTGCCCAAGCTTAACTGTATACTAAGACGGAGCATAAAGCAGCGAGTCACAGCACGTAAAACAGCAGGGCACTACAAGCCTACACTGGTCCTATTTTCTTAACAATCAAGCGAGCTGCTAGAATGCTGCGTGAACCCATATTCACCGAAACTGAACTTCCCGTTATCAGTGTATTTACAAGAATCTAGCTATTCATACCGTCACGAAACAGCAAACCGTCGAGTGGAGAGCCAAAATGCGGCCACCTGTCTTCGACTGAACGAATTTCACAATGAAGATAAAAGTAATGTAAAATGTAGTAACTGAAAATGGATTACGACAGCAAAACACTTGGCAGGAGGAAGTGGGTGACGACCGCAGCCTGGAGGGACAACAATTAACATTCGCTCCTGTAGCAGCCCAGCCAGTACGTGACTAGCGAGGGCGAGGCGACAGCCCCGGTGGACTGTGCTCGCGGCGGCTCCAGTGTGCCTGCCCTAGGTGGGGATCAACCACGCCCGCGTCACGTTCACGGACGTGAAGTGCTCCGCAAGCCACGATGCAGTGCATGGCGGAGGGTAGCTTGTACCACTGCTGGTCAGTGGCTTTCCTGCTCCACGGCGGACCTCGCGCACTCTTTCCATTTCACATCGCTTTTGTGCCTAAATCCACGGCGAGTGTGACGAGGCTCGGAACGGCCACTAGAACGCCTGTTTACCCATGGCTTAACGCGAGCGCGCCTGCTCTCCACGCAGTTTACTGTACTGGCACACCTGACGTTCACTCTTCCGGAATACATTTTCCAGCTCTACACGACCCTTTCCAGGTACAACAGAACTATAATGATAAACACCACTCGTTAAAAAGAGGCTTCTTAGGCTAAAGCACAAAGACGCCAGTTACACAATACGGCAAGCAGTACGATAAATTTATCAATATTCCAGTGGAATCGGTAGTGGCTTGTGAAATTCTTGCAACAAACCAACTTTCTGTTTCACTCTTTTTTTTTTTTTTTACCCGCCGCTCCCGGTATGGGGATGTGCACCGGAACGGGAAAGAAACAACGGAGGTCGGTGTGCCGGCCAACCTGCATGTGACTTTTAGGCGGTTTCCCACAGCCCACTAGGTGACTGACGGGATGGTATCCACGTTCCGCGCCAGTTACAAGAGCAGAAAACATTGTAGAAACTGTCGCTCACTTGTACAGGAATAACACTGCGCTCGCAGACAGTTGGGGGAAAACGGAAGGCGACGAAAAAGGTTTCCGAACACCAAACCCGTGCCGAGTTCGATAATAACGACGCCTACCCTGCGCCGATGCGTGTCAAAGCCGCAGGAATAACAAGAAGGAAGACGTCAGTTCTGCTACCGCAGACACGTTGCCACGCCGCGTTTCTCTAGCAAGCTACCGTGGTGACGTACCAAACACGCCATTGATACAGTTTCAGTTATGGTGAGGAGGTCCCATACTCCGAGGAGCGTAGGGATGCGGGAGACCCGCACCGCCGACTAGGCAAGGTCGTAGCGGACGTGGTTTGCCACTGCCTTCCGCCGACCGTAATGGGGATGAATGACGTTGATGAAGACAACACAACAACACCCAGTCATCTCGCCGGGAATCGAACCCGGGACCCCGTGCGCGGGAAGCGATAACGCTACCGCAACACGTTTCATTTGTAGTAAAAAGATAACACGAGGGATTTTTTTCAAAAGAATTCTGTAACTGAATGCTAGGTTAACAAAGAAGTTTGCACTGAGAGCATCACTTCCGTAGTGGCTAACGTAGTTCACAAAACTTGTCAAGTTTAAAGCTGACGCTCGCAGGACAAACAACTGCGCCACTTTTTCGCCAATCTGAGATAATTTAGTCTGTGTTTACATCTATGCGACGCAGCATACGCTTAAATGTGCCACCTGTTACCGTGAAACGAGCGGCGAACCAATTAACGCTATTGTACGTCCCTTCTAGCTTTTCTTACTAATGGTCCAGTCGCTCGTGTATTGCAGGAAAGAGTGCACTACACGTGCGAAACACCCACGTTCAATGCAAAGCATCATACTCGAGCAGGAAGTGATAGAACAAAGGGATCGTATAACAAAATATAGGTCAGCCAACAGTCGTGGCTGTACAGCCTGCAGCTTCCTTGTGATCAGCAAGGCGATGTACGCCGTCGCGCGCCTGCTCACCGCACCCCGCAGACACGGGAGCCCCTGGACAGCCCTGGGCCCGCCGTGATTGGCCGTCGGCGCAGCAGGCGGCCGGCAGCTGTCTGCCGGAAGACACGCGCCCGCTTCCGGTTTAGACGCCGCGCGCCTCTGCCTGCAGGCGTTAAGACTCTTGAGCCGTCGCCACACGGGACCGGTTAGCTGACGTCGTCGTGGCACGTTACGAGTTTTATGGCGTCACTTCCTGCTATTTCACTTTGAGGAGCCATTTCTTCACGTGAAATGCAAAATATGTTCTGCCGTATTTCGGCGACGTGCCACGTAAAGTAGAACCACTAAGGAGCAACGAAGCTCTCTACGGCACAAACACAACTTGTGAGACGCCGTATTGTTCTTGTCGCGTTCAGTTCAAGTACATATTCGGTGACTTTTATGTTATAAAATACATCAATATATGCTGTTTCCAAACATCAACATATTGAAGATACTTTGAGAAATCATTACTGGTACGATTTGCTCTGTCGTCCGACCAAGACACAGCCAGGGCCAAAGCACCACAGGCGCAAATATGCGAGCTGGTGCCAGCGACATACAGACTCGCTACTTGCGCGGGTTCCACCAGCTCAGGCGGCGCTGAGGATGAAGGTAACGACTTCGCCTCGGCCAACTGCCGGCCGCGTACAATCCGCCAATGACTGTACGACAACGGACATAAGCCTACTCGGAAGATAGAAGAGCGGCACTCATCCACTTAGTTACGGATCATCGTACAGGGCTGACTTAGAGGTCGTTTAGTGAAATCTTAGAAGCGAACAGACAGTTGTTGTAAATTGCATTTGCTATGTGTTGATAATGATGATGTTTGGCTTGTGGGGCGCGCAAACTGCGCCGTCATCAGCGCCCGTACCAAGTCCCAATTTTTACGCAATCCAATCTTGCCACTGTCACGAATGAAGATGCTGATGATGACATAATGAGGAAAACACCCAGCGCCGGACCGAGAAAAACCCCAACCCGGCCGGGAATCGAACCCAGGACCCCGTGATCCGGAGGCAGCAACGCTAGCCGCTAGATCACGAGCTGCGGACGTTGCTACGTACTGTGAATTTTACCCACGATTATTTGCACTTAGCCACTTAAGAGTGTTGCAGACTTCATTATTCAACAAGTCACAAAGATAAGTAAACCTTTTTAACTCATTTGTGTGACTTTGTCACTACTTTGTTGCAATGTTGTAGAACCTTCCTTCTCCTATCCTGTTACCTGACCCTGGGGTATAGGTGTGTAACAGCGGCAGGGAGAAATTGTCTAACGGGTATACTGTATCAGAAGCCGTTGCACGAACTCACAAACTCGGCCTACCTTAGCAGCCGTGGCAATTCTGTTGTCTCCACAGTTGTAGCGGCGGGGCCGTTACGAAACTGGCGACGAGGGCTTACGAAACGATTTCTTGTAATAAAATGGCGAGAAACGTTATGCTGCTGCTCAAAAATTTTCCTACTCAGTTATTTTCGTGTTACAACCTTATGAAAATGCGCCGTTTTAAGGCAATAGCACACACGAGATTCATCAAAGACGTGTCGTTATTCGTAAAATTTGTTACGATAAAATACCGGCGAATTAAGGCTTCAGAAGACAAAAATACAGTTGCAGAGCAAACAAGCCCACTTCATTTCCTTCTCTACTACAGCTTCCCTTTTGACGTGCATCAATTCTTGTAAGTGCAATCTGCTTCTTGTACAAGTTGTGGATGACCTTTATCTGTTACCATCAGAATTTCAAAGAGTGTATCCCACACACTCCTACTTACATGCCCATATTCATCTTTATCTACATTCACATTCTCAGGTCTTTACCTACATTCATATTCTCAAGTCGTCTCATAAATTCGTCAAGGGGCAAACTGATTCAATGTGGTAATTATACTTTTCTGTTATTTATCTCTGTATAGTTTTGTTTTGTTTTTCTTCTTTCAAGAAAAATGCATACTTCAGTACTGATGAGCCATTGGCCGCTGGAATTGTATCATATGCCTCCGCGACGTTTTCAGATCACAAGAAGGGACAGAGGGTAGTGAATAAGGAAGCAAGGAATATTATGAAATCATGTGATTAAGAAGCACGGCAGGAAAGTAAAACAAGGTTATCTGCTCGCTGTCTAGTATGCTGGCGTATCTGTACGATCTGTTACAAAAATTTAGAACGAGATAATCTCCACAGGTGTGATCTCTTTGTGCACCTGGTAAAAAGCGTCCAAGATCTGAAGTGTAGAAGTCTCACTGTGATTACTTGGATATGGATGTAATAGTATAATACCACACACTGTACTACATGCATGTGAACATTACATTTACACTGAAAGCTAGAAACAGCCGAAAAGCAGTCACAAATAACAATGCTTTAATTGATTCGCCGTGATGAGCAAAATCATTTCAATTGTTGCATGCAAATTATCAGCATTAATGTTTAAACGTTCAAATATACGTGAAATCTTATGGGACTTCACTGCTAAGGTCATCAGTCCCTAATCTTTACAAACTACTTAACCTAAACTATCCTAAGGACAAACACACACACCCATGCCCGAGGGAGGACTCGAACCTCCGCCGGGACCAGCCGCAGATTTAATAAACTAATTATACAACAGGCTACACAAATGATGAAAATGGTCGGTATTATTACGAAAGTAGGAATATCCTAAAAGAGTGTTATATTTAATTTGTTGAACTGTACTGCTGACAAAGGCAGATCTACTTTCATGACAATGTTTTTCGATGCTATTTTGTCTAAAACTGACATGGTGAGACTTTGGCTGTGTACAATTAATGTTGGTTAATTCTTACAGAGAACAAAACAGCAACCAGCCACTATTAATACTGCTATTCATTTAGGTAAATAGCGCCGTTACCGGTTTCGAACTGGCAAGTTCATCATCAGACGGCTGTTCACATGATTTTCAAGATACTTGAAATTCTGCGTCTGATCTCATCTTTACACAGCTTAGTGGGCGCACTCCCATTACAATTATGAAAAAAATGCTGGAAAAAATTTAGTGCACCTGGAGATACGAAGTCGATTTTGTTCCCATGACGGCATATGCCATCTAAGGTTCAAATGGCTCTAAGCACTATGGGACTTAATATCGGAGGTCATCAATCCCCTAGACGTAGAACTACTTAAACCTAACCTAAGGACATGACAGACATCCATGCCCGAGGTAGGATTCCAACCTGCGACCGTAGCGGTCGCGCGGTTCCAGACTGTAGCGCCTAGAACCGCTCGGCCACCCCGGCCGGCCATGTCTCTCACATTTTCAAACGATCCACGCATGTCAGGGTTCTGTCCAATATCTAACCTCACTCCTAAGCACCTAAGTTGCCCTCGTTGTCAAGATGTTCACAGTGTGGCGAAGCCGGCGTCTCGAGTTGAAGGCCAGCCATTCTCTGCTCTCTGCGGGTGATTCACGTTCGGCGGCGGAAAATGGCTGATTCAGCGGGCGCCAACGTCCTCTTCTGCTGTCTGCCATTTCTCCATTTCCCATCCCACCTCCTGAACATCCCGTTCAGCCTCAATGAACCACTGCCCTTCGAGTTCGTTTACTTATTACTCCAGAAAATGGCTCAAATACCATTTTGATGTACCTACTGTATTACGTGATTTAGCCTTTGTTCGTCTGAATTTCCCCTGTAATATTTCTGGCTTTACAGCCATCATATTCATCTACAAGACGGTCTCCTTAGAGCAGCTGAGAAGGCAGCACTGGCAGGATGACATACGATTTGTTCGATACAGGTATCACGAAAAAGACCGCCTAAATTGTGGTCCTTCTCCGCGATTGGCTGCTGCGTTCGGAAGTAGCGCACCAAAATGATAAACCTTTGCAGTCATTCCATTATTTCAAAAATGTTAATTACCAGCAGAATAATAAACAACTGCTAAACGAAAAGGCAGACGAAGCGCTTCGCAGATCTTCGAATCGCGCCCAAATTGGTTGGTGGGCGAAGTGGTTCGGCTGTAACATCGGGGCTGGTTCGGCAGTCACAGTGCACTGGCATGTCTGCGTTCGTATCGGTTAAGAACGTAATTAGCAATCTCTGATCATTTGGACATGTAACTGAGAACGGTCTGACGGTAACTACTCAAACATGCAGGTCACTGTTCTGTTTATTTTCTATGACCGTGTGAAGATTGGAAACTATTTGTAATTCATGGTGGAATATAATTGTGCAGTTTCCCGTATTTTGCTAATAAAAAGCGAGTGTTATCCCGTATAAACAAGCTCTTTGAAAATTTCATTATCAATACAATATTATTTCCTCGCTAAGAGTTTATTACTGCGTCAAGACCCCTGTCGGAGGTCGGAGTCCTCCCTCGGGCATGGATGTGTGTGTTAAAGTTATATTAAGTAGTGTGTAAGCTTAATATGCTCTTACTACCCGAACTATCTATCGCAGATGCTTTTTTTTTCCTTGGCTCTTGCCTTGGCACTTTGTTTCCTCTGCCCTTCAAACCGCAACTCATATTTCGACTTTCGACCCAATCTATCTCCAGATGAGCGCGTATTAATGGTTAATCATAATCAGAGGTACGCAAACATCGCAGTAGCCACATCCTGCAACACCTCACTTTAGTGAATACTAAACCTTATGCAGAGATGGCAGTAGACCTTTTGAGCTGGCCATCATGCCGGTGTGGGCGTGGAGGGGCTCCTCCACATCTTTTTTTTAATTTTTTTATTTACTTAAAGGGACCGATGACCTGAGCAGTTTGGTCCCATAGGATCTTACCACAAATTTCCAAATTACTGCCTCAAGACAACGGATCCATGACCTGCGTGCTTGTTTTCTGCGCAGGGGACGATCACACTAGAAGACTGAGGGTTGCTGAACATTTGTTAGAACTTATACATTCTACTCAGGGCGTGGAAGCAAACAGGCACCTCGTTTGTACTGCAGTTTTAGTACAATGGAGGTCACCAACTGCGACATAATCGCATATACAAACAGTGATCCAATACTGTAAAATGCTTTTTTATTCCACTCTCTGATCACAACATGAATTTTTTAGACGATGACCGGTTTCTGTCTGTAATGACCATCCTCAGATGTAAAATATATAAATATATACATCTAGTGAGCAGTGCGTCTTTTAACATAAAACAGCAATACGTATCACAATATACTGTCATACAACCAGGGAAATGTACAGATAAAATATGGTATAACGTACCTTTTTTACACCACGTCCTAAAGTGATACGGCCATAATGGCATCGTCAAAACATATAAATATAACAGGATAGTATCGTCACATTGATCTAAAATGTGGTGTAGAATAGGCCACATCGTCCACATAGTGATTATTGCCAACTGGCTACTGAGGTAGAGTAGCATCCAGAAACCTGTTTGCCTACAGCCTCCCTAGATGTCGCTACTGTGGGCTTGCTTATATGTAGTCACCATTTACACAAAAACATAATCTGATAAAAGCACATTAGATAAAATGCATGTAGCAGACTTATTAAAATTGATGATTATCATTGAAACCAATTGCGATACATTAAAAGATGAATGCAGTTACCCATGAAAAATATTAAAAGGAGACATATGAAGAGTATAGGTCCAACCCAAATTGCCACAAACGTATATAAAATATGATACCAAAGTTGTACACGAATCCGACTCCTCAAACTCCTCTCTGGCCAGACATGGGGGTTGCACCCCTCTACCATCCTCCACACCTACAAATCCTTAATCCGTCCCATCCTATGTTATGCCAGTCCTGCCTGGATATCTGCCCCCCCCCCCCCAAATTCTGTAAGTCCCTCCAGATATTTGAGCGTCATGCACTCCGCCTCGCCTTCCGTATTCGCCTCCCGTCCCCCACGCGGATCCTCTATGATCTCATTCCTTTCGCCCATCTGCTCCTATTCCTGGAACATATCCGCATCCTCTACACCTCCCGCTGTCTTGAACCCCCTCACCCCCTGGTTGCTCCTCTCCTCTCTGATCCCCGCCCCCTGCCACGTCTTCACTGTTGTGTCCCCCCTACCCTCCATCTCTACACCCTCCATCTCCTTTCCCAAGGCGGCTTCCATCAACTCCCCCTCCCGGATGATGCCCTCTCTCCCTCCATTTATCCCTCCTATCTACTCTGATCCTCACTCCCCCTCCTTTCCTCTGTCCTTTTCCCGGGCTCCCTCTCCCCCCCTTCCATCCTCTTTGTTCCACACCTCCCCTCTCTTTGCCCCCTTCTCTCCCCCGAGTCCTTTTACATTTCCCTCCTCTGCCTCCTCTCATTCCATCTCGCGTCTCCCCTTCTCCCCCTTTATTAGTCCTCTCCCTCCTTGGTTCCCCCCCCCCTTTCCGTTTTTTCCTCTCCTCCCTCCTTGTTTTTCCCCCTACTCCAGGTCCCTCGCCCCCCATCTGCCTTGGGGCGGGAGTGCCATCTTTGTGCCGCCTTTTCGTGCAGTGTTTTACAGTGTGTTTTTCCAGTGGGTGCTCTGTGTTGTGTCTTTTGGGAAGTGTAGCGAACAGCCATCATACTGTCGCTGGGTGTGCTTTTTATCACTTGCGAACAGAAACCAGACTGTCGCCATGTTTTTTTAATTGTGTGTCTACTATGTTACTTGTCTGATTCCTGTGTATTTTATCAACATTGCCGTCCCCTTTTGCTTTCTGTTTTAACTTTCCGCATTTTTCCGCCATTTTCCACTTTAAATCACCATTTTATCGCCTGTTTTTTCTAGTTTCTTTCTTCTTCCCTTTTTTTTTAAAATAAGTCTGTAGGCTGTAGAGCAGCATAGTAAGCTGCTGCCAGCCCGCCCCCTTCGGGGGGAAATGAAAATCAATAAAGAAAAAAAAAATTGTACACGAATCTAGCATACTCAGAATGCGCTTATATTTCAGGAAAACGATGGTGCTTCATAAATTAAGACGAAATTTGTAATGTAGAATATGCAACTCTAACGTGCGGTACCGTGTCATATCAGCAACAAGCTGGGATGCATTGGCCACAGCTGCGGTATTTCAAGCGAATTTTTATAAATTCCTTGACAGTATTTTATTGCTGCACCATTTTGGCAATCTTTTGGTCCCTTTGTGCTGTTACATGTCTGTTCCGTCAACATGCGATGAATGTCCCTAGTACTGGAAGCGATATCCTTTCGTGATTACTATGCAAGATTCTCGCGAGACTGATGAGCTGATAGTATCGCAGTTGGACACACGGCCGGACAGTGCGCGGGCTAGCAGCCAGTCAGGCTGGCTACAGAAGCTACTGTTTCTTTTTCCTGTCCAGCAACCACCCCTGTTTACCTGTTCATAGCATTTTGAGAAGCCGCACTATAAACTCACTTCCGGTGCGGGTAACAGTGGGCTCAGACCAGTGTGCTTTTTGTCTCCCTGCGCTAATCTTTGAGAGCAAGACAATAAGTAAGTAATTAGACGTGTAAGAGGAAAGCTTACACAGTTTTCTGAGTCCACAAGGGCTGTTGGGTTTTTTTCTGCGCCTGCCGCACAGCACAGTCCGTCAAGACGCCAGTGAGGGTCCCCCCATCGCCTCCAGTGTGGGCGGCACGGGGCAGCTTTGTCTCGCGGCCGCGTTCCGGGTTCTGCACACGCACTCCACTACGTGTGTGCGGGACCTGTTTTCTGTGGCCACAATCCGAAAAATAATAGCCTCTCTTCGCACAACCGGAAACGACGTAGACAAAGAAATGAAACGTTCCACGTGTCTGTGTATGCAAATAACAGTTGCTCGGAGACCAGAGTTCCAAGGTACAAAGAAACAAAGCATACGAAAAGAAATACAGTGCTTACATGACTGCAGCAGATGTTGAAAGTGACCATCATCCAACAGAATGGAGCAACTGCCCATACAGCCGACCGAAACTTCGAGCACATCTACACAGTCTTCATGCCTGACAGCGTTGTTAGTAGAGGTGAATCTGATCGCGGCCCCACCTAAAGCTGTGTGTGGGGACAGTACGGCCAACTTGCCAGTGGCCGCCATTTTGGGCCCACTGCGCCGCTGGCGATACATTGACTTCTGCAGCAGATTTAGCCATGCATATTACAGAAGTGCACTCAGCCGTCTTATGCACTGCTAAAACAGTGGCTTCAAATTGAACATGTCGAATATTTAGCAATTAAAATCTTAACAAATTTTAGCTAAAAGCATCAACAAATTTTAGCTAAATGTGTCGAAAAGCATTTATTGTGGCGAGCATGAAAAACAGTTTTTTTCTCCTTCTATCCTTTACTAATAGCGAAAGCAGATTTCGCAGTTCTTGTTCAGGTATCTAGCTTGAAGAGCTGTTTTCGTAATTAGCGTTAAATTTGTCTTATCCAATGGTCAGCAGGACAAAAGGGAACCAATATTACACTCCTGGAAATTGAAATAAGAACACCGTGAATTCATTGTCCCAGGAAGGGGAAACTTTATTGACACATTCCTGGGGTCAGATACATCACATGATCACACTGACAGAACCACAGGCACATAGACACAGGCAACAGAGCATGCACAATGTCGGCACTAGTACAGTGTATATCCACCTTTCGCAGCAATGCAGGCTGCTATTCTCCCATGGAGACGATCGTAGAGATGCTGGATGTAGTCCTGTGGAACGGCTTGCCATGCCATTTCCACCTGGCGCCTCAGTTGGACCAGCGTTCGTGCTGGACGTGCAGACCGCGTGAGACGACGCTTCATCCAGTCCCAAACATGCTCAATGGGGGACGGATCCGGAGATCTTGCTGGCCAGGGTAGTTGACTTACACCTTCTAGAGCACGTTGGGTGGCACGGGATACATGCGGACGTGCATTGTCCTGTTGGAACAGCAAGTTCCCTTGCCGGTCTAGGAATGGTAGAACGATGGGTTCGATGACGGTTTGGATGTACCGTGCACTATTCAGTGTCCCCTCGACGATCACCAGTGGTGTACGGCCAGTGTAGGACATCGCTCCACACACCATGATGCCGGGTGTTGGCCCTGTGTGCCTCGGTCGTATGCAGTCCTGATTGTGGCGCTCACCTGCACGGCGCCAAACACGCATACGACCATCATTGGCACCAAGGCAGAAGCGATTCTCATCGCCGAAGACGACACGTCTCCATTCGTCCCTCCATTCACGCCTGTCGCGACACCACTGGAGGCGGGCTGCACGATGTTGGGGCGTGAGCGGAAGACGGCCTAACGGTGTGCGGGACCGTAGCCCAGCTTCATGGAGACGGTTGCGAATGGTCCTCGCCGATACCCCAGGAGCAACAGTGTCCCTAATTTGCTGGGAAGTGGCGGTGCGGTCCCTTACGGCACTGCGTAGGATCCTACGGTCTTGGCGTGCATCCGTGCGTCGCTGCGGTCCGGTCCCAGGTCGACGGGCACGTGCACCTTCCGCCGACCACTGGCGACAACATCGATGTACTGTGGAGACCTCACGCCCCACGTGTTGAGCAATTCGGCGGTACGTCCACCCGGCCTCCCGCATGCCCACTATACGCCCTCGCTCAAAGTCCGTCAACTGCACATACGGTTCACGTCCACGCTGTCGCGGCATGCTACCAGTGTTAAAGACTGCGATGGAGCTCCGTATGCCACGGCAAACTAGCTGACACTGACGGCGGCGGTGCACAAATGCTGCGCAGCTAGCGCCATTCGACGGCCAACACCGCGGTTCCTGGTGTGTCCGCTGTGCCGTGCGTGTGATCATTGCTTGTACAGCCCTCTCGCAGTGTCCGGAGCAAGTATGGTGGGTCTGACACACCGGTGTCAATGTGTTCTTTTTTCCATTTCCAGGAGTGTAGTTCGAAAGTGCAAGAAAAAGTCCATCGCTAATTTAAAGCTCTTCTTGTTCCTGCTACCCGGTACTATTAAAATTCGCCGAATGTCTCTTTTGTTATTCGAATAAAGCATTGGATTCAAATATGCGCGGTACCTTAGTACACAGAATTGATAAACTTGTCTACATGGTTACGCATTTTTGTCAGATCTACGCCATAAAATTTTGTCTGCAAATTGTTTATGACATTAGGAGAATGATTATGAATGTACAAGAGAATACAATATTTTTAAAATGTGTTCGAATAAAACTAAGTCTACGAGCAAAAGTAGGCTGTAGGAAACAGAAGCAACTGTATTGGTATTAATACAATGTAGATTAGCTGCCAGGTTGCAACAGTAATAATGGACTACTGGTAACGTTAATACATCTACATCTACATTTATACTCCGCAAGCCACCCAACGGTGTGTGGCGGAGGGCACTTTACGTGACACTGTCATAACCTCCCTCTTCTGTTCCAGTCGCGTATGGTTCGCGGGAAGAACGACTGTCTGAAAGCCTCCGTGCGCGCTCTAATCTCTCTAATTTTACATTCGTGATCTCCTCGGGAGGTATAAGTAGGGGGAAGCAATATATTCGATACCTCATCCAGAAACGCACCCTCTCGAAACCTGGCGAGCAAGCTACACCGCGATGCAGAGCGCCTCTCTTGCAGAGTCTGCCACTTGAGTTTATTAAACATCTCCGTAACGCTATCAAAGTTACCAAATAACCCTGTGACGAAACGCGCCGCTCTTCTTTGGATCTTCTCTACCTCCTCCGTCAACCCGATCTGGTACGGATCCCACACTGATGAGCAATACTCAAGTATAGGTCAAACGAGGTACTGAATGAAAGGTCGTAGGTTCGGTATTTGCCTAGTATCAATATTTTTTGGACATTATATTGTGTGGAACAATGTACAATTTATTATTGTGAGCATCGTAAATATAAGTTTAACTGTGTCAGTTTTATCTCAAAGATTTCTAGTTTGTAATTCAGTCCAGCTTCGATCCGCCTTCAGCAATTTGCTAACCAGAAACGAAAACTACGGAGAGATGAATGGCGGTCACTTTCAGCATCTGTTAGGGTCAGCTTAATACTGTAGACCCTTCCGCAACTGCGTTTTTTCGTACCCTGTAACTCTGTTCTCAGCCGGCCGCTGTGGCCGAGTGCTTCTAGGCGCTTCAGTCCGGAACCGCGCGACCGCTACGGTCGCATGTTCGAATCCTGCCCCAAGCATGGATGTGTGTGTGATGTCGTTAGGTTAGTTAGGTTTAAGTAGTTCTAAGTCTAGGGGACTGATGACGTCAGATGCTGAGTCATATAGTGGTTAGAGCCAACTCTGATCTCCGGGCGATTTTTATTTGCCCCACCCTACGCTAGCGCTAAACAGTCTAAACTTCAATGTCTTGTACTGAAAGAAGATGTCTGCTCTCGTCTAACGTGTCTTTTATTTTTAGCAGTTAAATTGTATTCCATAAATTAAGTGTGGAAGAGATAGGGGCAAGATACAAGGTTTGGGGCTCTCTGCTGTGGGGGGACAAAAGTAATGGTGGGATGACCACCGTGGAATACATTCAGTGTAACACGTACATTTGTAGCAGGTTCCTTTTTCACGTGCAAACGTGAGTGACGATGAATGCGGTGGTTAACAATATTCCTCTTTGTCCCTGGTAGATAAGAAGAAAGTCATAGATTTTGTTGATCTCCATCCAAAATCGATCTAACAATTATTAAATTCACGATTCCCAAAGTCGGACAAAAGAAGATTATCTTCAAATTTGGAAGAAAAAATGCAACAAGGTGGCACTAGAAACGATAAAACTGCATTTATCAACTCGGGAACATGAGTAAGATTTCAAGATGGACGAGGGTGTTAGGGAAAAGGGACTGTGAGAACATCACAACAGTGGGCAATGCTACTACGAGCAATAAAATGAAACGAAAAAAAAAAAAGAAATTACAGTAGTAGCGCGATTCTAACCCGAGGGGAAGAAATAACATTCGAAGCTTTTGCCCACTGCGATATGCCGCTGGCGTGACGACTACTGCTGAAAAATCTCTCAGAAGCTATTCGAAAATCTTTAGAGACGCTATTCTCCATTCCTATGGCCAACTGAGACGAGATATTTTAGGAACATCAAAGGGGCAGCTACACCCTACTTTTCACACAGTTTGAGCCAGATCGGTGATACATGTTCCGTGCCGCACACTAGTTAGTCGAAACCTACGAATATTACGACGTTTCTGAGAAAAGACGCCTGCAACTTTAATGTGGCACACTAGCTTGGGGAGGATGGTTTGGTTCAAATGGCTCTGAGCACTATGGGACTCAACTGCTGTGGTCATACGTCCCCTAGAACTGAGAACTACTTAAACCTAACTAACCTAAGGACATCACACACATCCATGCCCGAGGCAGGATTCGAACCTGCGACCGTAGCGGTCGTGCGGTTCCAGACTGGATGGGGAGGATGGGCCCAGTGTGAGAAACACTCGTGGAGGGGCCGCGTAGTATGTAGGCTACTGGCCAGTGGAGCGACGTTGCGTCACAGCCGCCTGACTCCGCCGAGTCCGTTCCAGCTAAGCTCTGCCGGCCTTAGGCCGGTATTACACTATCAAATTTCTTTGTCAAAGATTTGATCAAAGATGTGATCCAATATTCCGTCCAATATACTTGACAAAGATCTTTGACGTAGCGTTAGAGGGGGTATTACACTGTCATCAAATTTTTCGTCAAAGTTCAAGATGGCTGACAACAACTTGTTATTAACCGCAGCAGTTCTACGTACTCCAATTGCATTGTGTGCACATGCGGAAAAGAAGTGGGGGAAAAAATGGAACCATACATACGAGGTTGACAGCCTTAAAAGTCCTGGGATTACAACTTGATAATAAATTCAGTTGGGAGGAGCACACCACAGAACTGCAGAAACGCCTTAACAAATCTGTATTTGCAATTCGAGTGTTAGCAGACATAGGCAACATAAAAATGAAAAAGCTTGCATATTTTCATTCCATAATGTCATATGGGATAATATTTTGGGGTAAATCTTGAAGTCAAACAAGTTTTCACGGTCCAAAAGCGTGTAATACGTATTATTTGTGGAGTAAATTCACGGACCTCCTGCAGAAACCTCTTCAAAGAACTGGGTACTTCAGATACTTGCATTGGTACTGGGGGAAAATAAGAAAGAAAATGAAACTGTTGGCGGGCCAGAAGTACAGTGAGACTGTCGTTTGGACGTACGAGATTTGCAGGTTAGCTTTTTTTGTTCTGTATTTCATGCCTAGATACTTCCGTAGAGATATTGTTGCATGTGGATCATTATATGTAATGATTATTACAATACATGCAACGATATGTTTGTACAGTTATCGAGGCATGAGAAACAAACAAAAAAAAAACTATAACTCTCGTAGGCCCAAATGACAAGAGTCTCACTATACTTCCGGCTCGCAGGTTAACTACTGCCTCTCAGTATATTTACTTCTTAATAAAATTTGTCGTAATTAATATATCTCTTTTTCTAACAAACAACTCAGTTCATACATACAATACCAGGAACAAAAATGATCTGCACAAGGACTTAAAAACACTTACTTTAGTTCAAAAAGGGGTCCACTGCTCAGGAACACTCATCTTCAATAATTTGCCAGGAAACATAAAAAATTTAGTTAGAAATAAAGATCAGTTTAAAAGGAGCCTGAAAGACTTACTACTGGCCAACTCCTTCTACTCCCTTGGCGAAATTTTTAATAGAAACAAATGATGTATTGTATTTATTCATACTATTAGTATTTTTATTTCAGCTTAAAAAAAATCGACATGTTCCACATCCACGAGGATCTCCTCAGCACGGATCTATGGAACGAAAAACTAATCTAATCTGGGTGAAGCCGTGGGTTTTACGACGACATGATAAAAGCATTCAACAAAACTTGTTATGTGAGCTTACAGTGGAAGACGTCAAGTCGTACATCAATTACTTAAGAATGGATGTGCATACATTTCTGTATGTGCTCAATAAAGTGTATCCTCATATCACAAAGCACAATTTTCACTTAAGAACTGCTACATCTTCAGAAGACAGGCTCACTATAACACTCCGATTCCTTGCTACAGGAGAGGGTTATGTTATGTTAGGTTAGGTTAGGTTAGGTCTCCAATCTTCTTAATCTATTTTTGTATTCAGGGTGCCTCACGTTGTAAAGCGCCTCATAAGCTTCAGACATCTCTATTAATTCTGTAGTTTTCGGCACACACCAATTGTATTTACCGGCAATGGTTATAAAAACACTACAGACGACAGAACGCTGCAGCGATACTAGCGCTCCGCGTGGTAACATATCGCATTGCAGTGAACAGAAGACAAACGATTTCTTTGATCAAATATACGGCCTCGGCCTAGATTTGATCAAATATTGGACGACATTTGTCAAAGATCCCTATTACACTATCAAAAATCTTTGACAAAGATATTGGACAAAGATATTGGACAAAGACATTTGATAGTGTAATACCGGCCTTTGCTACAGCTGCGATCCACTGCGCCGACAGCGGCGACTACTCGTGTCGGAGCGCTCGAGCAGCGGAAGCTCGCGTGCGGCTCTGGTGTGTGCGTGGGTCTGTGGTATTTCCCTTTCCAGGAATCCCTGGGCACGCCGCGTCAGCTGTTTCCGAGAGGAACGTGGATGCGGCAAGAGTGTGGGTATCGCGCGCGCTGCGTAGTGAGTTCGCCGCTGCCTCCAGCATTCCCGCTCGCTTCGTGCAGCACTTTTTCACGCCACCGCACACCCACTGTCCAGAGCAGACGGGCACCGCTGTAACTCGGCTGCTAGTGATGGCCACAAAGTGTTCAAATGTGTGTGAATTCCTAAGGTACCAAACTACTCAGGTCATCGGTCCCTACACTTAGAACTACTTAAACCTAACTAACCTAAGGACTTAAACTAACTTACGCTAAGAACAACACACATACACCCGTGCCCGAGGGAGAACTCGAACCTCCGGCGGTAAGGGCCGCGCAGTCCGTGACACGGTGCCTCAAACCGCACGGCTGATGTCCTGAACCTCCGACATACCAGCACTTCATTCCACTAGGGTGTCCCTTTAGATGTAATTCGAGCTATTCTAAGCCACGACTAGCATCTTCAATACATCAGACTTTGTTTTCATCATTGCGCTGCCACTCGGTAGGAGCGAGATCGCTGTTATCAGATTTCTCGCGATTTCTGTAAATCAGTTCCTCGGGCATGGATGTGTGTGATGTCCTTAGGTTAGTTAGGTTTAAGTAGTTCTAAGTTCTAGGGGACTGATGACCACAGATGTTAAGTCCCATAGTGCTCAGAGCCATTTTTTTGTAAATCAATTAAGGCGACTGCCCCAGGTTTCTGTAAATCAGTTCTACATCTACAACATACTCCACAAGACAACTAATGGTGTGTGGGGGCGGGTACTTTCAGTACCACTATCTGATACCTCCAACCCCGTTCCACTGGCGAATAGTGCGTGGGAAGTATGATTGTGGGTAAGCCTCTGTATTCGCTCTAATTTCTCGAATTTTCTCCTCGTGCTCAATACGCGAGATGTATGTGGAGGGAAGTAATATGTCGTCCGACTCCTCCTGAAAAGTGCTGGCCCGAAATTTCTACATTACATCTCTCCGTCATGCACAACCGCTCTCTTGTAACGTCTGCCAGTGAAGTTTGTTTAGCATATCCGTAACGCTCTCTCGCCAGCTAAACAATCCCGAGACGAAACATGCCGCTCCTCGTTCAATCTTCTCCATCTGCTGTATTCAAAAACTGGACGAACAAGCGCCTTATAATCCACTTCTTTCGTGGCCTGAATTACATTTCCGCAAGATTCTTCCGATGAATCTGCGTCTGGTGTCTGCTTTCCCCCACTATCTGTTTCATGTGTTCATTCCACTTAAGCTCGCTCTGGATAGTTACGCCTAGATATTTTACAGCAGCCGCTGTCTACAACTGTTTGTCATCAATAGTGCAGCTGTAGAGTACTGGTATTCTTTTCCTATGTACATGCAGATGATAAACGGGTATTTATTGGACAAAAATATTATACTAGAACTGACATACGATTACATTTTCACGCAATTTGAGTGCACAGATCCTGAGAAATCAGTACCCAGAACAACCACCTCTGGCCGTAATAACGGCCTTGAAACGCCTGGGCATTGAGTCAAACAGAGCTTGCATGGCGTGTACAGGTACAGCTGCCCATGCAGCTCCAACACGATACCACAGTTCATCAAGAGTAGTGACTGGCGTATTGTGACGAGCCACTTGCTCGGCCACCAATGAACAGACGTTTTCAATTGGTGAGAGATCTGGAGAATGTGCTGCCCAGGGCAGCAGTCGAACATTTCCTGTATTCAGACAGGCCCATACAGGACCTGCAACATGCGGTCGTGCATTATCCTGCTGAAATGTAGGGTTTCGCTGGGATCGAATGTAGGGTAGAGCCAGGGGTCGTAACACATCTGAAATGTAACGTCCACTGTTCAAAGTGCCGTCAATGCAAACAAGAGGTGACCGAGACGTGTAACCAATGGCACTCCATACCATCACGCCGGGTGATACGCCAGTATGGCGATGAGGAATACACGCTTCTAATGTGCATTCACCGCGATGTCGCCAGACATGGATGCGACCGTCAGAACCTGGATTCATCCGAAAAACGACGTTTTGCCATTCGTGCACCCAGGTTTGTCGTCGAGTACACCATCGCAGGCGCTCCTGCCTGTGATGCACCGTCAAGGGTAACCGCAGCCATGGTCTCCGAGCTGATAGTCCATGCTGCTGCAAACGTCGTCGAACTGTGCGTCCAGATGGTTGTTGTCTTGCAAACGTCCCCATCTGTTGACTCAGGGATCGAGACGTGGCTGCACGATCCGTTACAACTATGCGGATAAGATGCCCGTCATCTCGACTGCTAGTGATACGAGGCCGTTGGGATCCAGCACGGCGTTCCCTATTACCCTCCTGAACCCACCAATTCCATATTCTGCTAACAGTCATTGGATCTCGACCAACGCGAGCAGCAATGTCGCGATACGATAAACCGCAATCGCGATAGGCTACAATCCGACCTTTATCAAAGTCGGAACCGTGATGGTACGCATTTCTCCTCCTTACACGAGGTGTCACAACAACGTTTCAACAGGCAACGCCGGTCAACTGCTGTTTGTGTATGAGAAATCGGTTGGAAACTTTCCTCATGTCAGCACGTTGTAGGTGTCGCCACCGGCGCCAACCCTGTGTGAATGCTCTGAAAAGCTTATCATTTGCATGTCACAGCATCTTCTTCCTGTCGGTTAAATTTCGCGTCTTTAGCACGCCATCTTCGTGGTGTAGCAATTTTAATGGCCAGTAGTGTATAATGGCGGTCTCGGTTTTAACTGGTCGGTCGCTTTTTTCCGTCGCTATGAGGAACGCAGCTCTGTGCTCGCTGCCAGACACTGAGCACCAACTGTGCCCACTAATGTCAGCGGAGACACGCAGCAGATTATTGTACTGTCTCAAAGGACTCGATGTCGCCCTCCGCGACCACGATCAGTTGTACCTCAGAGACAAGCAAATCTCCCCAAACCTTAGCTGCAGTTACTACTCTGCGGCACGCCTGTAGTGCGCCCCGCAGACCAACCGTGGCGTAGCGTGTGCTGTGACGACGCCGGTGTCGCCAAGCCGAGTGTGTGGACAAAGCAGAGTGTGTGGACAAAGCCGAGTGTGTGGACTCTGAGCTGCCGAGGGAAGGCCCACCCAGTGGAGCGTTACGCCACGTCGCCGCGTCGCAGCCTCACCGAACACTTGCACACGTCCGTCGCGATTACGCAAAGCGCGCTGTAGTCACTATAAACTTGTATTCCGCCTCATTGCACACGCCCTGTTGTGAGCGCGTCACCTATTACTCATAGCCAGGATATCCGCTAAGTGTCGGGGGCAACCGCCAACGACTTCTTTGCGAGCAGTCGAGTATTTCACGAAGAAAAGCTTACTTTATTTTTCATTTAAATTAATTTCTCAAATGGTTCAAATGGCTCTGAGCACTATGGGACTCAACTGCTGAGGTCATTAGTCCCCTAGAACTTAGAACTAGTTAAACCTAACTAACCTAAGGACATCACAAACATCCATGCCCGAGGCAGGATTCGAACCTGCGACCGTAGCGGTCTTGCGGTTCCAGACTGCAGCGCCTTTAACCGCACGGCCACTTCGGCCGGCATTAATTTCTCACTTTAAAAAAATGCACTGAACTAGTGTTAGCAGTTCGTTGATTCAAATGTTACCGAAGAAAATTAAGTGAAAAATGATCGATAGACTACCTCAAAATTGTGTTTTCGTTGAAGTACCATACTTGATGCGTTGCGACTACATCTTGTACACATGTGAGATCTCGAGGTTGATTCAGTTTCGCGCTGTTGGTTCGTATTCCTAACAATATTTTGTTCTTCTCAGCGCATGTTTGACTACGAGAGTAAAAGTCGAATTATTTCTCTATTTTAGAAACTTTAGACTGTGGTACGAAAAGGAATAGATAGTTTTTGTTTTCACCATTACTAGATCATACATTGTGTACATGGTGCAGTGGTAGACAACAGAGCTGACGTGATAACTGTAGAGCCGAAGAAACGTACGTCTGCCTAATACCTTGCAGGACCCCGCGAGCACGCAGGGGTGCCGCAACACGACGTGGTACGGGCCTTACTGGATAAAGAAAATGTTCGACTGCTGCCCTGGCCAGCACATTCTCCAGATCTCTCACCAATTCAGAACTTGTGGTCAATGGTGGCCGAGCAACTGGCTCGTCACAATACGCCAGTCACTACTCTTGATGAACTGTGGTATCGTGTCGAAGCTGCATGGGCAGCTGTACCTGTACACGCCATCCAAGCTCTGTTTGACTCAATGCCCAGGTGTATCAAGGCCGTTATTACGGCCAGAGGTGGTTATTCTGGGTACTGATTTCTCAGGATCTATGCACCCAAATTGCGTGAAAATGTAATCACATGTCAGTTCTAGTATAATATATTTGTCCAATGAATACCCGTTTATCATCTGCATTTCTTCTTGGTGTAGCAATTTTAATGGCCAGCAGTGTATTTCTTAGAGGTGAATATTGTCGAAAATATGGTATGCGTAACACTCAAACAGAAAATACCATCATAGGAAAACTACAAGCTGAGGAAGAGAAAGGTGACGAAAGACGAGAGAGATAATTAATGCGAATGGTTACAAGTTATAAGCGTAGCTCGAAAACGCAAAAAATTGCTACTGAAAAAAGGATCAAGATACACTAGCTTGGTTAGTCCAAATGTGAAATACGTCTCTTGTTAGTACAGTTAGGTATTATTTCGGCTCTGCATAGTAATTTACAAGTACATCTCAGACAGCAACCCACGTTGCCACCAATCCTGACAGAGAGAGAGAGAGAGAGAGAGAGAGAGAGAGAGAGAGAGAGAGAGAGAGAGAGTTGATTGACTAGCGGTTAGTGTCTATGTGAGATCTAATTTCTTTGATTTTTCACATAGTAGTCATTTCGTGCGAGGTATGTAGGAAGAAACGACACTTTGTACGACTGTTCTTGAAACGCACGCTCTCAGAACTTCGACACTAAATTTCTTCGTGATGCATGAAGCCCGTCTTTTAGCGTCAGCCACAGCAATTTGACGACGATTTCCGTGAAGTTCTCGCGTTCATCAAATGAAAACGTTACGGAACGCGCCGCTCTTCTTGGGACCTTCGCATTAAATGTAGCTGCTATTATTATTATTATTATTTTCCAATGCAGGACAGAACAATAAAATTATTTACAAAATCAAACATATGTACAATATATACACAGGGTTTTATGCAAGTCAGACTGGTTTTGAGGCCCATAAGTTGGCAGTTTTGACTGCTGGAACATTTGGTGCGACCAGGTCATCAAGTGAGCAGGATTCAGGCAACTTCGGGCAGACCAAGAAGTATGCATCATCTTGAGATTCTCCGCAGAACTGTAGCCCCGTCGTTTCAAGTTTTGTTTGCACCGCGTTACTGCAACCCGCAGTCTATTCAGAGTCTTCCACGTCTGATAGGGTAATTGGAAAACAGCAGGAGGCTCCTCCTTTAGGTTTTTGCTATTATTTCCAATTATTTTGTCCCGCCTCAGCTCAATTTGGAGAGTGGAAGGTAAAGATGTAATTGCTTCACTAGTTCGCAGGAAACTTTTTCTGGATTTCAGCCTTCAACACGGTGCTTCACTTCCAAACAGGTGGTGCCTGGGATCGTTTTCTTGTTTTTTTCTTTTAAATTTCTGCCGCTGTTCTTCGTCTTATCCCCGGGTGTGCTTTGCCTGCTAGCTGGTAGATTTTGTCGACTGCCGTTGGTCGCAGGCAACCTGTTGTGATACGGCCTGTCTGTCGAGAGAGGTATCAACATGCTCGGTGTGTGCAGAGTCCTGTCAGACTGGTGCTGCGAACAAGGGAACCTCCCCATCGCAGCCCCCTCAGATTTAGTTATAAGTTGGCACAGTGGATAGGCCTTGAAAAATGGAACACAGATCAATCGAGAAAACGGGAAGAAGTTGTGTGCAACTATGAAAAATATAAGCAAAATATACAAACTGAGTAGTTCACGCGCAAGATAGGCAACATCAGGGACAGTGTGAGTTAAGGAGCGCCGTGGTCCCGTGGTTAGCGTGAGCGGCTGCGGAACGAGAGGTCCTTGGTTCAAGTTTTCCCTCGAGTGAAAAGTTTAATTTTTTATTTTCAGACAATTATTATCTGTCCGTCCGTTATGTTTTCATCACTTTTTTGGGAGTGATTATCACATCCACAAGAAAACCTAAATCGGGTAAGGCAGAAGAATCTTTTTACCCATTCGCCAAGTGTACAAGTTAGGTGGGTCAACAACATATTCCTGTCATGTGAAGCACATGCCGTCACCAGTGTCGTATACAATATATCAGACGTGTTTTCCTGTGGAGGAATCGGTTGACCTATGACCTTGCGATCCAATGTTTTCAGTTCCCATTGGAGAGGCACGTCCTTTCGTCTACTAATCGCACGGTTTTGCGGTGCGGTCGCAAAACACAGACACTTAACTTCTTACAGTGAACAGAGACGTCAATGAACGAACGGACAGATCATAACTTTGCGAAAATAAAGAAAGTAAAATTCTCACTCGAGGGAAGACTTGAACCATGGACCACTCATGCCGCAGCTGCGCACGCTAACCACGGGACCACGGCGCTCCTGAACTCATACTCTCCTTGATGTTGCCTATCTTCCGCACGTACTACTCAGTTTCTATATTTTGCTTATTTTTTTCATAGTTCCACACAAGTTCTTCCTGTTTTCTCGATTGATCTGTGTTCCGTTTTTCAAGGCCTATCCACTGTGCCTACTTATAACTAAATCTGAGGGGGGTGCGATGGGGAGGTTCCTTTGTAAGAATCCCAGACTAATCAGTAATACTCAAAGTCGAACAAATACTTGTAAGCCACTTATTTCGCGGGTTCTCGCAATGAAGTGTAAGTCTGACATTTCTTACAACTAGCTTCACGTATCCGTCCTACTACACGTCGCTACGGGGGACGCGTCTGGACAGTCGGCAGTCGCCAGTGTCTGCAGGGATTTCTCGCCGGCAGCGAGCAGCTTACACGCCGGCGAGTGGCTCGCCTGCAGACGCAGAGGCGGGCTCGCAGCCGCAGCCCAGACCGGCCAATCTAGCAATCAGGGCCATCAGGGCCGCGGCTGCGGCTGCGGCGCAACAGCTGCGGCCGCCTGTGGGGGCCGCAGACGGCCTCGAACTGCCCGGCTCTCCCAGCACACCGCTGGCATTCCACACGGATAGGCTAGAGCTCGACTCACACGAGCGTCGCCCGACTGCAACACGCGAGATGACCGCCCGCCGTCTCGCCCGGTCGCCAGTAAACTGCAGTAGTGCTCAGTTCACGCCGTCGGTTCTCGGTGCTGGACAGTGATCCAGAGACTCGGCGAGGCAGTTCATGTCCCAAGTTTTGACTCGCTGCCCTACTACAATTTAGAGAAAGCTCTCCGTGGTACTACCCCGAACACACCCTTTGAAATTCTAAAGACGGCAGGGATAAGAAGGGTTATTCACTACTTGTACAGAAACTAGACTGTAGTTACGAGACTCGAAGGACATGAGACGGGAACACTATTTCGGCAGAGAGTGAGATGTTTTTCCATCTGTACACTGAACATACAGTAAAGGAAAAAAAGGAGAAATTTGGAAAGGGAAAAGAAGTTCACAGAGACGACATAAAAACTTTGCGCTTCGCGTATGATATACTAATTTTGTATCGTCTCGTTGTCACTGTAGGCTTGTACCATGGGAAGCAAGGAGAAGATGTTCTTTGGTGGACGATATCCTCTTTCTATACCACAAACTGCAAGCATGTATGAACAGGATTCTTTTTAGAATGAGATTTTCACTCTGCAGCTGAGTGTTCTCTGATATGAAGCTTCCTGGCAGATTAAAACTGTGTGCCGGACCGAGACTCGGACTCGGGACCTTTGCCTTTCACGGGCAAGTTCAAAAATCTTCAAATGTGTGTGAAATCTTATGGGACTTAACTGCTAAGGTCATCAGTCCCTAAGCTTATACACTACTGAACCTAAATTATCCTAAGGACAAACACACATAGCCATGCCCGGGAGTGGACTCGAACCTCCGCCTGGACCAGCCGGCGGGCAAATGCTCTAGCTTCTGAGCTACCCAAGCACGACTCATGCCCCGTCCCCATAGCTTTACTTCTGCCAGTACCTCCTCTCCTACCTTCCAAACTTTACAGAAGCTCTCCTGCGAACCTTGCAGAAATAGCACTCCTGAAAGAATGGAAACATCCCCCAGGCTCTGGCTAAGCCATGTCTCCGCAATATGCTTTCTTTCAGGAGTGCTAATTCTGCAAGGTTCGCAGGAGAGCTTCTGTAAAGTCTGGAAGGTAGGAGGCGAGGTACTGGCAGAAGTACAGCCGTGAGAGCGGGGCGCGAGTCGTGCTTGGGTAGCTTAGTTGGTAGAGCACTTGCCCGCGAAAGGCAAAGGTCCCAAGTTCGAGTCTCGATCCGGCGCACAGTTTTAATCTCCCAGTAAGTTTCAGGATTCTTTTTATTGACGAGAACAAGAAGTTACTTGAGATACAAAATTGTTAAGGCTTTCGTGGCCACTTGTTGACAAACTGCCAATTGGCTTCTGTCTCGGGTTCTTCGGCTGACGTTCATCTAATGATTTTTCTGACGTTTCGCCAGCACGAGTGGCTGGCATTGTCAAAGCTTCACCCTCCATTGCCGGTGGTGAACTGGAGCCGAGCTCGCGGCCGCAGACTATATGTACCTGGCGCGCCAACGTCCGACGGAAATGACCGCGGAGAAGCCCTCGGACGTTGGCGCGCCAGGTACATATAGTCTGCGGCCGCGAGCTCGGCTCCAGTTCACCACCGGCAATGGAGGGTGAAGCTTTGACAATGCCAGCCACTCGTGCTGGCGAAACGTCAGAAAAATCATTAGATGAACGTCGGCCGAAGAACCCGAGACAGAAGCCAAATGGCAGTTTACTTGAGATAGTCCAAGTGTTGTGGCACAAGCTCTTCTGTAACAGTCCACGTTATCGTCACTGCTGGTGAAGTCCAAGTCCCACTATGTACACTGCTTTGGTCGCCAGGTACTGACTCACTCTGATCTAGAGGATGGGCTAACTGCGACTGCGACTCCCACGGGGCTGCGACTGATGACTCGATTCGTTGACTCACGGGATGACTGACTGGGATCGATCGGGCCCTCCGGTCCGAGGGGGCGTTGGTGGGGCGTTGCTTGCGAGTCTCTATTTGGCCTCTCTCCTGATTGGCGCGTTGCTTTTGCCTAGTATCGATGTTCTCGCAACCTCTTTGCCGCCTCGTGTGCTGGCGACAGTTTACGCCAGCACGCTGACATTGCCCGAAATGGTAATGGACTAGCGAGGGCAGTTTAATGAAATGAATAGATTCTCGAAAAGAGGTTACAAGGTCAACGTCAACAAAAGTAAAACAGTACTGGAATATAGTCCATTTGAATCAGACAGCGCGGATACTAAGAGGAGTAGCTGAGCTTTGCTATTTGGAGTGTACAGTAACTGACGATAGACAAAGTAAAGCTCGACATCGGCAATAGCAAGAAGGCCGGCCGGTGTAGCCGTGCGGTTCTAGGCGCTACAGTGTGGAACCGCGCGACCGCTGCGGTCGCAGGTTCGAATCCTACCTCGGGCATGGATATGTGTGATGTCCTTAGGTTAGTTAGGTTTTAGTAGTTCTAAGTTCTAGAGGACTGATGACCTCAGATGTTAAGTCCCATAGTGCTCAGAGCCATTTGATCCAATAGCAACAAGAGCCTTTCCGGAAGACAGAATTCCGTTGACATCGTATGTAAATTGACTTGTGGGGATGTCTTCACTGAAGACATTTTTTTGGAGTAATTTCTAGGGAAGCGAAACATGGACGATAAACAATTTAGACAAGAAGGTTTCTCAAATACGGTGCCCATCATCACTGGAACAAAGCATTCGTCGGTAGGTCTCATGTAGGGACATCAATCGATCGTTAAATTGGTATTAGAGGAAAAAGTGTGTGTGTGTGTGTGTGTGTGTGTGTGTGTGCGTGTTTCTTTGAAAATCGAGACAGGTTGCAACTTTTGTTCCGAGGTGACAGGGTTAAGTAACATGGAGAGCTCCATGAAACCCGTCCGCAGCTCGTGATCTCGCGGTCGCATTCTCGCTTCCCGAGCAAGGGGTCCCGGGATCGATTCCCGGCGGGGTCAGGGATTTTCACCCGCCTCTAGATGACTAGGTGTTTGTGTTGTCCTCGTCATTTCATCACCATTCATGAGAGTGGCGACATCGGACTGAGCAAAGTTTGGGAATTTGTACGGGCGCTGAGAACCGCGCAGTTAAACGCCCCACAAACCAAACAACATCATCATCATCCATGAAACTACTCTTCGAACTGAAGTCCGTAACAACAGTACCTGCTCTGTATGTGCTTCCGGCGAGGGAGGCGTCTTGACGGCCGTCCTTCTGGATCTACGCGTACTTGCACATTACAGGGTACTTAGTGAGTGCTGCAAATCTTAGAAATCAGATGCTGACTGACGAAGGCGTCATAACTTTGGGATTTATTTGGTCCGGAACGAACTAAAAGTCGCCGGTATTCAAAGCCTCTTCCAAGTTATGCTGTGCGAGGTGCCGCAGTGGTAAAACATTATAATGCGATTCTGATGGATGGTAGTTGAAATACCCGTCCGGGCATCCAGACTTAGGTTTCCGGTAAAACGCTTAAGATGAATACTTGGATGGTCTCTTTCAAAGGGCACAGCCGATTTCGTCCCTCCATCCGTCTCTGGTTGCCTCGGCGTCGGCAGCACGTTAGACCGTACTTTTACGTCCCCGCTTACTTTCGCAAATCGTAACGTTTTCGTAAGAGAATGCTGAAGTCAAGACTTCGCCCACTCCGTCGCGACAGGCCTATAGAAGCTCCACCCTTTCCAAAGTCCTCACGCTCCGCCAACAAATTTGCTTACCCGCCCCATTCTGTGTTTCAGCTCAACGTAACAGCTGTGCACTGTCGACAGAAGCAACATTCGGTGTAACGACACGGCGGCCATCTGCCCTAACTTGCTTCACGTACCCACCCGCACATCCTACTCTCGCAGTGACAGCGGACGGCTGCTCCACCCTCGGTTATCAGCCACCCGTGAAACCCCCTCATCCAACCACCCGTAGCCTTCCTTTACGCATCCTATCTAATGGAGGTTCCAGCCAGCCCTCTTCTCTACTTCATCACAATACTATCCAGAGTCAGGCACCACTGCATCTGTTTCCATCCTTTCTCCACACACACACACACACACACACACACACACACTTGCTACAGACAACATCTGCATCAAACATCACATGGCACAGTTACCGGAAGCGACCACGTGTCCATCCGCACATGTCACGAGTTGACGCATGGCACATCATCAACATCATATACAGGTTGTAACAAAAATTTATGGCACGAATTGCAGGACCCATTCCTCACACGTACACGAAGAAATTGTGCTATATGAATATGGGTCTGGAAACACTTTATTTTCGTGCTGTAGCTCATTAATCTAAAGAAACACACAAGAACAGAACGCACCAGCATACCACATGCAACTCTTTGCCTCAGGAGATGTACAACATGCCCCTTGTTGGCAATGATACGTGCATCAACCCACCGTCGTAGCGAATCTCGGATGCGTTGATGTATCCCAGGAGTAATGCGTACGGTTTCACAGCATTCCATAACACGGGCGACAAGACTCTGAACATCTTGTACTGGAGTTCTATATACAAGAAATTCCAAATGCCGCGACAAATAAAAATCCAGTTGATTTAGGTCCCGAGAGCGTGAAGCCCAGGCACTTGGGCCATCTCTACCTATCCACCTGTCACCGAATCTGTCATTTAGAAGGCGACGGCCATTAACACTAAAATGAGGATGTGCTCCGTCACGAGCATCAGGCTTAAATGCCCCATGTTCCCTAAGGCGACGATCGAGGGCTTCGAACGCTGTCCCGCCGGCGCAGTTTCGTCCTAGAAAATCCGGCGGTACGAACGTTGAGCGCGAGCGCCGCTGTCGCCAGCTAATCCGTACATCGAACGGACATCTGTCATCTCTGCGTTTGTGTACACTGCCACTGCACGTGCCAAGTCTGTGATTAACTCTACGTAGTAACCCGTGTGCCTACAACGATCGTACTGATAGCTGGAACAGTTAGTGTTACTTGTAAACAAACTATGACGCACGTCGCATGGCAACAGTAACTTGGAGAAAATTAGTTGTAACAGGGAAAGAAAGAGTTTGCAGAACCGTGCTCATATAACAGAATTTCTTCGTCTATTTGTGAGGGACGTGTCCTGCAATTTGTACCGCACATTTTTGTTACACCGTGTATACGTGTCGCAAAATTGGCCATTGGCCAGGAGTTTTGACAGAACTACGTCGTCGTCTTGCTAGGATTCCCGCTGACGTTCCCCGAACACTTCCACGGCCTACGCTGACATTTAACGGTCCTTCGAGCGCCCCCCGAATACGTGTGGTATCTGCTGCCGAGCAGTCGAGACACTCGGGGTGGGGAGGGTTTTCGCAGCTTCGCCTTTCTCACCGCGGCACAGTGGTGCAGCGGGCAGCGCCGGCCACCGCTGATGAGCGCAGCGGCCGGCCAATGAGGAAGCGGCCCATCAGGCTGGCCGCCCGCTCCGCGTGATTAGCGCGCCTCCTCCTCGGCCACAGACTCTCACACCTCCGGCACGCCGCGAGCTCCGCGACGGCCCTACAGTCCCCTCTCAATACCAGCCACGTTCTCAGTGCGGACATTATCACCACCTCCAACGAAACACCCTTCTCTCCTCTACGGGGTCCGGAAACGTCGACCGAGCGTACGCTACCGACATCAGACCTGACCGACGCGCGACGTACGCTGTATCACGTAAGTGTCGAAAAAACTTCATCTGAAAGTCGCTCCAAGAAAGGGGGAGGGCGCACACATCCCGAGAGCCTGATTGACCAAATCCTACAGCTGCCTTTCGGGGCAAACACTGCGAGTAATAGGTCGAGCCCGCTACGTATTTCTCGCGCAGACAAGCTGCACGCAAAATGAGCCACATGACGACACGCACACAGGCTGTAACTAGGCTGTTTAGGTTTTTATGTTGGTAACGACACGTAGCGCTCTGTATGAAAATCACTGGCTGTGCTGTGTGCTGTCTGTGGCTGGTTCGCATTGTTGGAATTTGCTATTGTAGTGTTCGGCAGTTGGCTGTTAACAGCGCGTAGTGTTGCGCAGTTGGAGGTGAGCCGCCAGCAGTGATGGATGTGGGGAGAGAGAGGGCGGAATTTTGAGAGCGGACGACCTGGACGTGTGTCCATCAGAAAGAGAAAATCTGTAATATTAGATATCATGGACTGATATATATATATTATGATTTTTGAACACTATTAAGGTAAATACATTGTTTGTTCTCTATCAAAATCTTTCATTTGCTAACTATACCATCAGTAGTTAGTGACTTCAGTAGTTTGAATCTTTTATTTAGCTGGCAGTAGTGGTGCTCGCTGTATTGCAGTAGTTGGAGTAACGAAGATTTTTGTGAGGTAAGTGATGTGAAAGGTATGGGTTAATATTAGTCAGGGCCATTCTCTTGTAGGGATGATTGAAAGTCAGATTGCGTTGCGCTAAAAATATTGGCTGTCAGTTTAGTGTTGATCAGAATAGGTAAAGAGCGAAATGTCTGAGTACGTTCAGTTCTGCTTAGCTGTTTGAAACTCAAATAATGTAAGAGGTTTATCAGCACAGTAATTCATTAATTTTTCTAAGGGGACGTTTCAAGGCGAACGAGCAGACATTCCTCCCTTGCTCCGTCGTCGAATGGAATGGGAAGAAATTTTCAAGAAGTAGTGAAATAAAAATCATCCTCCGACGAACATTTCGCAGTGACTCTGACAGACTGTAGAATAGATGCACAGCTGTGGGTCAAAAGGATAAGTAAAAGACATCTGCGACATCCAACAGTCCAGTTGCACCAACTAAAGCCGACAATGGGACCTCGCTCTCGCACGCGGTTTGCTCTACACACAACATTATCTATGTGATCCACGCTCCGTAGATCCTATCCTGAGTGGAGTCTCTGCGCGGACTGCCGTTTGTCAGAACGGCAGTAAACGGGCCATTAGTAAGTTATTAAATAGCACACGGTCATAAACTTAATAACAATAAACCCACTAACTCCACATGCTACTAACAAGTTTTCAATGAAAAATTCGTCTGTGGAGTAAAACCCGATCACCACAACAGATGATTTTAGACAACATTTAAAATCTGCTACATTACATGTCAGGTGTTTCATGTTATTGCGAGAAATTTTCAAGATTTTGATGCCATCATTTTCAACTCATTTGTGAGCAACTGATACCCATAGTGCGAGGGTTGCCCAGAAAGTAATACACGGTATTTTTTTTCTTCAAGGATTCTTTATTGAACATAATGAGAATTACACGCACGAAAGAATGGTGTTTTATCTACACATCCTATTTTTCCACGTAATCTCCATCCCGTTCTATGGCCTTCCTCCAGCTCGAAACGAGGGCGTGTTTGCCCCGTCGGTACCAACCCTTGTCCAGGTGGCGGAGCCAGTGCTTCACTGTGTGAATCACCACCTCATCCTCCTCAAAATGTCTTCCACGAATGACATCCTTTAATGAATGACAACATCAGCTCGCTTCATGTCTCCCCGACCGCTGCAAATCGTGGAGCTCCGCCGAAGCGCCTTCTGACGACCTCACCCTCCCTGCCCAGCGACTGACTGAACTTCTGTCAACAGCAGATGCTCCGTAGACTCTGCACAAGCGTCTGTGAATATTCCCCACAGTTTGTAACGTACATCACCTACAGACGCCATTTTGAAACTGTCCTCAACTACGCTATCTGTCGGAAGCGACGGAATCTTGGCGCGCTCACTCAGAAGATTTCAAGTAATACATACGTAACGTATTGCACTCGTAGCATTGTTTTCGACTGAGAAAAAAATGCGGCACATTACTTTCTGTGCAACTATTGTAGTTCTTTTTTTGTAGTGTGCCCCAGTATTTTTGTAATGGGCTATGGCGAATTTCTGTACTAAATGTACATATCGTGAAATAGTGCTTAAAATAACTAATTCCATACACAGACGTCTATAAGATAATCATTGTAGGTGAGCACCTATTATTACTCTCACTGCTTACGTGTGTGCAATCAATTTTTCGTTACCAAGTGATGAGACGACCTGCATATGTAATATACCGTAATATATTAACTGGAAAAAGTACACAAAATACGTCTTCGGTGATGTAATACACTTATTCGTCTTCTGTAAATCTTGAGAGATTTTAAATCAGCTTACAAACTGCATCTATCGCTACTATACGGTCCCACGATTTGTAGAGCAAGTTACACGAGAAATAGCAAAGTTGCAGTAACATAAATGATAATGGTAGAATGCCTACATCAGAATGAAAGATACACTTGCACAAAAGAGAAGCAGTTGTATGGACATCAAGAGCTCAGATGACAAGCCAGTACTAAGCAGAGAAGGCAAGGTTGCGAGATGGAAGGAATAGAAAGGACTATAAAAAGGAGATGAACTTGAAGGATGTATTATACAAAGGTAAGAGCAAGTACATCGGCATGAGGCGGGACATACAAGAAGAATTTGACAGCCGCCTATAGTAGAGACCATTCTCTCCGAATTACTGCGTTTCCCGGAAGAAACAAAACTATTCCAAAATTTGAGACAGGTGAAATACTCTCAGACTGCAAGGAGAATATAATAATTGCGATGCTAACAGGTGCAGTAGGTACTGGGAGATGAAGAAACTTGCCCAGGATAGAATAGCATAGGGAGCTGCATCAAACCAGTATCATGACTGAAAACAACAACACAACAGGTGCCAAAATTACTAAAAAATCTGTTTAATAAATCACAACTGCAATATACTGACACGAATTATTTTGAGAAGAATATAAAATGTGGTAGAATTCGACCTCGGGGAAGATCAATTTGGGTTTCGGAAAAATGTAGGAACACGCAGGCAATACTGCCACCACGACCTATAATAGAAGACAGATCGAAGAAAGGCAAACCAACGTTTTTCGTATTTATAAATTTAGAGAAAGCTTTTGATAATGTTAACCTGAACATATTCTTTGAAAATATTAAGGTGGCAGCGATAAAATACAGGGAATGAAAGTTTATCTACCAGCGCAAGCAGACACCAGTTATAAGATTCGGAGGACATGAAAGGCATGTATTGATTCAGAAGGAAGTGAGAAGGGGTTCTAATCTACCCTCGATGTTGGTAGAATTCAATCTGCACGTTGAGCAAGCTGTGAAAGAAACCAAAGGAGAAATTTGGAAAGAAAATTAAACTTCAGAGTGAAGAAATGAAAGTTTTGACGTTTACCAGCGAAACTGTAATGCTGTAAGAGATAACAAAGAACAGTCGAACGGAATGGATACTGTCTTGAAAAGAGATTCTAAGATGAACATGAATAAAAGTATAATAATGGTAATGGAATGTAGTCGAATTAGATTAGGAAATGAGAAGTTGAAAGTAGTTTATTTTTGGTATTTTGGCAGAAAAATAATTGATGTCACCAAAGTAGAGAGGATATAAAATGGAGACTGGCTGCCGCAAAGTAAGCATTTCTGATAAAAAAAAATTAACTTTTACTACAAATTTTAATGTTAGGAAGTCTCGTCTGACAGCTTTTGTCTATAGTGAGGCTTTGCATGGAAGTGAAAAGTGGGCGAAATGTGGCGAATCCAAGAGTATAGAACCTTCTTCTGAAACGTTGTTTCACGGAAAATGCTTAACGTTAGATGGAATAACTACTGAGGAGGTGCTCAGTCGAAATGCGGAGGAGAGACGTTTGAGGCGTCCTGTCACGGACTGCGCGGCCCCACCCGCCGGAGGTTCGAGTCCTCCCTAGGGCATGGGTGTGTGTGTTGTTCTTAGAATAAGTTAGTTTATGTTAGTTTAAGTAGTGTGTAAGTCTAGGGACCGATGACCTCAGCAGTTTGATCCCTTAGGAATTCACACACCATTGGACATTTTCCAGAGATATTTACGGCACAACGTGACTAAAAGAAAGACCTGGTTGATAGGACATATCCTGAGGCATCACGGAATCGTCGTTTGGTTAATGGACAGAAGTGGAGTGAGGGGGGGGGGGGGTGGATGAGGCTAAGAATTTTACAATGAGACCACGGATTGAATACGGTAAGCAAGTAGAAATGGAAGCTAGTTGCAGAGGTGCGTAGGGATGATGATGGATTGTGTGGCCTGGGACTTGATAGGATAAACTGCGTCACGAGACTCTTCGGAGTGACGACCGTGACAACAAAGAAAAAACGGCAAAAAAAAAAAACAGTTTAATAATTTTCACCGAATGGCAGTTCTGATTTTCCTAATACGTTTTAATTACTTCGCTACTACTTTTGTTTGGTCATTTTTTAGTTTTCGAACGTCCCTAACTTGTTGCTATATTTTTGGAAATGTATTCCATATATGCAATGAATTAAATACTGTTTACTTTGTCCTGTAGACATTCCGTTTACTTTTACTTGCGAAGCACCTTCTATGGCCTGTAAGACAAGTTTGTTTTATGTGTATAATAATTGCGTTGTATAACAATTACAGATAGGTTACGAAACTACAGTTTTCTGGTATTCCGCCAGAACATTATGAGCACCGTCCTACCATCGATATAAACCCGTCCGGGCGATAGAGCTTCACCTGGTGACGGCCAAATGTCAGTCAGACACACATACACAGAGCATGTAGTATCAACAAGCATGCTGTCCACCTGTAGAAAGGGGAAGGAGCATAATCTGTCGGAGTTTGACAAAGGGCAGATTTTGGTAGCCCCGAGGCTCGGCACGAGCATTTCGGAGACTGCACGACTCGTCGGGTCTTTGAGGAGTGCTGCAGTGGGTGCCTTCAACACGTGGCGAAACCACGTCGAGACGTCGTCGTGTTGGGCGGCCACCCCTCGGTACAGATGTCGGACGTCGTAAGCTGGGCAGACTGGTAAAACAGTACAGGCAGCGAACTCTGGCGGAGCTAACATCAGGCTTTAACACTGGGCAGAGTACAGGTGTGTCTGAACACACAGTGCACCAGACACTCCTAACGATAGGCCTCCACAACTGACGATCCACGGATGTGCCGATGTTAACACCACGACATCGGCAACTACAGCTGATATGGGCACGTGGCTGTCGGTGCTGGACGTTGGCACAGTAGCAGAGTGTTTCATGGACTGATGACATCTGATACCTTCTTCAGAATGCCGATGGTACGGCGCCAATCTGTGGTCTTCCAGCAGAACAGCACCTCGACACCTGCACTGGAGGACGGAGACAAGCTGGCGGCGGCTCCATTACGCACTGGGGAACATTCACGTGGGCATCCGTGGAGCCAGTGGAGCTCGTGCGAGGCACCGTGGCGTACGAGGAGTACCGTAAACTGGTTGCAGACACGTACAGCCCTTCGTGACCTCACCTTTCCCGACAGCCGTGGTATTTTTCAGCAAGATAATGAGCCATGTTCCAATGCCTGGAATGTGATGGAGTTATTTGGGAAGCACAGTGGCGAGTTCCCTCTGATGTGCTGCTTCCTCCTCCCCCCCCCCCCCCCCCAACTCGCCAGACCTGAACTCGATCTGGGATGAGATTGCACATAGTATCAGAGCTCATCACCCCCTCCTCGGGAATTACGAGAACTAAGTGGCATGTATGTGCAGATGTGGTTGCAACCCCCCTCAGCAACCTATCAGTGCCTCATTGCTTCCAAGTCACAACGCTTCGCCACTGTTGTATGTGACAAAGGTGAACATACCGGCTATTAGATAGGTGGTCATAATCTTCTGGCTGATAAGTGTACACAAAACTCATTTACCACAGGGCACAGAAGATGTTTCTCATATAAAAAGAAGCGGAACGTGTATGGCACAAAACAGACAGCCTTTCATTTAGCTGCATAGGCGGACCACATCTTCAAGAATATTTTGTTCATTTGCTTATGTGTGAAATTGAACGATAATTTTGAATGGGTGTCGAGTGTGGAAGTGCTTGTATGTTTTCTACATTAAGTACTTTGTACCTGCAAGAAACTGAGAATAAGTAACAATACAAGTCTCCCAAATTGTATCTATCGTGATACAGAAATATTTTTTGTTGTATTTGCAGAACCTCCAAAGTGTTGGTTAAAAATTAGCAAAGCTGGAAATCAGACACATGTTTTCTGACACATAACCAGATAGTGTTTTTGTGCAGCAGATATAACAACTCCAGACAAGATCTTCAAAGCCATAATTAAAGT
The DNA here is from genome assembly GCF_023864345.2 of Schistocerca serialis cubense. Classification (NCBI taxonomy): domain Eukaryota; kingdom Metazoa; phylum Arthropoda; class Insecta; order Orthoptera; family Acrididae; genus Schistocerca; species Schistocerca serialis. The sequence goes on along the minus strand of NC_064645.1, from coordinate 38,719,802 downwards.
TCATTATAGAGCATTACGCCACTGACAACACTTACGTAATGTAATAAAAAAATTCATAGTTTCGGCCTGCTTAATAACTGAGGCACTGTGGTAAGAAACACGAATGCCATTGAATGTGCAACGGATGTCCTCCGCAAAGCTGTAAATGGAAATTTTGGAGTACTTACTGCCGGCAGTGTAGCGAAAGGCAGCTGGACTTACCTGAAACAAAAACAGAGCAGGGTTATTGCACACGTACATATCACAGTGACGTCATCAAGAAATATCGGAGTGCGCGGCCGCTGACGGCAGAGACAATCGGGCGCAGGGCGCGAGACACGCGAACGTAGACGCCCCCGCCCTCCCCCACCACATCCTTGCCGATCCTAGCTGTGCTCCCTCCCTAGGCAGCAACTTTATCTACCAGCGCGTCCCTTCCTTTATTGACTGGAAGTGTAAAGTGGGAGAGAACCCACGTCTCATCTCAACTGTCGACTCACAGTCTGAATTCCAATGTGTTACTATACTATTCTGCGATTCTACGCGGCGGCACATCGTGTTTAAAAGAGAATCGCCTGATTCTGGAAGGTAATAATTACAAAACATGGCACATGCCGGCAAGGAAATGTGTGTCGGTTGAATGGGCTTGGCCTAGAGCTTCACAACATCGCCGCTAGATGTCAATTAATGCGTCTTCTCAGTTTCCAGTCACTCAGAAGTAAGACGGCGTCCGCTTAACAGAAGGCTTTCTCTTGACTTCCGGAAGGCGGTCGATACAGTTCCGCACTGTCGCCTGATAAACAAAGTAAGAGCTTACGTAATATCAGACCAGCTGTGTGGCTGGATTGAAGAAGTTTTAGCAAACAGAACACAGCATGTTGTTGTCAATGGAGAGACGTCTACAGACGTTAAAGTAACCTCTGGCGTGCCACAGGGGAGTGTTGCTTTTCACAATATTTATAAATGACCTAGTAGATAGTGTCGGAAGTTCCATGCGGCTTTTCGCGGATGACGCTGTAGTATACAGAGAAGTTGCAGCATTAGAAAATTGCAGCAAAATGCAGGAAGATCTGCAGCGGATAGGCACTTGGTGCAGGGAGTGGCAACTGACCCTTAACATAGGCAAATGTAATGTATTGCGAATACATAGAAAGAAGGATCCTTTATTGTATGATTATATAATAGCAGAACAAACACTGGTAGCAGTTACTTCTGTAAAATATATGGGAGTATGCGCACGGAACAATATGAAGTGGAATGATCATATAAAATTAATTGTTGGTAAGGCGGGTGCCAGGTTGAGATTCATTGGGAGAGTCCTCAGAAAATGTAGTCCATCAACAAAGGAGGTGGCTTACAAAACACCCGTTCGACCTATACTTGAGTATTGCTCATCAGTGTGGGATCCGTACCAGATCGGGTTGACGGAGGAGATAGAGATGATCCAAAGAAGAGCGGCCCGTTTCGTCACAGGGTTATTTGGTAACCGTGATAGCGTTAAGTAGATGTTTAGCAAACTCAAGTGGCAGACTCTGCAAGAGAGGCGCTCTGCATCGCGGTGTAGCTTGCTATCCGGGTTTCGTGAGGGTGCGTTTCTGGATGAGGTATCGAATATATTGCTTCCCCCTACTTATACCTCCCGAGGAGATCACGAATGTAAAATTAGAGGGACTCAAGCGCTCACGGAAGCTTTCCGGCAGTCGTTCTTCCCGCGAACCATATGCGACTGGAACAGGAAAGGAAGGTAATGACAGTGGCACGTAAAGTGCCCTCCGTCACACACCGTTGGGTGGCTTGCAGAGTATAAATGTAGATGTAGATGTAGAAGGCGTTTCGCCTGCTGCGGTTTGCAAAGAGTGATTTCGGAAAAGCGTGCTTTACGTCAGCGTTTTGGCGCCGATCTGTCTGCACTCAGAAACACTCGTCATTGGTATCGCCCGTTTCAAGAGACGGGATGCCTGTGCAAAAGTAAGAGCGCAAGTCGAACTCGCATTTCTGTTGGCATGGTGAAAAGAATTTGTCAAACGTTTGAGCTGAGTCCACTCGCCGCGCAAGCGGAGAACCGGCAGTGCCTCATACGCCTGTATGACGAGTGATAAGGCTCGTCTGGTCTGTAAACAACACACACTACAATTAGTGCAAGCTCGTCGGGTTTGTGATAAAAAGAACGGGTTCAGGTCAGCAGCGCTCTGCTAGAGGACATGGAAAACGACACATTTTTACCACAGTTAACTCTCAGCGCTAAAGCAACATTTCATGTTAGTGGTAAAACGACATAACGTGCGCATATGGGAACTGCAGAACGCTCGTCACATTATTAAGCGCGAAAGACACTCACCTAAAGTCAACGTTTCTCGCGAAAAAGTGTACGGTCCCTTCTCTTTAGAGGAAAACTCATTGACTGGAATGAGCTATCTTCAAATTCTGGCAGAACCAACATTTTCCACAAGTTTGGGAGGACTCCGATGGCTTCATTTCCCAACAGGATGGAACCCTACCACACTGTCACAACAACTTACGTCAGTTTCTCGACGACACTCTGCCTCGAAGTTGGATAGGGTGTACGGGACCGCGAGACACCGCCCTGCATTCTTGGCCTCCAAGATGGACAGACAATACCCCATCAGATCTTTTCTTGTGCGAGTATGTGAAGGACAGTGTGTTCATCTTCCCTTTACCTCGTGACATAGAGGAAGTGAAGAACAGAATAACAGCCGCCATAACTACGGTAACAGCAGATACAAAGTGTAAAATTTATGACGAATTTAGCTATCGTCTAGATGTTGTTTGTGCTACTGCTGTTGCTGGTGGATACTTACAGCATTTGTAATAGCATAGGTAAAACTTAAATATTTTGTGAGTATTTTACAATTCATCCTATGTCTGTAGTATGTTTTTATGAACAAATACGGAGTTTTGTAACCACATCATTCTTTTTTAAACATATTGTATTGATATCCTCCCAGAATCCTATTACTTCGCTCACACAACGTCGCCTGTTCAAACTACCGAAATTTTATGCCAGTTTGTTTGCGAGCCAAGGAATCTAGTACTGTGCGACTGAACCTATGAAGTTCACGAAATGAAGTACTTCCTTATATTCTGCAAAGCAATACAAGATGCTGCAGAACTTTTCTGTTCATTTACTGTGACCACACTAGTTCTCCTCCTATGGCGTGTGAAGGTCTGCAATCCGGACGTACCATGTTCCTTCCCTGGTCTGCACACTATAGCCTCATGCAACAGTAGTGTTTTGTAAGCAGGTCCCGCCACCCTTCCCTTTGTGACACACACACACACACACACACACACACACACACACACACACACACACACACATACATACGTAAGTGGGAATTGTCTTCAAATGGTACATAAATCAAGCTGCAGTTACAACAGCTGAGCAACGGAAGGGAGGCACAGTTGAGGGAGCGAGGCACACCTGTAGTCTGTCCCACACGTTATTCAAACTGTACACTGAGCCAGCAGCAGGAAACGAAACTAAAGATAGATCCGGAGAAAGAATTAAAGTTCACAGGCACAGGGAGACGAAGCACACGAAAAAGGTAATGACGAGTTTATGAGACAAGCATAAGTTAAAGAACATCAATGGAGGGTAGTCGAATCAAGTCTGTTGACCATGAGGAGGAAATCGGTTACGAAGTGGAGTGCTATGACTTGCAGCCCAGTCTGGGCAGCAAAAGAACTGGCTGTGTTAGAAGTAAAGTGGATGTAAATCCCGATTGGCGATATTGAGAAAAACTTTCCTCAAAAAGACATATATGTCAACATGGATTATAAATTTAAATGTTGTGAATTCTCTCCGGTATGAATTTGTAGCCTTGTATGGAAGTGATACATGGACGAGAAATCGCACATAAAGGCGAGCATGATAGAACCAGCAAACCTCAGTTTCTTCAAAGAATGGCTCAACTATGTATAAAAGCCGTTCAAACTTTATATTTTAAGTTCGTTGGAAGTCGCTAAGTGCTAAGGGCACACTGGATGGATACAGTCTGGACAATTTGCTAGTTTCTCACCCAGTTCTTTCCTGGACTATATGTCGTACAAAAGTTAAACTTTGCAGCAACATTCAGTGTTGTGTGTGTGTGTGTGTGTGTGTGTGTGTGTGTGTGTGTGTGTGTGTGTGGATACCGTGTAGAAAATGTCTTTCGCACAAAGTTAAAGAAGTAATGAATTAAGACGTCGTGGCTGATGCAGACGTTTGAACATATGGACAGCGAAAGTACGGTAAGCGGTAAACTTTTCTCCTTTCACCATTTTGTGGGGGTAGTCAGAAGCGACGGGGTTGACAGCAGCGAAGATGAACAAGTGCTCATAGTTCTTAAGGTGTACATTTTAACAGCGACGTTTGCTGCACATATTTTTCTTGTTTTGGTGTGACGAACCTGTCCCCAAAGTTCGTAAAAGCATTTTAAACACCTAGTACATTTGCTAGTGAATACATGAAACCACCCATATCAGCACGTCATTTATGACATTCATTATCACGTTATGTTCACAATGTTCGCAGTTAATGAGGGTGTGCTTTAGACAACCGTGCTCGCAACTTGTTCGCGCTTATCCCCTGACGTGTTCACAAAATGGAACAAACTCGCTCCCGAGAGGGAAGAAAAAATGGCTCTGAGCACTATGGCACTTAACTTCTGAGGTCATCAGTCCCCTAGAACTTAGAACTACTTAAACCTAACTAACCTAAGGACATTACACACATCGATGTCCGAGGCAGGTTCCAGACTGTAGCGCCTAGAACCGCTCGGCCTGTCCGGCCGGCCGAGAGAGAAGTTACAGAACATACTTGCATTAAAGCAACAAGAAATTCGCAGAATGTTTCAGAATCGCGAAGGTATATAATAAAAATAGTTGAATATATCTGGACCCGAATCCATTCCTTTCGACTCGGTGTTAACTGCATACCTATGTCTACAACACAACGGTGAAATCGTACAACTGGCGACTTCCATCTTAACATTTCACTTCTTAGTACCTCCTGAACACTTTCACCGTCGATACGTGATTGAAATGATCGTATGGCATTGTTGGCCGAGAGACCCCATGCGGGGTTGTTCGGCCGCCGTATTGCAAATCCTTTTTAGCTGACGCCACTTCGGCGACTTGCGAGTCAATGACTATGAAATGATGATGAAAGACACACAAAACTGTTTTTTGTAACCATTTATATTTATTTAAATATATTAATAACGATACATTAAAAAAAAGACATTTTATTCTATTAACCTGTTATATTCCTAGTGTTGGTTAATATTACTGTCATTTTATATGTTTTGGTTTTTATATTTTCCTCTATCGTTTTTCTCTTATTATTGTTCCTTAAACGCTTTTACATGGCCATTTGTCGTCTTTTTTTTTGGGGGGGGGGGTAGACATTGCAGGACAGGCATAACAGTTTATATTTGGCATCGATGCATTGATTTTGAGTTTATGTTTCTGCATGTGATGCACATTGTGTATTCCGGTTTGATCTCTTCCTCTAGTTTACACTGTTAAGTGGGACAGTATGAGGGGAACGTCATCTTGATAGATGGAGCAGAAGTGGAAGAAACGTTTTTACATATACTACAGAATATACCTAAATTGAAGGAGAGAGAAAATTTTGTCATATTACATAAGAGAAGTAGAAAGGGGAGTGTGAGTAAACAATAGAATTTTATGGGCACAAAGGAAAGGAAATCCTTTTTTTTTAAAAAAAATATAATAATAATAATGAGTAGTTGGCACTTTCCACGAAGTAATGCTTGTTTCCTAGTCAGTATAGTACAAATAATGGAAAAAAAGTTAATAAAAAAAAAAAACTGGTAGTACTACTGGGCATACTTTTGACACTGTTTTGGCTGCGAGCATGACAGATGTTTGGCGAGAAGCACTTTGTACCACTGATTTCTCACACTCAGTCATCTGGAGGCAGAGAAAATCCCTCACCCCGCCGGGAATCGAACCCGGGACCCCGTGCGCGGGAAGCGAGAACGCTACCGCAAGACCACGAACAGCGGACGATACGTGATTAACTGACGTTGAATTGCAATAAATCGTACCGAGAGCTACGTGTTTGTGACAGCGTACTTTCGTAGGACGTTAAGTGAATATTACGAAATCCAATACGGCCTCTTCAAAGTTGTTCATTCGCCGATTGTTGTCGAGTTCCGCGGTCGCAGCGAGTGTGGAAGAGCCGTCACCCAGTAAGCTCGGAGTGAGGGCAGCAGCAGCAGCAGCAGCAGCAGCGGCAGCGCGCCGCTATTTGCGTCCGGCCGGTAAATAATTGGGAGCGGCCGGTGGCGGGCGGCGGGCGGCGGGTCGCGAGTCGATACCTGCCTGCCGCCGGCTGCGGGTCGATACGTGCGGCGTCGGCAGCCGCGCGGTCCGCGCCGCGCCTTTGTCGCCGCCCGTGTCGCCGCAGCACGCCCTGCCCTCTGTCATCTCCTCACCCTCCTCCTCCTCCTCCTGCTTCGCAGAGTCTTCTTTCTCGCGACCCTCGTCTCGCGAGGGGCGTGATGGCGCCTTAAGCAGCGGCGCGCAGCCGCACGGCACCGTTGTACTACCGGCCGTTTCGAGCCTTCCGCCGCCATCGGGACACTGTGCTGGCAGTTCCTGCCTTCGAGTTGCCCGGCGACGCAAGTCATCTCCTACTTCGCGTTCTCACCCACTCGCTTAACTAGACAGTTCACAGTTTCGATATCTAACGCGACGTTTCCACTCTTCCCGTCTCTCAAAATACTTCTAGACTCAATTCCAGTTTGTTACCAGTAACGTAGGCTAAACATGTCACCAGCAGCCACTAGCAATGGTGAAACGGCCAGGTAAGAGTTGGCTGAAAACATAGACTATGCGAAGACGCGGAGCATCATGACACGCGACGTCGTTGGCTACTGATATACACGCAGGCACGAAAAGTGCACGCACTTTCAGTGGTCGATTTTGACCAGAAAGGTGCTCCTGCCAAACGACTTCGCCAAGTGCGTGCGCTTTTTGTGCCTGCGCGTTAATCGGAAGCCAACAACGAAAGCGAGTCTGTCTACGACGTCAATCATTCTATCAGGTGTAGAAGGATGAAACCGTAAGTTGGTTGCAATAATTACACGTCTGTTGTTTGAAACTGATAACATTTTATTCAAAATGATCTCCACCACTATCTATAAACTTCTCCCACCTCTCCGGCAGGCTAGGAATGCCAGGCAAAAAAACTTCTTCTTTTGAAGAGAGCCAGTCAGCGTGCCATTTTCGTATATTGATGCAAGTAGATAATAATCGGACGGAGCCAAGTCTGCAGAAAAAGCCACATGCCCTAGGCGCTACAGTCTGGAACCGCAAGACCGCTACGGTCGCAGGTTCGAATCCTGCCTCGGGCATGGATGTGTGTGATGTCCTTAGGTTAGTTAGGTTTAAGTAGTTCTAAGTTCTAGGGGACTGATGATCTTAGAATTTAAGTCCCATAGTGCTCAGAGTCATTTGAACCATTTTTTGTTAATCTTAATTTTTTTCTTTGTTTTCGTGACAGACTGCGAAGGTTGCACTACGGCCTGGCTAGAGAGATATCTCAAAGAAAAATCGTATTTACGTTTTACAGAGAAAAAGTCTACATTGTCGCTAAATAAGAACGTAAATACATAAAAATGTTTCATTGAAAAACTCAGAATTATTTGACGTGAAAAATACTTTTCCATGTTACTAGGATCGTAGCAAGAAACCAGTATACAAAGGTTAAGTAAGAAAGCGTCATTTACTGCGTTCTATTCTGCTTGATTTGTTTGCAAGTATATCACTCTCCAGGAAATAAATGTACATCTTTTGAAATGTTTGGACGAGATTGTTCTGCATCTACATCTACGTGATTACTCTGCTATTCACTATAAAGTGCCCGCCAGAGGGTTCAATGAACCACCTTCAAGCTGTCTCTCTAACGTTCCACTCTCAAACGGCACGCGGGAAAAACGAGCACTTTAATTTTTCTGTGCGACCCCTGATTTCTCTTATTTTATCGTGATGATCATTTCTCCCTATGTAGGCGGGTGCCAACAGAATGTTTTCGCAATCGGAGGAGAAGACTGGTGATTGAAATTTTACGAGAAGATCCCGTCACAACGAAAAACGTCTTTGTTTTAATGATTGCCACTCCAGTTCACGTATCATGTCTGTGACACTATCTCCCCTATTTCGCGATGATACGAAACGAGCTGCCCTTCTTTGCACTTTTTCGATGTCATCCGTCAGTCCCATCTGATGCGCATCGCACACCGCGCAGCAGTACTCCAGAATAGGGCGGACAAGCGTGGTGTAAGCAGGCTCTTTGGTAGAGTGCAGAGAATTTACGACAAGACCATTTACAAGATCTTCCACTACGAATTTTGGTTTGGTCGTCAGTAAACTCTATGATGATTGTTTTCCCCAACATTTAGTTCCTATATTTCGATTTTTTCAAAAGAAGCATAGCCCCTCGAACCTCACTGTCAGCGTTCGGAAGTGTCAAAGAGCACAGCATACAACTCTCACAATAAATGTAGTTTTGGAGCTGCCTGGTAAACGAAAATGACCACTCGAAACAGACGAGACTGACTACCGGCATAAAACGCCACTAGCGCTGCACTACACTCACTTGTCTCGAGTAGACAATTCACAGAAGGAAGTCACTCGTGCAAAAGGGGATTTACAATTGATCGACAGTTATGTGACGCAGATAATTAACAAGGTCCTTCCTGAAAGTGCGGTGAAGTGGGCCCTGGAGAGAACATTTTACGGAGGAGGAGAATTCCAAGAGCGCAGTCACGGACCGACACGCGTGGCAGGATGCCAAGGCGGTAAAGGGATGGGAAGGGGGAGGGGGGGGGGAGGGAGTCACGGAGCGGTGCCGTAAATAGGCGGCGGGCGGCGCGCGGCTGCTGGAAAACCGTGCCCCCGGTGCTCTTCCGAGGCAGGGCAGCCGTTCAGAACGCTAGCTGCACACGGTGGGTGTCGACAACGCACCACTACAGTGGTGGAGGGCAAGCTGAGGCCACAGGTCACTGTGATGCAGGTCACATCCTCAAACTGGTCTACGAAATCCAGCTGAGCTGCAGCGGATGCGTGCCGCTCACATTTTCAATACCCTCTCGCTCTCTGACGCCACAGGCTTAGTCGTTAACTTTATTAATTTAAACTTTCCCGTAATGGTAACGACAGGGAAAAAAGGCTTTTTCAAACGTTACGCAAAAACTAACCACGTTTACAATTCGACCTAAACCTAAACCACAGTACGGCAGCAAGACGAACAAAACGATGTAATTGTTAATTCGATGCTGTTAAAATTAACAATATTTTGAGGTAAAATTTACACAAACGTCGATTTTACATTTTGAATGTGCAAGCGGAAAGGTCTGTAATATAGTATGACGATTTTAGCCGAAATATCGCTGAAGATCGTTTTTGTAGGCAATTTGAGGCTGTTTCCCGGCTTGATGGGCGAAAAGCGTCCAGTATGAATTCCTTCGTCTTGACTTTACCCACACCACTGTCGTATCTTCTAAAAATCTATGCCGTATACAGGGTGGTCCATTGATCGTGACCGGGCCAAATATCTCACAAAATAAGCGCCAAACGAAAAAACTACGCCGGGCGAAGTGGCCGCGCGGTTCTGGCGCTGCAGTCTGGAACCGCGAGACCGCTACGGTCGCAGGTTCGAATCCTGCCTCGGGCATGGATGTGTGTGATGCCCTTAGGCTAGTTAGGTTTAACTAGTTCTAAGTTCTAGGGGACTAATAACCTAAGCAGTTGAGTCCCATAGTGCTCAGAGCCATTTGAACCATTTTTGAAAAAACTACAAAGAACGAAACTTGTCTAGCTTGAAGGGGGAAACCAGATGGCGCTGTGGTTGGTCCGCTAGATGGCGCTGCCGTAGGTCAAACGGATATCAACTGCGTTTTTTAAAACAGGAACCCCAATTTTTATCACATATTCGTGTAGTAAGTGAAGAAATATGAATGTTTTAGTTGGACCACTTTTTTTGCTTTGTGATTCCATTTTGGAAGCACGACACTGAAGTTGGGCCACCTCGATTCTGTTGGTTCACAGTGATGTCGGCGAATCCTCAACAGGCAGCACGTCGGTCGTGCGCGCAGTCGTCGGTTGTTTGCAAGTCGTGGCTGCGAGCGGAACAGGTGTGGATATCCGTCCCGATAGAAGTAAACACAACTAAGTACCGGATACTTTTGCTTCAATACCAAATACTGCTAGAAATCAATCATTCTTTCGAAGCTTAGTTGATATCCAAGGAGAACTAGTTGCACTGAATCGATTTTACGTATGTTACAATACCGGAAATTCTACCAATGATTAACTGTTTGTCAACAGACAGTAATACTATTACACCAGGCTCAGCAGTTGTCACAGTATGCAACGACATTTTATTGAGAGAGCTGAAGAAACGATATGAGTTAGTTAAATTAATTGGACCCAGTTTTAAAAACCCGCATTTTCAAGGTCCCAGCAGCAGGTGAGCAACCGTGTAGGCGAGCCATACGAAAACTCAAAAGTATGGTTTATGAGCAGCAAATCAGTCCTACCGAAGGAGTCAAGTAACTGCTTCGTCTACTACAATACACGAATACGACTTTCGGAAACATCGTAAAAGCTAGCGCGTGCCTGGAACAAAAGTAACGCAGTATCTCTCTATAATATCTTTACAAAAAGCAACTCCTTTGCAGAATGTGAAGACATGACACTCATTTTTCCATTTTTGAACAAATATACTCAACAATACCTTATCGTCGTTCAACATCTGCCCCTACTGAGTGCTTATTTTCAAAAACTAGAACAACTGTCACTCAAAATAGGAGTAAATTCTCTCCTAAATATTTACAGTAGTTGCTCTTTTTGGGAAACCTTCCAAAGGCTGACCTTTTGTTTAAGTATTCTTGTTAACACAGGAATGAAAGTATTTAATATTTTTATTACACAACATGAAATAAGCTACGAAGTAAAATACCTGCATACTTAGCATTGTATTATATTGTACTGTATCGTACGTTAGCCGGGGACCTAGAAACGACGGAGGGGCTCCGTCCCCGCCGCAGCCGCAGTGGTTCACAGCCCCACAACGACCACCGCAGTCCACTTCACCCCTCCGCCGCCCCACACCGAACCCAGGGTAATTGCGGGGTTCGGCCCCTGTTGGATCCCCCCCCCCCCCCCCCCAGGAACGTCTAACACCAGACGAGTGTAACGCCTATGTTTGGGTGGTAGAGTAACAATGACGTACGCGTACGTGGAGAACTTGTTTGCGCAGCAATCCCCGACATAGTGTAGCTGAGGCGGTATAAGGGTAACCACCCCGCATTCGCCGAGGCAGATGGAAAACCGCCTAAAAACAATCCACAGACTGGTCGGCTCACCGGACCTCGACACAAGTCCGCCGGGCGGATTCGTGCCGGGGACCAGGCGCTCCTTCCCGCTCCGGAGTGCCGTGCGTTAGACCGCTCGGCTAACCGGGGGGCATACTTAGTATTACTTCATTTGCATAAAAAAATTAAAAAAGGTATCGACACTTTAGGACTATGCATATGAGTAATGAAAGAGTATTGGAAAGGGTTGGTGAGAGAAGATGTCTGCTGAAGGTTGTAAGAGAAAGGAAAAAGAACTGGTTGGGACATTCATTGAGAGGGGAGTGCTTGCTAATAGATGCTTTGGAAGGATTGGTTTGTGGGAGAAGACTGAGAGGGAGAAGGAGATACAAGGTGATAGACGACATAAAGGGAAGAGGAAATTATGCAGACCTGAAGAGGATGGCAGAAGACCGGACAGCCTGGAGAACTATCGTGTGAAAACCTGCCTTTAGGCAGAACACTGATGATGATGATGATATGAATACTATCGCAGGGCGACCTGAGCAGCTATTGGGACTTTTGACGTTACCGGAAGAGCACCCGCCCCCATGTGAACAGTATCGCAGGACAATTTGAGCACCGGAAGCGCCCCCGCCGCCCCTGCAGGCGACCGCGTGAGGTGGCCCTGCCCCCTGACCCCGTCCCTATCCTCGTTACTGGGCGACCTGAAAGAATACGGCACTCCTGGTGCAACTCAATCGACCCGCTCCAGTCGTGAGCGCCACGAGCCGGTGAACTTTGTAACTGCGTTTAAAACAGACTCAAACTCGACCCCACCGGGGGCTTCCGGGGGGAATAAATCTGCATTCGTCAACGGAAATAAGGCCCGTCTCCAGTTAACGTGGACAATTTCCGCTCGTCGCTTTCCTCTACAGCAGTCTTCGCTTCCCTCCGACTTTTTTGTGAAACGATAACTGCGCAGTGCACGACCAGATGCACAGTCCGTATGTGGTAGCCTCGTGTGCGAGAGATAACACGCCACGTCACGACTACAGTGAAAAAGGTTGTCTGGTAAATACGAGTACATTAACTTTGGGACTCTTCAGAACTAGTCGTAAAAATTCAGGTTTAGCAACCGCAACAACTCTTTAGCAAGGACATCGTGTATAAATATTCATTCTCCCAACTCAGTATATATGGGGTAAGCACCGTCTTCTATTCGTACGTCAGAGAATATCGCAGACTGGTCATTCAGTCTAATAACGCGCGCACCCTGGCGACAGTGAGGGCAGAAAGTATGGGCAGAGCCGAGTCTGCCGTTGTTGTTGTTGTTGTTGTTGTTGTGGTCTTCAGTCCTGAGACTGGTTTGATGCAGCTCTCCATGCTACTCTATCCTATGCAAACGTCTTCATCTCCCAGTACCTACTGCAGCCTACATCCTTCTGAATCTGCTTATTCATCTCTTGGTCTCCCGCTACGGTTTTTACCCTCCACACAGCAATCCAGTACTAAATTGGAGATCCCTTGATGGCTCAGAACATGTCCTACCAAATGATCCCTTCTTCTAGTCAAGTTCTGCCACAAACTCCTCTTCCTCCCAGTTCTATTCAATACCTCCTCATTAGTTATGTGATCTACCCATCTAATCTTCAGCATTCTTCTGTAGCACCACATTTCGAAAGCTTCTATTCTCTTCTTGTCTAAACTATTTACCGTACACGTTTCACTTCCATACATGGCTACACTCCATACAAATACTTTCAGAAACGACTTTCTGTCACTTAAATCTATACTCGACGTTAACAAATTTCTCTTCTACAGAAACGCTTTCCTTGCCACTGTCACTCTACATTTTATATCCTCTATACTTCGACCTTCATTAGTTATTTTGCTCCCCAAATAGCAAAACTCATTTACTACTTTAAAAAAGTGTCTCATTTCCTAATCTAATTCCCTCAGCATCAACCGGTTTTAATTCGACTACATTCCATTATCCTCGTTTTGCTTTAGTTGATGTTCATCTTATATCCTCCTTTCAAGACACACTCCATTCCATTCAACTGCTCTTCCAGGTCCTTTGCTGTCTCTGACAGAATTACAATGTCATCGGCGAACCTCAAAGTTTTTATTTCTTCTCCATGGATTTTAATTCCTACTCCGAATTTTTCTTTTGTTTCCTTCACTGCTTGCTCAATATACAGATTGAATAACATCGGGGATAGGCTACAACCCTGTCTCACCCTCTTCCCAAACAGTGCTTCTCTTTCGCGCCACTCGACTCGTACAACTGCCATCTTTTTTCTGTAAAAATTGTATATAGCCTTTCGCTCCCTGTGTTTCACCCCTGCCACTTTCCGAATTTGAAAGAGAGTATTCCAGTCAACATTGTCAAAAGCTTTCTCTATGTCTACAAATGCTAGAAAGGTAGGTTTGCCTTTCCTTAATCTATCTTCTAAGATAAGTCGTAGGGTCAGTATGCCTCACTTGTTCCAACACTTCTACGGTATCCACACTGAGCCGGCCGGGGTGGCCGTGCGGTTCTAAGCGCTAGTCTGGAACCGCGCGACCGCTACGGTCGCAGGTTCGAATCCTGCCTCGGGCATGGACGTGTGTGATGTCCTTAGGTTAGTTAGGTTTAAGTAGTTCTAAGTTCTAGGGGACTGATGACCACTGCAGTTGGGTCCCATAGTGCTCAGAGCCATTTGAACCATTTTTGTATCCAAACTGATCTTCCCCGAGTCTCGCGTCACAACGTGTTTATTTCTCTGCGTGAGCTAGCTGCAGACACTTTACTAATTCAAGAACGTCGTCTAAGTCGTTTGTCGACTGGGATTGCCTATCTCACTGTCGTACTTTCTTCTATTCTTTCTCATACTAACATCAGTAAACACGTGCGTCCGTTATGGACGTATTGGAACACTTCAGCTGTAGAACCTGTCGGCAATTTATAATGAATCAGCTGCAACGGGTTACTTTTATAGGCATTAATTTTTCCACGGTGACACTTCAAGATGGCTGGTGATCCATATCGAGACGTCTACATTTATTCACGCGTCGAGAACGTTGTTTCTTTACTAAGACGTCGCAGAATTCTGCAACGGAGGTTTTTATGACAGCCATTGTAAAATTTCCTAACAATGGAAACTCCCAACGAACCACACCATAGATTTAGTGGTAAAATGGTCCACTGGATAGTGTGCCGAAAACTGAACACACGTCAAGTATGAAAACAGGAAGAAAGTCTACTGAACTGAACAAAATAGAAACGGTGAGCGGCCGAAGTTGAAGGTGTCGGACTGCAAAGCGAGCGATCCGTCTTCAAACCTCCCCCATTCGCCACTTTTCTTTCACAAAACTATCAACTTCCCGTCTGACGTGTCTGTTCTCCTTCTTTAGTCTTGGCAGTTGTCATAATATAAATTGTGATTCTTGAGTTTCTCCCGGCGTATTTGATAGTCAAAATATCCACGGGTGTGCTGCCGGTCTATAGTGTCCAACGGGCACAATATTTCGGCGATCATACATGTCGCCATCATCAGGTGAACTGACGGACTGAGCTCCTCACAGTTCACCTGATGATGGCGACATGTATGATCGCCGAAATATTGTGCCCGTTGGACACTATAGACCGGCAGCACACCCGTGGATATTTTGACTATAATATAAATTGGTTATAGAATATGAGTCACGTGGTAAGAGTACATTACCGCAGCAAGTAAGTATGACGAACAGTGAGAGCAGGCGGGATCCCGCATAGGCCTCTCACAGAAATGAAAACAACAAATAAACGGTAGCGAACTAAGTTACAACAAAGGAATTCGAGTCAAAACTGCTGGATTGGAACGCAAGAGTGAGAAGATGTGGTACTTGTGTAGAACAAATAGGATGTAAGTACGTCTGCTGTTGCACACGGACGCTACACGACGACACAGACACAAATATGAAAGCAGCGAACAGAGACGTCCATGACACGACAGATTCTGCGAAAGATTTGAACACTGTTCTCACCCTTCGCAGTCCAATACCGTGACCACATAACCACGCCGCCGTGGCAATTGAAACATGCTCGATGTTACACGTGTTGAGCTTGTACGGTCAACTGTTTCTATTTTACTTCTTTTTTGAACTCATTAAGTGCACACGCCAAAACTGTGACAACCTCTTCCATTGCATTGCGTTACTCTCCCGGAAAATATGCGAGCCCAGTATGGTTCAATTCTTGCCATGCCAAAACAGTAAATGTCGCTCTTAATGATACTTGTCGTATCATCACCGGGTGCCTGAAGCCTACTCCTCTGGATAAACTGCACAGCCTCGCGCGAACTGTAGCCCCCGATATCCGCCGAGTGGTAGCAGCAAAAAGTGAGAAGAAAAAATAAGAAACTTCTGAAGCTCACCCCCTATATGGCTATGAACAAGCAAACCCACGACCAAAATCCAGAAAGAGCTTCCTCAGATCTACCGAGGCTCTAGTTTGGGCACCACAGCAGTGTCGAATCGAGCTATGGCGTACAAGGCTTACCAGTGCCGTGGGATGGATTGCGCCAAACGAAAGAGTACCACCCGGCTACACACAGAATTGGAGTACATAGAGATCCCTCAACTGACTACGCTCGAGTGTCACGAAATGAAAGAGCAATTTGAGTAAATGGGGTTTGCTAGAGGAGCCGCCACTCTGAGAGTGTGGAGCAACACAGACGACCTTCCACCTGCTCCAGTGTACCCAATGGCCAGCAACATGCACAACAGAAGACCTGCTAGATGCAACGCCAAATGCAATAGAGGTCGCTAACTTCTGGGCGGCAGAAGTGTAAATAATTGTCTTGTAAATATATATACACTCACTCTGTCTTCAGGCCACAGTGGCCTACCGGGACCATCCGACCGCCGTGTCATCCTCAGTGGAGGATGCGGATAGGAGGGGCATGGGCTTAGCACAACGCTCTCCCGGTCGTAATGATGATATTCTTAACCGAAGCCGCTACTATTCGGACGAGTAGCTCCTCAATTGGCATCACGGGGCCGAGTGCACCCCGAAAAATGGCAACAGCGCATGGCGGCCTGGATGGTCACCCATCCAAGTGCCGACCCCGCCCGACAGCGCTTGACTTCGGTGATCTCACGGGAACCGGTGTATCCACTGCGGCAAGGCCGTTGCCAAATATATATTCACACGACATTTAAATATTGTACATTATTTTATACATCGTAAATGCTTCTGACACGAATAAATAAAAATAAATACTTCTTTTTTTACAGTTCAGTACGACTTTTTCCTGTTTTGATGCTTGATCTATGTGCAGTTTTTGACGGAGTATCCACTACATCAGCTTACCACTAAATATGAGAGGGGGGGGGGGGAGGGGGGTGCGGAGTTACCCTTGTAGGTAAATATACAACGTGTTCACGATGGGTGAATCAATATAAACACAAGATGTGGTGCACTGGCACCGCGTTTCGGAAAAGTGCTGCCATTCATGTTGCTGCGTTACTCCATAAAAATTAATGTCCCTGGCGCTGTAGTTTCGATTTTATGCGCTAGGAGCGCTGCTGACGCGCCACGTGACGAGGCGCGAGCTTAGCTAAGTATATTAACGAGGCCCAATGTAGTCAGAACATACGGACATTTGCGCCACACAGTTTGGTACTCGCAAAATGAGTCATCAAAACCTGTAGATGAGCTACCTACGTACATAATTAAGTTTGTACGGCACCCTCACAGTGCGAGTGCGTCTCGCGCTTTTCCTGTTTTCAACTTTAGCTAAACGAAACAAAATCAAATGGACTGAAATGGAAACGGTAAACATGAAGACGTGATATGGAGCTCAACTGCCTTGACGTGCTGCACAGTGACACATCTAACGTCAAGCTGTTGGCGTGTGTTGGATTGCAGAGAACGCTTGCTTAATTCCTGTCGTTCCCTCTGGAACATAGGGGCGTCACGAAGATTTCTAGCATGTCTCTCCACTTCACTCCAGGTTTTCCCATCCTTTGCAGCTTCTCTCTCGATCGTCCTTTTCCACGTTTGTTTGGGACGACCACGTTTTCTAACTCCTTCAGGGTTCCAATCCAAAGTCATCCATCTGGTTTCCTCAGTGTATGCCCAATCCAGTTCAATTTTCTTTCTTTGATTTGTATATTGATTGGTTGCTGATCTGTCTCTCTCCAAAGATCTTCATTTGTCATTATATCTGGCGATCTCACATTTAAAATATGCTAGAGACTGCGATTGATAAAAACGTGGAGCTGGTTTTTGATGTGGCTAGTCACCTTCCAAGTTTCGCAACTGTACAACAGAACATTCACATTGCTATTGAAAAGCCGGAGTTTGGTCTTCTTTGAGATGTTCTTACTTCTCCAGACAGGGTACAGTTGTGCAGATGCACCATTTGCTTTGCGGATGCGACTACGGACGTCCTCCTCAGTGACTATCCTTCCGAGACAGAGGAAAGATTGCACCTGTTCTACGTCCTCTCCGTTAATGGCCAGCCTAGTCGTGGTGGTCGAATTTATCCGCATTTCTTTGGTTTTGCGAACATTTATCTTGAGGAGTGCAACTTCCGCTCTCGCTGTAACCTGGCCAGTTTCTCTTCGTCTCTTCGATGTCTCGATATCTTTGTGCTACAAAAAGGTACGGCCAAACTTTCAGGAAACATTCCTCACACACAAATAAAGAAACGATGTTATGTGGACATGTGTCCGGAAACGCTTAATTTCCATGTTAGAGCTCATTTTAGTTTCGTCAGTATGTACTGTACTTCCTCGATTCACCGCCAGTTGGCTCAATTGAAGGAAGGTAATGTTGACTTCCGTGCTTGTGTTGACATGCGACTCATTGCTCTTCAGTACTAGCATCAAGCACATCAGTACGTAGCATCAACAGGTTAGTGTTCATCACGAACGTGGTTTTGCAGTCAGTGCAATGTTTACAAATGCGGAGTTGGCAGATGCCCATTTGATGTATGGACTAGCACGGGTCAATAGCCGTGGCGCGGTACGTTTGTATCGAGACAGATTTCCGGAACGAAGGTGTGCGGCAGTAAGACGTTCGAAGCAATTGATCGGCGTCTTAGGGAGCACAGAACATTCCAGCCTGTGACTCGCGACTGGGGAAGACCAAGAACGACGAGGACACCTGCAATGGACGAGGCAATTCTTCGTGCAGTTGACGATAACCCTAATGTCAGCGTCAGAGAAGTTGCTGCTGTACAAGGTAACGTTGACAACGTCTCTGTATGGAGAGTGCTACGGGAGAACCAGTTGTTTCTGTAACATGTACAGCGTGTGCAGGCACTATCAGCAGCTGATTGGCCTCCACGGGTATACTCCTGCGAATGGTTCATCCAACAATGTGCCAATCCTCATTTCAGTGCAAATGTTCTCTTTACGGATGAGGTTTCATTCCAACGTGATCAAATTGTAAATTTTCACAATCAGCATGTGTGGGCTGACGAGAATCCGCACGCAGTTGTGCAATCACGTCATCAACACAGATTTTCTGTGAACGTTTGGGCAGGCACTGTTGGCGATGTCTCGATTTGGCCCCATGTTCTTCCACCTACGCTCAATGGAGCACGTTATCATGATTTCATACGGGATACTCTACCTGTGCTGCTAGAACATGTGCCTTTACAAGTACGACACAACATGTGGTTCAAGCACGATGGGGCTCCTGCAAATTTCAGTCCAAGTGTTCATACGCTTCTCAACAACAGATTCGGTGACCGATGGATTGGTAGAGGCGGACCAATTCCATTGCCTCCACGCTCTCCTGACATCAACGCTCTCGACTTTCATTTATGGGGACATTTGAAAGCTCTTGTCTACGCAACCCCGGTACAAAATGTAGAGACTCTTCGTGCTCGTATTGTGGACGGCTGTGATACAACACGCCATTCTCCAAGGTTGCAACAGCGCATCAGGGATTCCGTGCGACGGAGGGTGGATGCATGTATCCTCGCTAACGGAGGACATTTTGAACATTTCCTGTAACAAAGTGTTTGAAGTCACGCTGGTACGTTCTGTTGCTGTGTGTTTCCATTCCATGATTAATGTAATTTGAAGAGAAGTAATAAAATGAGCTCTAACATGGAAAGTAAGCGTTTCCGGACACATGACCACATAACATATTTTCTTTCTTTGCGTGTGAGGAATGTTTCCTAAAAGTTTGGCCGTACCTTTTTGTAACACGCTGTAGATCTTCGAGCCTATACCGCATCCCCCATTGTACACCTCTGTTTCGTCCCCCCCCCCCCCCCCAATCAGTCTCTTCATCACATGGTCCAACACCAAAATAAATAGTGTTGGCGAAAGAATACACCCTTGTCGTACTCCCGAATTAACTTGGAAAGACTCTGTTAGTTCTCCATTATGTAGTGGTTGGCATTCATAGTCTTCATACATTTCCTTGATGATATTAATAATCTTTGTTGGAATGGCATATTTTGCAGGAGTATGCCACCTGACTCTTCGACTGACAGAGTCGAAAGCCTCTTCAAAGTCAGTGAGGGTAAGGTAGAGGGTGTGTTACCATTCTGCACTTTGTTCCAGAATAATTCTGAGAGAACTGATAAGGTCCACACAGCTTCGATGTTTTCTAAAACCCGCCTGCTCTCTCCTCAATTGTGCTTCCACAGAATCCTTAATGCGGTTTGAAATGATCCTCGAAAGTATCTTACTCGGTAGAGACAATAGGGTAATGCCTCGCCAGTTGTTGCAGTTAGTAACCTCCTTTATTGGATATTTTCACCTCATTTCCAATCTGTTGGCACTTTCTCCTCTCTCCATATCTTCTCTAAGAGGATGTACAATAACTCGACAGTAGTGTCCAAGTCTGTTTTGAGCATCTCGGTTGTTTATTATCTCGTCCTGGTGCCTTCCCATTCTTGATCTGCTTCAGTGCTGTTTGAATTTCTGCTTTCGTGGGTGCATTTACACCAATGCTGGGACTAGGATTTTGTATTTCGTTTGTTCTTGTTCTTCTACCTCCCCACCGAGGTCTCTATTTAGAACTTCTTTAAAGTGTTCCTTCCACCTACGTGATTGTTCTTCATGTGTAGTTAGTATCTCCCCTTTATTATTCCTTACTGGTCGGTTCCTCTGGAAGCTTTTCTTTGAGAGCATCTTAGTGGTATCGTATAGTTCTTTCACATCCCCCCTCCGCGCTGCCTGTTCTGCTCTATCAGCGTGTGACAAAATATATATGCTAGCGAGGACGTGGGAGAAATTCAGACGCGGCCGCGAAGGCGGAGGGCCGGACACAGGGGTCAGTGCTCGTACAAAGCTGTGAGCGCGGGGCTATCGCGAGGTCGGCCGCGCCGCGCTTATCTGCCACGCTCCTTGCCTCCAGCACCGCCAGTGGCTCCAGCACAGCTCTAACGGCCGCAGGCGTGACGTCACTGCCAGAAACGAGCTGCCCGCTGCGAGTCCGTTCTCCCCCCACGTCCAGTAGCCGCGCTGCCGGCTGCTCGTCTCTCTCACACACTGCCTACGCAGTCACACGGTTCAGGAGCGCGGCTTTTCCATTATTACTGTGCTTTCGTGAATTTTTAACAATGACTTTTTTTGCTACCATACTACGCTGCAAGTTACAAAACTGGTTTCTTCTCCCCAAGAACTGAGACCTTCTCGACCTCTGTTGTCAGAAACCCTCCACCACGAGCAGTCCGACGAATTCTGCAGTCCAATTTGTTACGGTTGCCCAAGAATGTGAGAAAATTCCGACGACGATTGCATTGGTTCGGATCTTGAAGGTCAATCCTAGCACCAGTGTCGAGGGGCCGTTACGCATTTTACACGTTTATCTACTTCTATACACACGTTTATCTACTTGTACACACGCCCTAGCCTACACCCGTCCAACTCAAAAAAATATTCTGTTCAACTTTAGCTACGTAAGTTAACATTAAAAAGTAGAAAGCACGATAAATGGAACAAGCCCATTGATATGATTATGTTCGAAATTTGGAGATGCCATCAAAGTTGAATAAGTCTTTTATAAAGTTTACTCCCTGTTTTTCCAGGTCGAGGAGTTTTTATTTGCCCTCTTTGTTGGTTATTTTTCTTAATATCCAATATGATATGCTCAATGGCTGTGAGGATTTTTTTCCCTACAGCAGACTTTTAATTATTAGTTTCCGCCCTATGGGAATTATGGTGAACTTTTTTTAAATTATTATGTAGTTTTATTTCATAAAGTGGCATACTATAGATGTTATCGTGTGTGCGTGAATTTTCAGATCGCTCGATCAAAAAGGTATCATCCAAATCCATATTAATAATATAAAACGGTGTAGTTTCCATAAACTATTGAAATATGGTCACCGTTTAGCTCTCGGAGCAGTCCCCCTTAAAATACTGAGGGTAAAGCTATCGGACGTTTCAAGCAGCAAAAGTTTTCTGTGCTTCTTCTCAAATATAGTTGTTGCGGCGCGACACGTTCTCGACCACATCGGCTAAGTAATATGAACATTGGCAATTTTAGAATTTTGTCTCCTTTTGGAAATATTTCTGCAGGTGCCCACAACTGTGATAAGTGACGAATGTGAATAGATTCGTTTAGTGCTAATGGCGAATAAAATCCGCTGCTTTTTATGTCAAACGCATCTACACCACTGCTGTTTCAGAACACTAATCCCATATTCAGGTACGACAAAACCGTACAAGTCGCGGAGAAAAATTAACAAATTTTTCCAGTATCACGAGAGAACCTATGCGGCTGTACACGTTTACACCGATTTTTAGTGTGGCTTGTACAAAAGGGAGAGTACGCAGCGCAATAAACTGTAACAATAATAAAAAAAACATCAAATTAGTCATTCTATAGGTTTTCTAAGGAAAACAAGAGGTATGAAACAGCTCATTACAGGACTGTTCTGTTACGACTTTGCCGGTCGCTGTGGCCGAGCGGTTCTAGGCGCTTCAGTCCGGAACCGCGCGACCGCTACGGTCGCTGGTTCGAATCCAGCCTCGAGCATGGATGTGTGTGATGTCCTTAGGTTACTTAGGTTTAAGTAGTTCTAAGTTCTAGGGGACTGATGACCTCAGACGTTAAGTCGAATAGCGCTCAGAGCCAACTGACCATTTTTGTTACGAGTTTCTTCTACTTCAAGTTTTGTGCGCTACGCTTCCAAACAAACCATGGAATGTGTAAGTAGGCTGTTTAGGTTTTTTATTGGTAACGCCACCTCTGTATGAAAATCACTGGCTGTGCTGTGTGCAGTCTGTGGCTGCTTTGCATTGTTGTAATACTCGCCATTGTAGTGTTAGGCAGCTGGCTGTGAACAGCGCGTAGCGTTGCGCAGTTGGAGGTGAGCCGCCAGCAGTGGTGGATGGGGGGAGAGAGATGGCGGAGTTTTGAAATTTGTCATGAACTGCTATATTTATATATGATGATATCAAGGTAAATACATTGTTTGTTCTCTATTAATATCTATTAATATCTCTATTAACATCTCTATTAATATCTCTATTAATATGTAATCAAAATATTGTGTGTCAGTTTAAGGACAGTCGTGTATAATTGTTCAAAGGGGACGTTTCATTTTGTTAGCGCAACGCAATCTGACTTTCAATAATTCGTACAAAAGAATGGGCCCTGACTAACATTAAACTATACCTTTCACAAATCACTTACCTCACAAAAATCTTCGCTACTCAAGCTACTGCAATACAGCGAGCGCCACTACTGCCAGCTAAATAAAAGATTCAAACTACTGAAGGCACTAACTACTGATAGGGATAGTTAGCAAATGAAAGATATTAATAGAGAACAAACAATGTATTTACCTTGATATCATCATATATAAATATAGCAGTTCATGACAAATTTCAAAACTCCGCCATCTCTCTCCCCACATCCACCACTGCTGGCGGCTCACCTCCAACTGCGCAACGCTACGCGCTGTTCACAGCCAGCTGCCTAACACTACAATGGCGAGTATTACAACAATGCAAATCAGCCACAGACTGCACACAGCACAACCAGTGATTTTCATACAGAGGTGGCGTTACCAATAAAAAACCTAAACAGCCTACTTACAAATGGAGTAGACTTACCTACATTCTTTAATGTACCAGTATGCTACTGTGATAGCTGAAGAATAAAACGACAAAAACAATAAAACTGTTACTTCATGGGCAGAAAATGAGGGAATACTGGAAGAATAGCAAGCAACAACAAAGGAAGAAAAGGAACTGAAGTTGTTAGTGTGATCTCAGTTGGTCAATACGATCGTGGAAAAACAATCCTTGCTACCAACTCAAAAGTATCCAATTCCACGACTGTTGCTACACCAAAGTCACATTTGTCAGAATTTTTCAACATAGTCGTTTTCTGAACAAGAAATAATTATATTGGCTCTGAGCACTACGGGACTTAACATCTGAGGTCATCAGTCCCCTAGAACTTAGAACTACTTTAAACCTAACTAACCTAAGGACATCACTCACATCCATGCCCGGGGCAGGATTCGAACCTGCGACCGCAGCGGTCGCGCGGTTCCGGACTGTAGAGCCTAGAACCGCTCGGCGACACCGGCCTGCCATAGCTCTATGGAGTGACTGCGTATCCAAAGCCCTTCAGAGAGTGGGACTGCTGGAAGGATGACAGAAAGGAGCCGAAGACAGGCTGAAGTGGAGGCAATCTCTCAAAGCAGCGCGCGGTCCATTGTGCCTGATCGCTTAAAGTGAGTAAAGAAGTAGGTTTTCAACAAGTGATAACTCATAAAGTTTTTTAACTTTCTAGGTGACGCACTTGTGAGGCAAAATGAAAACCTGCGCAAATGTGGACGCCACAGGAGAGAGCTTAGTGTGTGGTCTGGTTAGTTGAGACGACGTCCGACACACAAGTGCAACGGAACTTTCGAACACGGTCTCGACCAACTACCGTCTCGACCAACTATTTGGGCTTGTCACAGATCATTTATGGAAGCAGATAGTGCTCTCCACAAAATGGAGGCGGTTCGCCCGTCTGTTTCAGACGCCAACCTGGAGAAGGTACGGCAGGCGCTTTTAAGGAGTCCGGCCAAATAGGTGTGTCTGGTGGTCAGAGAGTTGCAAATAAGACGATCAGTGTCTTGCAGGAGAGGTTACGAATATATTCCTGCAAGGGGCAGCTGCTTCAGGCATTGAAGCCTACGGACAAACCTCGGCGCTAACAGTTTGCAGTGGATATGCTACGCAACACTGACGCAAACAATAACTTCTTGGAATTTTTTTCTGGTGAGGCAACATTTCATGTACCCGCCAAGCTGAACCGTCATAACGTTCGTATGTGGGCTCAACAGCATGCTCATGTTACACGAGAAATGGAAAGAGACAGTCCCACGGTCAATGTTTGGCGGGGACTGACTCATAATTACATCACCGGCCCATTATTTTTGGTCGAGTCTGCCATCAACGGTAGTGTTTACCTGGACATGTTACAATCGGAACTATTGCAACCTGATGTTGTATCCCAGCAGGATGGGGCAACTACCCACCAGTCCCTCAATGTCCGTCAGTTTATAGATTAAAAGTTTCCAGGTGGGTGGATTTGACAAGATAGTCCAGTTCGATGGCCGCCACGAGCCCCTGACCCCACGCCACGGGACCTCTTCCTGTGGGGTTCTGTAAAGGGTCTGGTGCGCTGAACCAAGGTTAGAGACCTACACTGGATGAAGGCACGCATTCGCAGCCTATTTGAACAATTGCACATGAAGTGAAATGGAATTCCGATTAGACATTACCCGTGCTCCATAAGTGTGCACATTTTGACGTGTACGAACGACGAAACAAAACTTTGAGTTATCACACGATGAAAACCATTTGTTAACATATAGTATAGTTTTAAAGGTGTTATAGTCTTAAGTTGTGAAGATAATTTATGGACACACTGTATTAGTAACATCTACGCTTTAGCCAGTAAGAACCCCTTAGCCAATTTACTCACTGTTAACCACCCCGTGTCAACTCGACAGCCCGGAGCGCTACTCACAAGTCCTTAATTCAGGCCCTTTTTCACAAAATTCTGGGACACATTCTTGCGCAGATTACATTTCTTTCAGATAGTGTCCTTTGAAGCACACTGTCCTAAAAATGACGCAACTCTGTCGCTTCTATGCTCTATTCGTTACAAGGAAAGTGAAGCAGTACGTTATGACTATTACTGGACATAATGTTATGTGAGGTTATTAAATCACTTAATTTATTAGTGTCGTAATCAGACTTTTATTAATGACTCTAATAATTAATTAATCATTCTCTATGTTCTATATTAGATTTATTGCGTAGTAACATTAAATCATTATGCTCGCTTAAACTCTGAAGGCAGGAAAAAAAAGACGCAGGAAACGAACAGAAAACGTTTTCTAAAGTCTGCGAAAGAAAACAACTACGGTGGTTTAATTATTTCCTGAGTGCAGAAAGCAGAAAAGTTATACAAATATAGCGTAATTAAGATTTGGCTATGACGAGTAATTCCTTACGCAAGTTTTTCTACAAAAGCAAAATGTATGTCAGCGATTTTCAGGCCTTGGAGGCGGAAGAAACATCAAATGTCCCACTGTGTGACGCCATACAGCTTATCATTCAACGCGTCTAAATTTAAGGGCAGACGACATTCATGAAATGACGAAAGCGATAGCGTGTGTTGCACAACGGGCAGACCTCGCATACAGAGTGGAAGCAGAATTTTAAAGTAAATTTTCTGGCTGTTCATTGTCTGCAGTCAGAATTATTTAGTCCCTCATCTATAAAATAGAAATACGATTCCCTTGTGAATGTCAAAAGCAAACAAAGAAATTTAATGTATATTAGTTATTTGCATGTTTCCTTGATATTTTTTAAGTGAACAGTTGGCTTGCCCGAATCACAAAGGTCCACGCAAATAACGTGCGTTTGTACCCCATGTCAGCCTGAGAGTACATGAATCTCTTCATATTATTATGAATATATTTACCCGCATATTTTTAATTCCTTATCACTGTGTTACCTCAACATTTACTTAGTTATAATAGGAACAGATATAATCTTCCTGAATGAGATTTTCACTCTGATGCGGAGTGTGCGCTGATAAGAAACTTCCTGGCAGGTTAAAACTGTGTGCCGGACCGAGACTCGAACTCGGGACCTTTGCCTTACGCGGGCAAGTGCTCTACCATCTGAGCTACCCAAGCACCACTCACGACCCGCCCTCACAGCTTTACTTCTGCCAGTACCTCGTCTCCTACCTTCCAAACTTTACAGAAGCTCTCCTGCGAACCTTGCAGAACTAGCACTTCTGGAAGAAAGGATACTGCGGAGACATGGCTTAGCCACAGCCTGGGGGATGTTTCCAGAATGAGATTTTCAGGCCGGCCGCGGTGGTCTCGCGGTTCTAGGCGCGCACTCCGGAA
The DNA here is from genome assembly GCF_023864345.2 of Schistocerca serialis cubense. Taxonomy (NCBI): domain Eukaryota; kingdom Metazoa; phylum Arthropoda; class Insecta; order Orthoptera; family Acrididae; genus Schistocerca; species Schistocerca serialis. The sequence goes on along the minus strand of NC_064645.1, from coordinate 38,693,119 downwards.
CCGCGCGACTGCTACGGTCGCAGGTTCGAATCCTGCCTCGGGCATGGATGTGTGTGATGTCCTTAGGTTAGTTAGGTTTAAGTAGTTCTAAGTTCTAGGGGACTGATGACCACAGCTGTTAAGTCCCATAGTGCTCAGAGCCATTTGAACCATTTTTTTTTTTTTTTAGATTTTCATTCTGCAGCGGAGTGTGCGCTGATATGAAACTTCCTGGCAGATTAAAATCGCTACTACTTTCTCGTTCTTTATATTGATGGAGAAGATTTCGGAGGAATTTTAATGGTAACGAAGGTATGCGCAAAAATGAAATGTTCGTCAGTATTGTAGTTGTAGGAAATCTTTGTCCCTCAGATAACTAATAACCTTAATGATTAGTGTTAATTTCATCTCTTTGTTTTTCATTATGTCACAAATAACTCAGTTATTTATGAAATGTTTGTAGTTTCTTTGCAATGAGAGGATTTTGTAACTGTTAGTCTTCTTATCTTGTGTAATTTTTTTTGTGAATAATCAGACTTTGATTTCTCAAGAACAATTTTCGTTACAGTAAACGCCACCTCCATGGTACATAGTAAAGTTGGGAAAGTTCTGTCGTGTGTGCATTGTACCTTACACCACACGAAGTCCCAGAATGTTGCAAAAAGAAGGAAGTTAGTAGTGTGTAGTATATTTTCCTTTAGCTGCTGCATCTGCAGAGTTGCGTTTGCTTTCGAGAACGTCACTACGTCAGATACGAAACAGTGTGCTGAGAAAGAGGTAAGTCACTTCTATTTCAGGCTAGATCTCACCTTTCCTTCTTGAGCAGACAGTGTGTAGTCGGGATTGTCACGTGTCGTACTAGCAAGCACACTGATTTTCAGTGAACAGTGTTGATAATCTCAAAAAGTTATTTGTTTTTCTGGATATTCCAAGTCAAACATTGCACTTACGTAATTACTTCTGTACTGAGTTTTAGTTATACTGTTTTTACTGAACACACAATTGCCGGCCGTGGTGGCCGAGTTGTTCTAGACGCTACAGTCTGGAACCGCGCGGCCGCTACGGTCGCAGGTTCGAATCCTGCCTCGGGCATGGATATGTGTGATGTCCTTAGGTTAGTTAGGTTTACGTCCTTCTAAGTTCTAGGGGACTGATGGGTCAGAAGTTAAGTCCCATAGTTCTCAGAGCCATCTGAACCATTTTTTGAACACACAATTAGTTTCTTCTGGCGTTTAATTAGATAACTTTTCTTTATTTCAAATTTCGCATTTTATAAAGTTTTATTTCACGATACTGTTCGCATGCGCGACACAAGGCCAAACCAGTCAGTTTTGCTCAGCAATTGAATATGATACATTAAAGTACATTATACGCAGTTTTCTCACGTAAAGACAATTTTTTATAGAAAGCTTACAACTCCACGGGGACAGTCCCCGCCAGTTACCTCTACCGAGTCCTCTCTTCAAAACAGTCTCTAGTGCTATAATTTCAACCAGGTCCTCTGTCTTGATTCTTTGTCTCTTGCAGAAAAAACTTATCCTTTTTCCTGAATGTTTTCCATTACCATCGGTTAGATTTGATATTAGGAAAGTGATTCAAATGAAAAACCCTAAAGTACATTACGAGTCCTAAAAGTTGTACTATCGCTTTGCCAGCTGGCAGCAGTTATCCTTGTATTTCGACGAATGACCAATAGTTGGAATCTTTTTGTTGCATCACAGAAAACGAAGCTGCGTCGGTACAAACATGGCCGCCCAGTTCTCGACTTGGACAGCTTCGGAGCAACGGTCTGTGATACGTCTCCTGAGTAGTGAAGCTGCGCAGACGCACCGCACGATGACAGCACAGTACGACGTCTGTCTGGCGCAGTGTGCAGTGGAAGGACGAGGGCGCTCCGAAGAATGCAGGGGTACTACCGTAAAGGAAATGGCCAGTCTCGGGTCAGCTTACAGTATCGTCCGCGATGTGCCACGATTCGGGAAAGTGTCCGCATGATGGATATCCCGTCAGCTGACTGCTGAATTGAGAGGTGGTGTCCTCAGTGCCCGTGATGAATCGTTGTATGATATTCACCAACTTCGGTTACTCTACGGCTGGGATATCCTTTTGCACAGCCCTAAGGGTGAAATATCATCGGAAGTGTGAGCTATCTGCCTAGAAAACTTGAAAAACTGTGTGTTTACCACTAAGGTACTTCGTGTTGGATTATTTTTACATGCGGCCTTCTTCAAAATCGGACTCCCGCTAGGGGAATCTTACCCCGCAGGTATTCTTTTCTGAAACAGTGTGGCAGGATTGTACTACGTTTCGCTGAAATTGCTCCAAGTGTTCCAGAAAGAGGCTTACATGTCACTACGGCACCTTCAGTCCGGAACCGCGCGACTGCTACGGTCGCAGGTTCGAATCCTGCCTCGGTCATGGATGCGTGTGATGTCCTTAGGTTGGTTAGGTTTGAATAGTTCTAAGTTCTACGGGACTGATGACCTCAGAAGTTAAGTCCCATAGTGCTCAGAGCCATTTAAACCACTTTTTAACTACGTCGCCACACCTCTTCGCCATAAGCCCCATACAGGCAGGACAATTTTTCCTAGCTAGAGTACTATATGTGTACGAAGTTTCGATGACATTTCTCCAAGCGTTCCAGTGTCTTTCTTTATACTCTGAAAACCACAGAGAAACTCGTGGCAGAGGACACTAGTTGTTTCCGTTTCGGCGCGGCAAGAAACGCCCCTGCGCGCGCTGTAATTAGCCTGAAATCCTGCTCGCGACAGCTACGTCAACGGCACCTTGCGGCCTTCTGTATGTTCCTAGACTCTTTACTTAATGCTGGCCCTCGGAACACCGTAAAACCTCTTCCTAACGCCACCCATACCTCTATGGGGGTTACGTGTGATCGGGAATGCTACGCATCATTCTATAAAACCGGAAAACTGTGAATTTGACACTAATGTAGTTGGTATTCGCTGATTTTTACGTCTTACCCCTCCAAATCCCTAAGATATGTCTTAAAATCCTATAGCGTATTTTTTCAGAAAGTAATAATCGTACCAAGTTTGTTTTGAAAAAATTTCTCCCGCCATCCCAGAGCTGTGCTGGAGCACACACATTCTTATATGTACAGATTATGAATAAATGATAGACACTATGATTCAGTCGCTACTTTCCACTGCCTTTTCCGGGATTAATCAAATGGAGCACGTTCATTACTATAGAAAGGATTATTGTGAGCCTGGATTGACTTTTATTGTTTTTTACACCGATCGACTATAAGAATGCTTCCAAGCTAACGGCGGCCACTACAGCGTGCAGACTACCGGTGCGTGGGTTATGTGGGAGGGTTCAGCGGTGCGCTAGGCAAATAGCGAGTCAGCGCGGTCCCTCCCAGTAAGGGTAGCGGGCGTATCGATAGCGGACGGCGGGCGGCGCTCGTCCACAGATCGATCCGGATGCTCCTTATCGATACCTGCGCACGCGCGGCTGCGCAGGTCGACGTGCCGGCGGCGCCTGCAGCGCAGAGCTGCGTCAGCAGACGAATCCAGGCTAGGGGTGGGGGGGCTCGCCTGTGCAACGCTGGAGCGAGGTGAGACCAGTGGCGTGACTGCTCCCCCTCCCACCGCCCTCTGTAGGCCGCGCTGCTAAATAACGCCTGACCGCCGACACTGCCCAACGGCTTCAGCCACTCTTTGAAACAAAGCAACACTTGTGAAAGGCGACACTCCAAATGAGCTCGGTAAGAATGTAAAAAATTACACATGTCCACTTCACCTGTGACTTGGGACTGGAGCAAAGACTCTGCAGCGCACGCGGCTTTCAGGTGCTGCTCCAGTTTCAAAACCCGCTGTGTTGTACTTTCTTCAGTCGTCCCCTCACGAGACGTGACAGTGGGCGGGACACAATCTCTGAGATAATTTCTATGCATTCGCGAACGTTGGGCTAGGAAACGTGCACCGCTGTGATGTGTGATCACTTGCTACGTCAGGTACCGAGCGGGACAGATGCATTACTTGAATTTAGATTTCTGTAGCTCCAATTTTTCTATTACAACTCGAATGTTGTACAGTATATTTTCAGGTGCATTACGGGCATGTTAAACGGCTTTGTCTTCAGTTACGTTCCGTGCGATAAGGAGAATTTAAGTGTTACGTAGGTGATTAAAAGCGCTACCTAACCTTTTCGAAGAGTGTTAGCTGAGAATAAAAGGTGCAAACCATAACTGTTTATAACGTACCACAGTAGTGTAGAGTGCATCGAGACGAAAACTTTGAATAGAACAGTTGTCGTCCAACAAGTCGGGTAACTAGCACAAACTGACCTATAAAAAACACTTAAGTTACGACGCTTGCGCGGTGCGCGAGGTTTTCAGTATTCTCTCGCTCTCTGCGCGCTAACTATTGGTCCTAGAGAGAAAAAAAAATGAATGGGAGCTTTTTCGCAGGAAATTTACTGTACTTCAGTTCTGTACTGGTACGTTATCGCTTGTTGCCGCAATTTTCGAGTTATTCTAGAAAAATGTACGTAACTTCCCTTCGAGCCCACATCCGTCCCCCACACTGACCCCTTATACCACAGCCCATACTTTAGTATGTCGCACATGGAATTCCGTCCTATGACTGTAGAAAAAATTGCAGCTACACGAATTATTTCCCATACTCGACACTGACTACTGAAGACTGTAATTAATAATCTGCGTATGCACATGTGGGAGAAGGCTCGCTATGATCAATTTGTTAGTAGCCAGTTGAAGCCCCAAAGACAAGGCTCTGCTCTGAAATATGCACTAGGGGTGAAAAACGGTACTGACAAGGCAGTGCATCGATTTTATTATGAAGATTTGCGATCAAAAAAATCAAGCAAAGTGAACTCTGTAATCTCTAAAAACGTGTATACCCATAATTCAAAAAGAACCATCGATAACGTGGAGCCAATGTTTAAAGAAAGACGAGAGAGAGGAAGAGCGAGTGAGAAAGAGAGAGAGAGAGAGAGAGTATAACGGATACAGCGTTCTGATGTCTTCATAGTCGACGAAACTAACAGTAGCCATTCGATTTTCTGGACATTGAAGATGATGTCATTAAGAACGGTACAGTGTGAATGACAAGTGACGTCACTTATCTGTTAAAGCCGGATGCTGCGCAAAGCGAAAATCCAGTCATCACCTGTGCCACGCTGGTCGAACTTTGACTCTTTAGGAGAGCAGTAGTACCGGAGAATGTTCCCGTCGCCACGACGTCTGCTTTACGGGGGGAAGACACCCAAAGCAGTGTATGCTACATATACATCATTACTCTGTAACTGACAATTAAGTGCCCGGCAGGGGGATTCGTGTCGTGCTGTTTATGTTCGTAGTCGTTCTGTGTCGGCGTGGACTGTGTTTTAAAGTTATTCGGCGGTTTGTTTTTTGTTCGTTGTTGCCGAGATGCAGGGGATTGTATGGTACTGTATCGTACGTTAGCCGGGGACCTAGAAACGACGGAGAGGCTCCGTCCCCGCTGCAGCCGCAGTGGTCCACAACCCCACGACGACTACCGCAGTCCACTTCACCCCTCCGCCGCCCCACACCGAACCCAGGGTTATTGTGCGGTTCGGCGCCCGGTGCCCCTTCCCATGGAACGTCTCACACCAGACGAGTGTAACCCCTATGTTTGCGTGGTAGAGTAATCTTGGTGTACGCGTACGTGGAGAACTTGTTTGCGCAGCTATCGCCGACATAGTGTAGCTGAGGCGCAATAAGGGGAAACAGCCCGCATTCGCCGAGGTAGATGGAAAACCGCCTAAAAACCACCCACAGACTGGCCGGTTCACCGGACCTCGACACAAGTCCGCCGGGCGGATTCGTGCCGGGGACCGGGCGCTCCTTCCCGCCCGGAAAGCCGTGCGTTAGACCGCACGGCCAACCGGGCGGGCTGCTGCAGAGGATACTCCTCGATTCAGACGTGACATTCGAGGCGATGATTTCAACGGTTGCACCGCGAGCTTCGTTCTCAAAGCACGCGAGTGATGTCATCGTTTGCAAGTGGTCCACTCCAACAGCTGACGCCTGCCTGCATTACGGCGCGCCTGCGGTCCGTCTGAGAGCAGGACAGGCCGTGCATGTCCCCCTCCTCGTCGCGCGCGTGGCTGTAGTGTACGATGCGGAACATATGCAGCAGAAGTTAAGAAGACGCAGAAGAACAAAAACCTTATGAGGTTTGTCTGCTCTTAACGGTCAATGTATTCTCACTTTGGTTACAGATTTTTTAGTAGACTCTAGAAGCAACGATTCATGGGCTCGAAAATTGAAATAAAAATATAATTGGTTTTCGTAGGCGACATGCTTATCTCTGACTGCTCTTCCCATACTGCAAAAACTTTCATTGTAAATTATCTAAGCGAAGAGTCACAAAATTTGTTTCGTTTAACTTACTTAATTACGGCGCATTTCGTTCTCCGAGAGTGGGCTACCAAGAACTACACACGTAGTGTAAACGAGTTAACATGTAACGTAGGCAGTAAAACATTATCCCTTAAAAATTCACATTACGACAGGAAGTCAGGGCTGCTGCTGCTACAATTTTATTTTTTTATTTTGCTACCAACTGCCGATTTGTTCCCATCTATACCGAATAAACACTTTTTATTTTTTTACTATCGAGTTGAGCCTCTTATGGACTGCGTGGTAACAACCAACTTCACTCTCTTGTCCAGCTCTTCTTCTTGTTCCAGCTTTGACTTCCTGCCAGTATATTCTGAGCCCACCAAGATTTGCCTGTTTATGCTCTTCAGATAATGGTCCTCTTTGTCTTTTGGACGTTGACGCCATTTTAAAACCTTGGTAGCGTTCACCAATCTTTTAAATTTGTTCCTGTCAGAAATTTCTCCCTCTGAGATACCAATATGCCTGAGAGCATTTTCACATTCTTCGAACCATCTTGGCCTTGACCGAGCGAGGTGGCGCAGTGGTAGCACACTGGACTCGCATTCGGGTGGACGACGGTTCAATCCCGTCTCCAGCCATCCTGATTTAGGTTTTACCTGATTTCCCTAAATCGTTTCAGGCAAATGCTGGGATGGTTCCTTTGAAATGACACGACCGATTTTCTTCCCAATCCTTCCCTAACTCGAGCTTACGCTCCGTCTCTAATGACTTCGTTGTCGACGGGACGTTAAACACTAACCACCACCACCACCACCACCACCATCTTGGCCTTGTTTTCTTAGATCGGATGAAACTGCATATTCTTTCTGTTAGTCGATCATTGTCCATCCTCATGAGATGACCGTAAAATAACAATCGTCCCCTCTTAATGGAAGCTGTGATAGGTTCTGCCTTGCTGTAAAAGTCCTCATTTGCTCTCATTCGCCATTGTCCATCAACTCATCTATTACCCAAGATTTTCCTTAATACACTACGCTCAGCTTGACCTTGTCTATTTGTGCTCAAAGTTTCGGTCGCATTTAAGCCCTCAGGTTTTACAACTGTATAATAATGTCGAAACTTGGCCCCTATATTCATAGACTTTTTGTTATAAGTATTCTTTGCCAATTGGTATGCGTAGACTAACTTCCTCATCCTGACATTAATTGCTTCTTCTTCTAATCCATTCTCAAGGATGACATCACCGAAATACCTGAAATTCTTAGCTCGTCCGATTTTTCCCAGACTGATGATCACCCATTCAAGTCCATCACAGATGTTCGTCATATATTTTGTCTTTCGAATAGAGATCTGGAGTCCAACTTTTTCAGCAATTTCTCACAGCCTACTGATATTGTTGAGTGCTGACTCTAAGTTCTTAGCAAATATGGCAAAGGCCAAGCAGTCAATGTACACCCCATTGTTCTTAGGACCAAGTCTGAACCGCTCTTCATTTGTTTCTTCTTGGGCTAACAACTTTCTCCACTCTCGAATGACTTTTTCCAAGACGCAGTTGAAAAGGAGTGGGGATAGTCCATTTCCTTGTTTTACGTTCTGATTGACACTGTGTTAGTGAGAGTTTGTTTGATGAGCTTTCTTGATGTATCATCCACCCAAAACTCTTCCAAAATATTCATTAAAGCCTGTCGGTCGATGCAGTGATATGCGTTCTGAAAATCAACAAGCACGACCACGTAGTTATTTCCTCCAGTTCTTTGGACCTGATGACGTTCTTCAGGTTAAAGATCTGTTCTGCGCAAGAACGGCTCTTTCGGAAACCAGCTTGATATTCCGCAAGCAGGTGGTCAAGATGACTTTCTACTCTGTTCTAACTAACACTAACACAAAATATATTATCCTGTGCACAGAAAACTCGCTTAAGTCACGGTAATAGTGGCCGCCCACAATGAAGTTAAGACTTGATGTTTTTCCCCCGCTAGTACACTACTGGCCATTAAAATTGCCACACCAAGAAGAAATGCAGATGATAAACGGGTATTCATTGAACAAATATATTATACTAGAACTGACATGTGATTACATTTTCACGCAGTTTGGGTACATAGATCCTGAGAAATCAGTACCCAGAACAACCACCTCTGGCCGTAATAACGGCCTTGATACGCCTGAGCATTGAGTCAAACAGAGCTTGGATGGCGTGTACACGTACAGCTGCCTATGCAGCTTCAACACGATACCACAGTTCATCAAGAGCAGTGACTGGCGTATTGTGACGAGCCAGTTGCTCGGCCACCACTGACCAGACGTTTTCAGTTGGTGAGAGGTCTGGAGAATGTGCTGCCCAGGGCAGCAGTCGAACATTTTCTGTATGCAGAAAGGCCCGTAAAGGACGTGCAACATGCGGTCGTGCATTATCCTGCTGATGATGATGATGAGCGTTTGGCGTCATTGGCCGGGAGGCCCCTCGCGGGGCAGGTCCGGCCGCCATATCGCAGGTCTTATTACATTCGGCGCCACATTGGGCGACCTGCACGCCGGATGGGGATGAAATGATGATGAACACAACACAACACCCAGTCCCTGAGCGGAGAAAATCTCCGACCCAGCCGGGAATCGAACCCGGGCCCAGAGGACGGCAATCCGTCACGCTGACCACTCAGCTACTGGGGCGGACATTATCCTGCTGAAATGTAGGGTTTCGCAGGGATAGAAAGAAGGGTAGAGTCACGTGTCGTAACACATCTGAAATGTAACGTCCACTGTTCAAAGTGCCATCAATGCGAATCACGCCGGGTGATACGCCAGTATAGGGATGACGAATACACACTACGAATGTGCGTTCACCGCGATGTCGCCAAACACGGATGCGACCATCATGATGCTATGAACAGAACCTGGATTCATCCGAAAAAATGACGTTTTGCCATTCGTGCAGCCAGGTTCGTCGTTGAGTACACCATCGCAGGCGTCAAGGGTAACCGCAGCCATGGTCTCCAAACTGATAGTCCATGCTGCTGTAAACGTCTTCGAACTGTTCGTGCAGATGGTTGTTGTGTTGCAAACGTCCCCATCTGTTGTCTCGGGGATCGAGACGTGGCTGCACGATCCGTTACAGCGATGCGGATAAGATGTCTGTCATCTCGACTGCTAGTGACACGAGGCCATTGGGATCCAGCACGGCGTTCCGTATTACCCTCCCGAACCACCGATCCCATATTCTGCTAACAGTCACTGGTTCTCGACCAACGCGAGCAGCAATGTCGCGATATGATAAACGCAATCGCGGTAGGCTACAATCCGATCTTTATCAAAGTCGGAAACGTGATGGTACGCATTTCTCCTCCTTACACGAGGCATCACAACAACGTTTCACCAGGCAACGCCGGTCAAGTGCTGTTTGTGTATGAGAAATCGGTAGGAAACTTTCCTTATGTCAGCACCTTGTAGGTGTCGCCACCGGTGCGAACCTTGTGTGAATGCTCTGAAAAGCTAATCATTTGCATATCACAGCATCTTCTTCCCGTCGTTTAAATTTCGCGTCTGTAGCACGTCATCTTCGTGGTGTAGCAATTTTAATGGCCAATAGTGTAACTTTTCCAGCATGTTTATGAACTATGAAGCGTATCTTCACCCGTATAGTCCCTTTTGTGTCAATTAGTGTTCATAACGTTTGCATCGCGGTCCACCAACCAACAAGGCTCACACGAGATCGATTCTCGGCTATCTCTAAATAAATATAGAATTTTTCACAGATGCTGTTTCTCGTGGCTGAACTAGTCTACTTCTGGTACACAGAACGCTCAACACGAATCTCATGTCCTGCGTCTCTGTCATCGTTTGTGGGTTAGAATCAAGGAGAACGTGCAATGAACAAACAAGCGTTTCTGAACTAAGAAAATAACATTATTTTGAAAGAAATTCAAAGAAATAGCCGAACTAAAGGCAGACTGTCCGAAACTGGACACTTTTGACCTCTTGTTACATCATAACTCGCTGCTGGCTAACGTGCAATTGCGTGTTGCTCTAGTTCGCAGCTCCTCGACGGCGGCCTTGCTGCAGGGATACACTGCGTGAGAAGGGTTCCTGCGATGACGATCTGCGAATTTCAGCTGGCCCCAAGGTTGTCCGGTCGGGTTCGTACTTCGTGCCGGCAGAAGGAGCAACCTTTCCGTTCAGTCGATTCCTGCCTCCACTAGGTGGCTGCGCTGTGCTTGCACATTATCGTTTCGAAAGACCAGCGCCGAAATTCAGGAGTACGTGTAATACTAAGAAAATAGAGTTCTGGAAGCTACTAAGATGGACACAGTCAACGCATTATCGGAGCCAAGGCAAGCACCAAGCCAATACCTACCATATTAGTACAATTTTATATCTCTATCTACTTCGCAGAAGATGACGAGATTGAAAGAATATATAAAGTCATTGGAGTTTTATAGCGGGAAAAGGAAGGGAAGAGAAGAGAAAATAACAGGAGAACACGGCCTGAAGAGGGACTATTAGAGCGCCGTCTATCACAAAGTGATAAAAGTGGTCCAACTAAAATATTCATATTTCATTACATATTACCCGAATATGCAATAAAAAATGGAGGTTCCTATTTTAAAAAAAGCAGTTGATATCCATATGATCTATGGCAGCGCCATCTAGCGGGCCAACCATAGCGCCGTCTGGTTTCTCCCTTCAAGCTAGACGAGTTTCGTTCTTTGTAATTTTTTCGTTTGATGCTTATTTCGTGAGATATTTGGCCTGATCACGATCAATGGACCACCCTATATATATATATATATATATATATATATATATATATAATTAAACAAATAGCTTGTATACTATTAGCATATTTGATTTTTATAAATTTTGCAGAGAATAAATTGTCTTTTCCTTTAACTCACAAATTTCGTAAGTTGTGTGCCAGTGGTGCTTATGTACCAGCATCGGAGTCACGATACGCTGCACATACGTCGCAGTTACGCCTTCGAACTGAAACTTTTTGATCGCTTCTTATGAAATTAGCTAGTAAGTAATTTCAGAAATTGGTTGTTCCCACGCTTTGACCGAATCTGCTTTTGAAAACAGAAATGGTAACTCGGTCAACCGAAGGCGGAGAAACGTAGGGCACCTGCGCTGCCCGCAGACGCCCGCTCGCCCTGCGCTGCCCTTTAGTCCGCAACCAGCTTCGTGTCCCCCACTGCCGGCCCTGCTCTTCCGCTGGAGGCCCTCCATACCTCGCCGCTTATTCCGACCGGAACACAGACATTTAGCACCACCCTCCCCATCACGAAAAAAAGAAATGGAGGAAAAAGACACCGACCTTTCCCGCTCCCCCGGCTCGGCTCTCTGCTTCCATTGTCTACAAACTAATTTGCTTTCATTCGTAAAACAATAGATAGCTATTTGGCTCCGACGTCGCCAGAGATGGCGATGGAGAACCTTCTCTGGCCGAGCTGAATAATCCATCCCCGCGTCAAGTGCGTCAGCGGATGGGGTAACAAGGGGGACGAAATTATGGCGGTAGCTGTGCTCTGTGGAATCGTTGCAACTTAGTAGCTCGCGTGCACGGTTTCGTCTGTCAGTGCGTATTTCTGAACCTTTCAGTGAACAGCAGCTTAGAAATACATGTGTCGTGATGCGTATGTATAAATATCATTACTTTTGGTGATTTTCTCTCTTCTTTGTTGGTAATGTGTTCACTACGAAACATTTTCAAGGTCCGATAAATAAACTATTAATGCCGCCACAATACCGTGAATCCTGTTTTGTGTTCTTCGCTCTCGGAAGGAAGAGGAGGCTATACCGGGATGTGGCACAATTTCCGATCGTCGAACAGTGGGAGAGGAAATCGGCCATGTCCTTTGCAAAGGAACCATACCGTCCGCCCCCGGTAGCTGTGTGGTCAGCGTGACGGAATTTAATCCTAAGGGCCCGGGTTCAATTCCCGGCTGGGTCGGAGATTTTCTCCGCTCAGGGACTGGGTGCTGTGTTGTCCTAATCATCATCATTTCATCCCCATCGACGCGCAAGTTGCCGAAGTGGCGTCAAATCGAAGGACTTGCACCAGGCGAGCGGTCTACCCGACGGGAGGCCCTCGTAACACGACACTATTATAGGAACCATGCCGGCATCCGCATAGTGCTCAACGTGTGCCGTATCTTTGGTGATGATTTAGAGAAAAATAATGTGCTAGCTGTAAGCCCGCTAAACGGCGATCGGAGTAGCTCCGGCACAGCCGGTGTGCTATCTTTCCTTAACTGCTAGACGAAACAGAACGATACCAGCAATACAAAAGCGCGCAGGGCTTACAACAGTCTCGGTATCTCAAGTCCGGCGACGTGCCGTTGTGCGTCACAGGAATTGGGCGAGAGTGTGAGCGCGCAGAGGCGGGAACTTTTCAGCCGATCTAGCAGCGACGAGGACGGACCGCGCCTCAGTGGAGCAATGTGCAGATGAATCACACTTCCGTTCTCAGAATGATTCACATCGCACGTTCTTCTGCAGCAGCGGCTCCCAACCTTTGTTACACCATTACCCCTGAGTGCAATCAGACATTAGCTAGTACCCCGCGGTAGGAGGACTACGTTCGTTCTGGTGCATTTTGTTAGTGCGGGTTGCCTACATCAGGGTCAGCTATGCACTCAAATAGGTAAGAAAGGGGTTCGCTATACTTTCGACTACCTAGTTTCAACTACTTCTCAAGGTCATCCAATCACCCACTTCCTCCATTCGAAATGCAGATGACCTGGAGAAGTAGTTGAAACTAGGTAGTCGAAAGTATAGCGAACCCCTTTTCTTACCTATTTGAGTGCATACCTGACCGTGATGTAGGCAACCCGCACTAACAAAATGCACGAGAATGAAGGTAGTCCCCCTACTCCCGTCCCCCCCATCCCCTCCCCCCTTTCCCCACATTAACTTTAGCACCTAGGAAAATTGTAGAATTAAAGACGTTTCTTGGAACTGTTTTATTTTTAAAATGGTGAAGGTTGAATGATATTTAGTATCTCTCTCTCTCTCTCTCTCTGCGTGTGTGTGTGTGTGTGTGTGTGTGTGTGTGTGTGTGTGTGTGTGTGTGTGTGTTCGAATGAATGAGGAAGGGACTCGTGGCGCATCAGTAGTGCTTCTCACTCTTTCTCATAATAGAAAAATAACTATCCACAGTGAGGGTATTTGTTACAAAACATGAATCCCCTGCATTATTCCTCTCCATTGCGGCACTTCCTTGACCTGCACACTGTAGCCCCAATTAAAATTTAAAAAAATCAGACATGTGCACTATTCTCAGTGTTCGTAAGTCACTTCACAGCTGCACTCCTTACTTCCATGCTGGTAGAAACTGGATGACTTGAGGCTGTTAATGCTTTGTGTCTAATCAATCTAACAATAACAATAATTGTGTACAGCACTATAGTACCCCTTATGTAGTTACTAATGTGTCGTGCTGTCAATTAATTTATTTATATATCTCGAAGTGAATAATGAAGCAATTTCTGGACTAGTGCAGTACTATCTTCAACTTGGAGAAGACGTTCTCTTGAGATATTTACCATTTCTTACGTATGTGTCTCTCTTTTATCACCACCGATGTAGGGGACAGTGCACAACACATGTCTAGTGCATGGACTATGTGAGGAACATGTAACCTCCACAGCATTAATGCTCTTAATTGACAAAAGGTAATTATTGCTACCTTATATAATCTATATTATAGTATTACAAAATTGTGATGATACTAGAAAATTGTTTTGTTTCGTGACTGAATCAGAATAGAATCGTTTAGTTTTTTACCCCTCCGAAAATTTCATTTTCCCCTAGGGGGTAATTACTCCCAGGTTGGGAACCGCTGTTCTATAGGGTATGCAGTAGCTTGCAAAGTCAGAGAAACTTGGTCGAAAAACTGTTGGGTGGTGTGGGAACGTGTCATGTTGGACGCTTCACACCTCGGTGGTCAGTAACTGCGATCACACGTGAGACTGACAGCCTGTGGCGTGGAACGAGTTCGGTAAAAATTGCACCGCAGTATAAAGCCCTGGCAGAAGTCTCGCTGCGTAGACTTCCCGAGCGTAGCCGTTTCCTGCTCTTTTGTAGGTGCCGCAGATGCCGTGGCATTTCCGACCAACCGGGATTTCCGACCAGTGCCTCCCCCACTGTTGCGCCTTCCTCTGACGGTCGGAAAAGGCATACCTAAAATTGTGGTCGGAAATACCACGTTGACGTCAGAGGTCTGAAAGTCGACGGTCAGGAAGTGTACGACAACAAATACACAAACGTTCGAAATACAATCATTAGAAGAATCGATTGTTTTTGTTATGGTCTTCAGTCCTGAGACTGGTTTGATGCAGCTCAACATGCTACTCTATCCTGTGCAAGCTTCTTCACCTCCCAGTACCTACTGCAACCTACATCCTTCTGTATCTGTTTAGTGTATTCATCTCTTGGTCTCCCTCTACGATTTTTACCCTCCACGCTGCCCTCCAATACTAAATTGGTGATCCCTTGATGCCTCAGAACATGTCCTACCAACCGATCCCTTCTTCTAGTCAAGTTGTGCCACAAACTCCTCCCCAATCCTATTCATTACCTCCATGTGATCTACCCATCTAAACTTCAGCATTCTTCCGTAGCACCACATTTCGAAAGCTTCTATTCTCTTCTTGTCCAAACTATTTATCGTCCACGTTTCACTTCCATACATGGCTACACTCCATACAAATACTTTCAGAAACGACTTCCTGACACTTAAATCTATACTCGATGTTAACAAATTTCTCTTCTTCATAAACGCTTTCCTTGCCATTGCCAGTCTACATTTTATATCCTCTCTACTTCGACCATCATCAGTTATTTTGCTCCCCAAATAGCAAAATTCCTTTACTACTTTAAGTGTCTCATTTCCTAATCTAATTCCCTCAGCATCACCCGACTTAATTCGACTACATTCCATTATCCTCGTTTTGCTTTTGTTGATGTTCATCTTATACCCTACTTTCAAGACACTATCCATTCCATTCAACTGCTCTTCCAAGTCCTTTGCTATCTCTGACAGAATTACAATGTCATCGGCGAACCTCAAAGTCTTTTTTTCTTCTCCATGGACTTTAATACCTGCTACGAATTTTTCTTTTGTTTCCTTCACTGCGCCGGCCGAAGTGGCCGTGCGGTTCAAGGCGCTGCAGTCTGGAACCGCAAGACCGCTACGGTCGCAGGTTCGAATCCTGCCTCGGGCATGGATGTTTGTGATGTCTTTAGGTTAGTTAGGTTTAACTAGTTCTAAGTTCTAGGGGACTAATGATCTCAGCAGTTGAGTCCCATAGTGCTCAGAGTCATTTTTTCCTTCACTGCTTGCTCAATATACAGATTTAATAACATCGGGGAGAGACTACAACCCTGTCTCACTCCCTTCCGAACCACTGCTTCCCTTTCATGCCCCTCGACTCTTATAACTGCCATCTGGTTTCTGTACAAATTGTAAATAGCCTTTCGCTCCCTGTATTTTACCCCTGCCACCTTCAGAATTTGAAAGAGAGTATTCCAGTCAACATTGTCAAAAGCCTTCTCTAAGTCTACAAATGCTAGAAAGGTAGGTTTGCCTTTCCTTAATCTAGCTTCTAGGATAAGTCGTAGGGTTTATGTTGCCTCACGTGTTCCAACATTTCTACGGAATCCAAACTGATCTTCCCCGAGGTCGGCTTCTACTACTTTTTCCATTCGTCTATAAAGAATCCGCGTTAGTATTTTGCAGCCGTGACTTATTAAACTGATAGTTCGGTAATTTTCACATCTGTTAGCACCTGCTTTCTTTGGGATTGGAATTACTATATTCTTCTTGAAGTCTGAGGGTATTTCGCCTGTTTCATACATCTTGCTCAGCAGATGGTAGAGTTTCGTCAGGACTGGCTCTCCCAAGGCTGTCAGTAGTTCTAATGGAATGTTGTGTACTCCCGTGGCCTTGTTTCGATTTGGCCGACAGAGAAGATATCGCGTTACAATCCCAGATAGCTGCAGTAAATTACATTCTAAGGAAGTGCCAACAAAATGGTTGACACGTGTGGGACGGACGACAGGTGTCACTGTTAAGGTTAGCCAACGTAAACAGGTGGAGGGTGAAGGTGGGGGTGGGGGGTGGGGGGTGTACAACCGCAGTACGCTGGGCGAGGCGAGTCTGAAGATTAGGCCTGTGCCGGCCGGCCGTCTCTTGCACTGTCCCTACACTTACTTACAGTATTTGAAGGTCAGTCCCCGGACACCGGTTTCCTAACTCAATACGAGGTTCTTGGAGGATATAGTTGAAAACATCGGCTTGGAAGAGTTGAACATCCCGGTACTGTTAGGTACAAAAAATGTTCGAGCTTTCGAAACGCGTCGCGTTGTCCTCTGGTAGACGCCATGTGGCTGGTTCAGTTTCCGCTAGACGCAATTTTTTTTAGTTTTATTTCCTATCATATACCGAATCACGATACTCTCATCAGAATAACATTCATTATCTCTTGTCAGCGATCGCGTGAAATATATTTTCTTGTGATAAAATTTGACCCAAAGAAAAACATCCAATAGAAAAGAAAATAGTATAGTCTTTCATTCGTGTGAGTAGTAAAAAGAAACCATGCGGAGTGGCCGCGCGGTTAGAGCGCCATGTCACGGATTGCAAGGCCCTTTCCGCCGGAGGGATGTGAC
Source organism: Schistocerca serialis cubense (assembly GCF_023864345.2). Taxonomy (NCBI): domain Eukaryota; kingdom Metazoa; phylum Arthropoda; class Insecta; order Orthoptera; family Acrididae; genus Schistocerca; species Schistocerca serialis. The sequence continues at coordinate 38,676,117 of NC_064645.1, read as the reverse complement.
AGGAACGATCCTTCAAGGAAAAAAAGATTAGAAAACATGGGCCCTAAAATGCATACCTTGAGAGTTATGAGCACTTGTTCATCTCCGCTACTGTCAAACAGATTGCTTTTACTGAACAAGTGCTCATAGCATTTAAGGTATTCATTTTACGGCATATGAAGACTTTTTGTTTTGTTTTGGTCCATACAACTTCGTTCCAAAATACAAAAAGCAAAGAGGCTGCAGTAGAAGACATCTGTCCCACAGTATCAAAGACGAAGAAATGCTGATAGCTGTTGAAGAGAGCGCACGTTTACAAATTTTTTTGCTTCGCACGATCTCCTCTGTCACATCGCCGAGTGTTGACCGTTCGCCCTGGGGCAGCCCGTACAGTCACCGCCACACACCTCACGTTGACCTGTACGCAGCAGCGTTGCCGCGAGCCGTTCGCTGAGGAAGCCGCTTCGCGCTGCGTTTCCTAGGAAGTGCCGCGGGCTGGCTGCCGGCGCAGTACGGGTAAATGCGGGGCTTCCGCACGGCGCGACGCGACGCGACGCGAGCAGTTCACGCCCAGGTGGCGCTGCCGCAGGGTGGTGGGGCGGCCGTCCTCATCAGACGCCCTGGATCTTCTGTAGCTCGCAAATGTTGGGCAGCGGAGAAAATATTACGTACATCCGCTACGGTTGAAAAAAAGGAAAGAAATATACGCATTCGCTGTAACGAAAGGACTGAACGTGTATCCGAACTTTACCACCACTTTGACAGGTCTCCAAAGTGTTTCTATATTGCATTAGATAAAGTGAAGGTCAGACTGTGAAGAGCAATGAAACGCGAATGTTTGGACCATAATATCTATTTTTCATATGATTTTCACTTGAAAATAAGCCAAAATATTACCGATTTTGTGAGAGATGTTCAAAATATTTGCACAGTTTTCCAAAATCTGCTCATACGTACATTTATGACCGCTGTGGACCAGAAATTACTCGTTGTAGGGCAGTTTGCTACCGTGTGATAGAATGTGGTGATGGTAAGTTCCTAAGGGGCCAATCTGCTGAGGTCACTGGTCCCTAGGCTTACACACTACTTAAACTAACTTACGCTAAGGAGAGCACACACGACCGTGCCCGATGCAGAACTCGAACTTCCAACGGGGGAAGCCGCGCGAACCGTGGCGAACCGTGGCAAAGCGCCTGAGACCGCGCGGCTAACTTGCGCAGCGTGCGATAGACATTTTGCCCTTACAGAGAGGAACAAAATATGTTTTCACGCAGAAAACGAGATTCGAGTCGTTTGCCGATACTAACGACAACGAATCATCCTGTGCAAGATGGTATCAGAGGATTTCACGGATCTAGACCGAGAGTTGCACAGAGGTTCTTCCTAAATAATACAGTTAAGTCGGGCAATACGTTCCATCTGACAACCATACTACAGTACAGAGAAGGAAAAGCCATAGCAACCAGCAGCCGTGGATTTGTCGAATCGTTGCAAAGAAGCTGTGAGGTACTTGAAAAAGAAGTCTGCCGCTTGATTACGTTACAGTTTTCCCTATATTGTCCGATAAAATTCTGCCAGCAAAAAGTCCGAAAAAGAAATCCTTACTTGACTCGTGACATTTCATCCCAGCCGAAACACAGGATTTCTATGAGCAAGTACCAATGAACTGTGGATTTGCAACTTTGTGTAGCAAAACGCATTGATTCCTGGAAGAAAATGTAATGCTGACTGTACATGGTGTAATGGCAACAGGAGTAGTGTTAAATTTTTCCATATCCTCTGCTCCTGCTTGTGCAGATTTGTACTGTACTAAACATTATGTACTTTGACCTGTATTTTCTCAAAATAAGGTTCGTATTTCTGCAATAAGCAACACTGGAGAACAGAGTGTTTCAGCAGCACGACGTAGTAACTGCACAGATTCAACGTTCTTCGTCCAGGAAAATAAAAAAAGAACGTGCCATTTTTTCAAAGATAACATAAGTAATTACTTAATAAAAGTTACAAAGCTATTAAAAATGGCGTTTAAACTTAAATACACTGCCTGTGTCAAGAAAACCCAAATAGGTAAACACAAAATAGGTAAGCATAAAATATCCAGAACAGAGAGTACTTCAGTTACCGGCATATCAGTGGCAAAATCCCATTTCTCATTCGTTGCTCGCTGGAACACACGCCATTTGTTCATAATGCGTGGACGAAAGTAGTTGTTGAATGTTTCGTACATGAGACTGTTAGTGGAGACAAGGAAAATTTACGTATACATCTATAGCTAACTATGCCGCTGGATTTGCGGTTGTCCACCTCCAGTTTTAAAATGAAAATAATTCTGAATTCAATGTTAGCTTAAAAAGTGAGTGTGGCTGACTTCTTAAACTTCGTACGAATAGAAAAGCGAGCCACAAATCCGCCTAGCGCACGGCCATAGCATCGAGTGCAGGTCATCGTGACCTAACGTCAAAAAATATCACTGATTTACTAGGGACTGGAAAGACGTATCGCTCTCCTTCAACACTTAAAAACTATTTCGAAACGTTAGCTGTATTTCGTGTGCATTAACCTATGTCTGAAAACCCACCAAACGTAAGCTAACCAGCGACTACATTCTTCACTGGAAGCTTTTCAAAATATGCCCGATGGCTTAGTTATTTCGGAAGTATCTTAGTAACAAAGGACATAAACGAAAATCTTTTTTTTTTACCGAACAGTTTTCTCATAATCCAATGAGAAGGACTGCATAGCGGAGAACAAGGGCGAATTCCAAAACAGTGGTTTTCAATTTTTTACGTGAAAAGTAAAATTTTTTGTGAGAAACTATCTGCAGAGACGGACGTAACTTTGCTTCGTCTACATAGAACTATTTTTTTAGGCTCCTCGGATGACTTCAAATTGAAGAAAGCAGCAGCTGCCCACTGGGATGCCCCTCGCCGCGTCTCCGCCACGACGTGTGTGTGTGTGTGTGTGTGTGTGTGTGTGTGTGTGTGTGTGTGTGTGAACTGGGCGTGACGTCACTCGTCTCTGCAGACGACTGCTTAACGCCTCGGCGGAGCTTTGATCCGCAGGCTGCAGCGTTTCCAACCCTGCGGGCGACGTCACTAGCTCCATCTCACCTCCGCCTCTCCGCCTCTGCAACCCGACCTGGTGTGGAGCGAGGGAAAATGACTGGGAATCCCTCCTCACGAGCTTCAACATCTGGTATCTCCCTACGAGGTGCACAGAACCGTGTAGCAGAGTTGCACTATCTACCTGGAGCACGGGGTCTTAAAAGTGCCAGAATATCACGAGGACGAGGTCTTCCTCTCAGATTTACCCTATACATGCGGCTTTAACATTCTGGCAGGTAAAAACCACGTGTCGGACCGGGACTCGAACCCGCGACCTTTGCCTCTCTCAGGCATGCGAGCTACTTACCCACTGAGCTGTCCAAGCACGATTCGCGACCCACCATCACGGCTTTACTTCCGGCAGTACGTCATAGCGCAGCCGTTAGAGCACTTACCCGCAGAAGTCAAAGGTTCCACGTTCGAATCCGACTCCGGCATATAGTTTTAATCTGCCGGATGTTTCAAATCAGTGCATGCTTTGCTGCAGTCTTTCGTCAAACTCACAGCACTTTCGCAGAATCCTTTCAAGTTTATTGTGTGTGTGTGCGTATTGAACAGGGGACTCAGAAACGACGGAGAGGCTTCGTCCCGCCGTAGCTCTCAGCGATTCACAACAGACCACAGCATCCACCCACCGCCGACCCACACCGAACCCAGGGTTATTGTGCGGTTCGGCTCCCAATGGACAGCCCCCCTCCACCGCCACCGGGAACGTCTCACACCAGACGAATGTGACCCCAGATGTTTGCGTGGCAGAGTAATTACGGCGTACTTGGCCTTTGCGCTCGCGAAGCAGCGCGTTAGATCGCGCGGCGAGCCGGGCAAGTTTAGTCTCGGTTGCTACTGTTCAAAATGGTTCAAATGGCTCTGAGCACTATGGGACTCAACTGCTGTGGTTATCAGTCCCCTAGAACTTAGAACTACTTAAACCTAACTAACCTAGGGACATCACACACATCCATGCCCGAGGCAGGATTCGAACCTGCGACCGTAGCAGTCGCACGGTTCCGGACTGCCCGCCTAGAACCGCGAGACCACCGCGGCCGGCTGCTACTGTTCTTTTGTGATCGTATTCGTAGCGCTATACCTGCGTTTGGACAACAGGGGATGGGAGGAGAGGAGGGGTGGAACAGCAACTTTCCTACAGGGTTTGCCGAAACATACCTCTAAGGTTCTGCTCCGATAATATGGATTTATATCTGTTATTTATGGACATAATCTAACGTAATGAGTGTAAAATCTAATGTCAAATCCTTCTGGCCTGAGCAGCTTAATTTGCAGCATAACTCTTTACCACCAGACTTTACGCCAATCTCAGTGAAGAAGCAAACCCCTGCACAGTCTCTCGAAAACTAAAATCCGAACATTCTGTTGAAATTCGAAAACCGCATAAATTGTAGTTAAATCTCACATACACTGTAAACGGAAGTCTGGATAAATACGTACAAAGTGACGTAAGGCGGCACTGTGCATCTCAGTTTAGCGCTGCCATTCCTTGAATGTTAAGTAAACAGGGGACCCACACTCACGCTACAGAAGAGAAAGTAGGAAATTGATAAAGAAAACTTAGTTCCAAGTAATACCGTTCCGCATGTACGGGAACGCGGCATCTGTGAATTTCTTGAAATTTTTTGTGCTCAACAGCGCACGTAAATCTTCAAATTCTTGTATCCATACAAAGGGCTGTGTCTCAGATCTGTAATAATTCGCACAGTCTGATCAAAGACCGAACAAAATCTTGCCAAATTCTGGTCGTGAAGAATGTCAGTGAAAGAATCCGAATCTTATATCCAGTCTCTCGTCAATCTGAATGGTGTAAGAACATGACAGCGGCAATGCACAAGTGTTAGATTCCGAATTTAAAAATGTATTTGAGCACGAGGATACTGTCGTTTCAGTATATGACAGCCGCGCTGTTTCACGATTGGCAGGCAGTGAAAAACACGGCTACGTAAACAGAAGAGCACATCCACTTCTACTAAACGAAATGTTTCATCAGTATTATATTTACAAGACTATCCAAAATTTTATAGTCGTAGAGTAGTAGAAAGTTTCATTTTGCGATCATAATGGAAAGAAGTACCATAGTCGTGAGATTTGTGGAAACTGATTCACATGTGCCGTCTACCCACCTGATCTGAAGAAATCATTTGAGAACCTTGAGTTATCTTCTTATCTGTACTCTTTGGAGTTTCGCTTCCCCACGAGGATTCAGCCTTAACAAATACTTTCGGAAAAACACATCCTAAATCTTATATTTATCAAATATGTCGTCTGTAATGGACTGCTCGTTCAGTGCTGCGGCTGATTAGATAGTACACAAAAGTTGTTTTGTGCACTCTTGCAGTAACTTTTATTTTTAACATCGCTACACGCCTCGACGGCCATCACCAAATGTATGATGTTTTTACACCGCTCAATTTCCTCCTGACGTACAACTTTGTTATCTGAGCGAATATATTTGCTGCATGTTGCCACAGAGAACCAGTTTTTCTTGTTACTGCAAGTCTGCACTTTATACTCTTTACCTTTGCCCAAATAACAAAACTCGTTCTAACTCTCTCAACGTCAACCTGGTTTTATGTCTGTTAATGCCCACGTCATATCCTATTTTCAAGATAGTATCCAATTATTTCGGTTTATACACGTACCGTTAACAGCGACGAGAGTAAACTTTCAGAAATTGTGACGTGTAGCATTGGTGTGCCCAAGGGGGGGGGGGGGGGCGGGGGTGGAGAGAGAGAGAGAGAGAGAGAGAGAGAGAGAGAGAGAGAGAGAGACGGAAACAAGAGACTCTTCCCCTCCCCCCCCCCCCCTTCTTCCCACTAGAATGAGAAATTTAGAGGTTGTAACAAAAATGTATGGCACAAATTGCGGGACCCATTCCTCAGATGTAGACGAAGAAATTAGGTTATATGAACATCGGTCTGTAAACGCTTTCTTTCCGTGTTACAACTCATTAATCGTGGATAACACACAAGAACAGAACGCACCAGCATTGCACATACAACTCTTTGTCACAGGACATGTTCAACACGCCCCCCGTTGGCAATCATAAATGCATCAACCCACCGTCGTAGCGACTCTCGGAGACGCTGATGTATCCCTGGAGTATTGGGTATGGTTTCACAGCATTCCATAACACGGGCGACGAGACTCTGAACATCTTGTACTGGAGTTCCATGTACAATAGCTTTCAAATACCCCCACAAATAAAAATCCAGTTGATTTAGGTCCGGAGAGCGTGGAGCCCAGGCAATTGGTCCATCTCTACCTATCGATCCGTCACTGCATCTGCCACCCACAAGCCGACGGACATTAACACTAAAATGAGGATGTGCTCCATCACGAGTATCAGACTTAAACGCCCCGTGTTCCCTAAGACGACGATCGAGGGCTTCGAACGCTTTCGTCCTGGAGATCTCTCCCGGTACAAACGTTGAGCGTGAGCGCCATTGCCGTCAGCTAATCCGTACTTCAAACGGGTATCTGTCATCTATGCCACTGCACGATGCAAGCCTGCCATTAACGTTACGTAATAACCCGTATGCTTGTAACGGTTGTACTGATCGCTGGAACACCTGATGTTGCCTGTAAACAAGCAACGACGTACGTCGCATGGCAACAAGGATATAAAAAAACACTGACGGCACTCAACGCATCCAGACCTCGCCAGGAGTGCATGTTTCCCACGATTCTGACATTCTGTTCTTGTATGTTTCCCGTGATTAATGAGTTGGAGGAAATAAGTTGTAAAATGGAAACAAAGCGTTTCCAGGCCCATGTTCATGTAACGTAATTTCTTCATCTACATGCGAGGAACGTTTCCTGCAATCTGTCCGTAGCTTTTTGTTACACCTTCTAGAGTTTTTACTCACAGGGAATTCTCGTACACCATCGATATAACAAGTTTTTTCTGTCACCTGCAAAATATGGTTCTTGTGGCACGACAGGTCTGGAAGTTGACCATATACACTGCTGGCCGTTAAAATCGCTACACCCCGAAGATGACGTGCTACAGACGCGAAAATAACCCACAGGAAGAAGATGCTGTGTCATGCAAATGATTAGCTTTTCAGAGCATTCACAAAAGGTTGGCGCCGGTGGAGACACCTACAGCGTGCTGGCATGAGGAAAGTTTCCAACCGATTTCTCAAACACAAACAGCAGTTGACCGGCGTTGCCTACTGAAACCTTGTTGTGATGCCTCGTGTAAGGAGGAGAAATGCGTACCATCACGTTTCCGACTTTGATAAAGGTCGGATTGTAGCCTACCGCGATTGCGGTTTATCGTATCGCGACATTGCTGCTCGCGTTGGTCGAGATCCAATGACTGTTAGCAGAATATGGAATCGGTGTGTTCGGGAGGGTAATACGGAACGTCGTGCTGGATCCCAACGGCCTCGTATCACTAGCAGTCGAGATGACAGGCATCTTATCCGCATCGCTGTAACGGATCGTGCAGCCACGTCTCGATCCCTGAGTCAACAGATGGGGACGTTTGCAAGGCAACAACCATCTGGACGCACAGTTCTACGACGTTTGCAGCAGCATGGACTATCAGCTAGGAGACCATGGCTGCGGTTACCCTTGACGCTGCATCACAGACAAGAGCGCCTGCGATGGTGTACTCAACGACGAACCTGGGTGCACGAATGGGGAAACGTCATTTTTTCGGATGAATGCAGGTTCTGTTTACAGCATCACGATGGTCGCATCCGTGTTTGGCGACATCGCGGTGAACGCACATTGGTAGTGTGTTTTCGTCATCCCTATACTGGCGTATCACCCGGCGTGATGGTATGGGGTGCCATTGGTTACACGTCTCGGTCATCTCTTGTTCGGATTGACGGCACTTTGAACAGTGGACGTTACATTTTAGATGTGTTACGACCCGTGGCTCTACTCTTCATTCGATCCCTGCGAAACCCTACATTTGAGCAGGATAATGCACGACCGCATGTTGCAGGTCCTGTACGGGTCTTTCTTGATACAGAAAATGTTCGACTGCTGCGATGGCCAGCACATTATCCAGATCTCTCACCAACTGAAAACGTCTGGTCAATGGTGGCCGAGCAACTGGCTCGTCAGAAAACGCCAGTGACTACTCTTGATGAACTGTGGTATCGTGTTGAAGCTGCATGGCCAGCTGTACCTGTACACGCCATCCAAGATCTGTTTGAGTCAATGCCCAGGCGTATCAAGGCCGTTATTACGGCCAGAGGTGGTTTTTCTGGGTAGTGATTTCTGAGGATCTATGCACCCAAATTGCGTGAGAATGTTATCACATGTCAGTTCCAGTATATTTGTCCAAGTTATCATCTGTATTTCTTCTTGGTGAAGGAATTTTAATGGCCAATAGTGTACTTTATAGAAAAAATGTCCATTTCAGAATCTTTCGCACCCCCCCCCTGAACCACCCCTACCCTCTGCCAGATAATCATCTGTGGACGTACGTGGTGTAGTGAGAGGCATCGAGTATCCATTTTCTCGTGTGTGTTATCAGCGAACGGAACAGAGACAGGGTAATGAAAGCCTCGACCACACAGTAGTGAGGGGACGGGGGTGTGTGCACGGAGCACAGACACGCTTTCAACTTAGGGCTGCCCAAGTTTTCCTGATTTGAACTGCGGCGACGAGAGCTGGCTGGGAGCGCCACAGTATACACCGTCAGGTGGAGGGGGGGAGGGAGCTGCGTGCAGAGCGCAGAGGCGCAGGCAGCTGCGGCCGGGCGGGGCGCGGCGGGCGGCGTCGACGGCCGGATCGATGGGGCTGCCCGGGCGCCGGCAGGGCGTGGCAGCGGCCCGGACAGTCGATACGCGCGGCCGCCAGGCGGCAGCACGCGCGCCCCACGCCGCCTACTGTGCGTGGCCGAGCACGGCCGGGATAGAAACAGAACTTTCTCTGCTAACCTGCAGGTGTCTGCGTCTACAGCTGAATTAACTTTGTTACGCTGGACAGACGCAGAGAGAAGCGACGGAAGGAAACTTGCACCGAAGCCGGGATTCGAACCCGCGTCGCCTACTCACTAGGCAGATATGCTAACCACTACACCCCATGTCACAGTGGCTTTGCACGACTGCACTTACCTAGCACGCCTTCCTCCTCTATCCATTCCCATTCGCGCCACTTGGTATTCCCGTACACTCAAACAGTGACAGCTGAGGCACGAATGGGAATTTGGATTGAGGGGGTGCTGAGGTAGTCCCGCTGGTGGGCAAAGCCACTGTGCCACGATGGCGTAGTGGTTGGCGCGTATGCCCACAGGGCAGCAGACCCGCGTTCGATTCCCGGCAGCCGGACGGAGTGGCCGAGCGTTCCTAGGCGCTTCAGTCAGGAGCCGCGAGACCGCTACGGTCGCAGGCTCGAATCCTGCCTCGGGCACGGATGTGTCTGATGTCCTTAGGTTAGTTAGGTTTAAGTAGTTGTAAGTTCTAGGGGACTGATGACCTCAGATGTTAAGTCCCATAGTGCTCAGAGCCATCTGAACCATTTTTTTGAATCCCGGCCTCGGTAAAAATTTTCATTCATCGCTTCAGTCTATGTATGACTGAGACCTGAAAAGTCTCTGGAGCCACACAGTTTCATTAAATGTTCTTATTTACCTTTCCACCGTACGTCGGCAGCTGTGTTGGTCAGGTGTCGGTCGCATATTTCGCTGCTCGTTATTTGGACTCGGGCCAACTCGTGCATAGGTTGTCGCCTCGTTAGGGCACCGTCAGGTAATAAGTAAATGTCGCGCCCACAGATCAAACGGTGTGCGACGTATACAGACATTACTAATACCTTCGTTAGTCATACTATGCTGGCCTTCCAAAACAACTGAATTCTCGCAACTACGTACTTGCTTTCTAAAAATTACATCCACACACCTAACGAATTATTTAACAAACATTTCGCACAGAGTGCTCTGTATAATAGCAATTGCAAATACTGTGGCCGTTAGGTCCTCGCAATAGGAGAGAAGATGGAGGAGAGGAAAGACAGTTTCAAGCTTTATACAGCATCTTTCAACAGAAAATCACCCATACGGCATATATAGTGCCGTTCTGCGCACTGATGGGAAAATCAGAAAGGTGACACTGTTGCAGATACTTGAAATTAATAAATTTCGTACAATATAGAAGGTTACTTTTATATGCCCAAACACAGTTTGCTTTTTGCCCTCCGTTACCTACAATTCCAGTTTCGTATAGCTGAAAGAATGAGATAATAATATAAAAATACAACTCATCACTCATTTTCAATTGTAACGATTTACTTTCCAACTTCAAAGGAAATGCAACGCATTCCTTTATATGAATGCCTGTGGATGTGACATTCCCTTCTTATCCAGTGATGGCGTAAGGTGTGAAAACCAGAGTCCCAGTAAATATATATATCAGCAGCAGAACACAGACAAAGGTTTCTTATAATTGTTGTTGTCACGTTCTGTCAATGAGCGACACAGAATGCTCCAGCTTCATTTTATCGTCCTTACAAGTAAACTCGCGGATGATGCTCACTGTCTTCAGACGCATTCTGCTTCATTCTGTTCTGTTCCCACAAATAGGCTGGGATGACGGGAATGGGAAGCACGCTGGAACCTTACTATTCGTGGCTACATTACTGCACGTGGTTCACATTTCTTTCCAGCACGCTCTGTTTGCTCCGTGTGGAAATTAGGTTACGTCGCATGTGGTATTACTGAACACCAAAGCAAAAACATCGCTTCAGTGTGCCACAAGCGGCTTACGCAATCTGACAACACGGGCGATACATTTTCACTAAATTAGCTAAACTGCACGCCCAGCACAAATACCGGCCACCTTCGGTGGAAATGCGCAACGTACGCGTTACGCATGCGCATCGCTGGCACACTTGTGCCGAACACGCAGCGTACTTGTTGGCCGTACTTGCCAGATGTGTTGTCATTGCTACGTCGTTTTATGTCACTGTACTGCTGTTTTCACCAGCCGCTAAAAAAAATATACCGCTCCATTAATGAAAGAAACGTCAGCCCCCGGTAGCTGAGTGGAGCCGGCACGGTAGCCCCCGTAATAAAAAACTGAGTGGAAGGATCAACAAAACGAACTTGAACGGATGCCATGTGACGTCCGCAACGACACAACACAACGATCAACAACGACCAAAAAAAAGTGGTCAGCGCAACAGAATGTCAATCCTAAGGGCCCGGGTTCGATTCCCGGCTGGGTCGTAGATTTCCTCCGCTCCTCAGGGACTGGGTGTCGTGTTGTGTTGTCCTAATCGTCATCATTTCATCCCCATCGCCGACGTGGCGTCAAATCGAAAGACTTGCACCCGGCGAACGGTCTACTCGACGGGACGCCCTAGTCACACGACATTTACATTTTTAATGAAAGAAAAGTAGTTTCTTGGGCATCTATCTAGACCCGATATTGAAACATTAGGGATGCCATCACCCCAACGCTGTACAGTGTAAGTGGCAAGATGCAGTAGCCCTGGCTTCCACGAAATTTCCATATGTACATCTGCGTTCTTTGCAATAAAGGCAGCAACAAAATACGAAATATCGCAGTCGTAAACAAATAAATGTTTGTAGCAATATGTGAAAATGCGTTGCTAAAACTGAATTGTCGCATCAAATGTAATCAAATTTATAAATGTCTGATAGATATTTCAGATGACGTACGGGTTGCCAAGCCAAGGCTGTGTACTAAGAAATCACTTGGTGTGGATCAAGTCTCATGCTGCAAACAGTCATTACGAAAGGCGTAAAACAAAGCGACGGATGGAGCTAGAGCACGGCTGATATTCGAAACATCCCCACAGATCGATCTACGGACTCCTCATCTTTTAACCGGCCGATGTGGCCGAGCGGTTCTAGGCGCTTCAGTCTGGAACCGCGCGACTGCTACGGTCGCAGGTTCGAATCCTGCCTAGGGCATGGATGTGTGTGATGTCCTTAGGTTAGTTAGGTTTAAGTAGTTCTAAGTTCTAGGGGACTGGTGACCTAAGATGTTAAGTCCCATAGTGCTCAGAGCCATTTGAACCTCATCTTTTAAACAAGAGTTCTCAATCATATTGTTATGACGTGCAAAAAGTTTAAGAATGAACAGTAGGAATTATACAAGTCTTATGGCAGAAGAAGTCACATTGTCTGCTTCAACTTGTTTGCTATATGGCTATTTATTTCCCTAAGGGAAACTACAGTTGTGCCGATACTGTTCCATTACATCAAATTGTGTAATTTGAATTCGTCTTGGGCGTTCTGCTAAAAAATGGCTCTGAACACTATGGGACTTAACTGCTGTGGTGATCAGTCCCGACTGTAGCGCCTAGAACCGCTCGGCCACTTCGGCCGGCCGGCGTTGTGCTTGTGGCAATGTTTTTAACAGATCATTGCAACCTCAACCTCATATTCTACTGATACTAGCGTGTGCTCTTGTCGCTCATATTTCATATTTGCTGTTTCAAGAAGCTGGTTGCGTGTATGTGAGCTGGCCTCTGACAAGAACAAAATGGTTCAGAAACCCCCACCGACGGGACTGTCTCCGCGTCAACAACACGCCACCTCTACCGTGCTGCCTGTCCATCTCTCGTGGCCACGTATTCTCAGACTAAAAAAAAAAGACTGATATGGCTCTGAGCACTATGGGACTTAACTTCGAAGGTCATCAGTCCCCTAGACATCACACACATCCATGCCCGAGGCAGGATTCGAACCTGCGACCGTAGCGGTCGCGCGGTTCCAGACTGTAGCGACTAGAACCGCTCGGCCACTCCGGCCGGCTATTCTCAGACTCAAACTGTTCGAAGACTTAAGTTCACCCCTCCGTACCTGTAGCAGGTAGGGCACTGCAAGAAAGGAGAGGCTCACCAACAATGCGACGGCCGTGTTCTGGCTGGGAAGCCCTTACGAGAGCGTGTGAACTCTGTGTGTATGTGAGCGGCGGGAGGGGTAACGAAGCAGAAAGAAAAAAGCAACACGCAGCGGCCGCACTCATCTCCGTGTGCTTTCTCCATATCGGTGAGTTACCGAGCAGCAAGACGCTCTGCCACGCTTTGTTCGTTTGCCGGACAATGAAAAGTTATTACCCTCTTGTCAGTTTTACAGCGTCTCAGATAATTCGTCATCTCGAACTGCATCTGTCAGTCGACGTTAGTGTCATCACAAAAACTTAGGCACAAAAGGCGTCACAAAAAGAAGCCACCCTGGCTTTGGTGCGGCGTCATTTTCTGGAGGTGCGATATAGGTTCTACGTTTACATGGAAGTGCAAAACGGGTACGATTTCTGCGCTTTACCGCTGCATAGGCGCAAACTCTCACTGGCCGTTTTCGATTTAAGGGTCTTAAAATGTTATCACGAAACCTAAAAGCAAACACTCTACAGGGGTCTCCGAGCTCGGCGCGCCACAACTATAGAGCAGCTTTTGGACTTTTGTTTTAGTAACGCTGCTGGATTGCTTGATATCTGTCGTCAGTTTACATCCGACCTATCAACAGCAGAAGAAAATGACTAAATATCTCAGACTGACCCTCAATGACATTTCCGACACATGACAGGATTTCGTGCCTTATACGATTAATTCTGTTGGGAAGCTGAAAATTGGTCCCAAAACTACCCAAGTACAGTCAATGAATAGCAGAATCGCAGCACGGCCCGTTAAGAAGTTCCCGACATCTTTGTTGTTACTGTGCAGCTGTCAGCGCTCAGTGGAGAGCGTGGGGGAGTGCTGTGACCTGGTATGGCACGTAACAGTCTGGGAGCCACACCCGTCAACAGTAATGGCTGCCCTGCTGCTGAACTAGCTGAACATCGGCGACACGCGACGCGGTGGGCCCGCTGTCAGGGAGGCAGCGTTTGGCGGGCGTGGCCCACGCCAGGACTCCACGTGAGGCTGTGCCTACAGAGATGGATAGGTGGAGATTCTCTTCAACAGCACGCGACGTATTTCGACCAAATCGGCAGTCGGTTGTATAGCAACACATCGACAGCCCTTTCTCCGAAGCCGTAGCTTCAGTTATTTTTAAAGATTTAAGCAGGCCCTCTCTAGGTACAATGAAAAATTAACAGGCACCCGGGGAAACGGGGTGGGGGTTGGGGCTGCGAAAGCAACGTTTGATTTCTTATCGAAACTTCTACCAGACTAATCAAGGTTTCTCATTTATTGGACAAACAAAGAACCGAGAACCATGATCGACAGAAGTGACTAAAATACGCTCCACGCGGGCGTAACGGGACTTGATATCCACGTCGGAACGCCGGTCAGAACTTTTGTGGACTACATTTAGCTCCAGCCCTACCATATTCAAATAAATAAATATCATCTAGTAGAGGAAAGGTCAACGGTCTTGTCGCAGTGGTAACACCGGTTCCCGTCAGATCACCGAAGTTAAGCGCTGTCGAGCTCGGCTGGCACTCGGATGGGTGACCGTCCGGTTTCCCGGGCGCTGTTGGCAAGCAGGGTGCACTCAGCCCTCGAGAGGCAAATTGAGGAGCTACTTGATCGAGAAGCAGCGGCTCCGGTCACGAAAACTGACAACGTCCGGGAGAGCGATGTGCTGACCACGCGGCCCTCCATATCCGCATGCAGTGACGCCTGTCGGCAGAGGACGAGACGGCGGTCGGTCGGTGCCGTTCGGGCCTTCCGAGGCCCTTTCGGACGGAATTTTAACACACGGCTTCGTAAATGACGACAGACGTTTCCCTGATGGCGCAGTCATCATGAGACAGTACTTAATACCATATTCTCACATTTCACAACTCACTTGCACGGGTGTACCTAAAAGGGGTTCCGCTGACTCCATACAGCAACTAGATAGTTACACGAATGTTGATGCAGAGGCCAAGATATTCCAAAGACCAAGTAGCTGTCTACGTATCTATGGTGGCCTCCGTTCCGTGTCGAGGTTCAGTTCCAAGAACGCTACAACCCAAACAGACAATAGAAGAAGATTTTGCTGACCGGACTCCGTCGGCCAGTCGCCACGTCGGGAGGGAGGAAGCGGCCGTTCTCGAAGGGCGTAGGGCCGCCCCACCAGAACCATAGCTGCTGCAATCAATTAGCGGCAGGCGGCGCGGGCGGGCCACGCCGGGGCAGGGCCGCTATTGACCAGCGGGACTCGCCGAGGCAGGCTGGACCGGGGCGGCGCGCCGTCGCCATGGCAACCACTCCGTCCACTTTCGCCCGGCCGGCATCTTGGGCGGCGGCATCGATCGCGCCGCGAAGCGCCGCCCTGGTGTCACCTCTGATTCACCGGCAGCGCCGTCGACGCCGGAAAAAGCAGCCCTCGATTGCACCCCACTTCCCTCGCCAGCTGCCGTACTACCCGCCGCAGACTACCCGTTACTACCGAATACCGGCGAGACCTAATACGACAACCGAGCCCAAATGGGCTGCCAGCAGTATATCACAGCAGCGCGCGATTGCTCTCTAGGTAAACGGTATACATTCGACGACAATCACCGAAACGCACTTGCCAGACACTTAGTTGCTTAGGCAGAGCGCAGAACATCTGAATCGGGACAGCGAGGCGTGCAGGTCAATCTGCGGATCCTGAAAATTGCTCCAATCTTCACTCGTGTCTCTTCTGGCACAGGATGAATATACACATTGTGAAATTGCCTAATTTAAAACAAAGGCACTCAGTGAGGCTTTTATTAAGTAATAATCTGAATAACACAGTGCTATTGAATAATTTGGTCCCACTGACGGTTATACGGCATTGCTTTCTCCCCTACTTCGACAAATCAGCCTTCCCGAAAACATTCCTCGCATATTATTTAAAAGCACAATGAAACATGTTCCACATTTCTCTTTCAATTACCATACGTATGCAGCACAGAGAAAGTAACGCTACAATTATAATCCAGATTCATGCCTGAAGCGGCTCTCTTAACTCTTGGCTCCGTCTCCAGACTACCATCTAGTATGGCTTGCCTCGCATCTCGCTCAACACACACACACACAGACACACACACACACACACACACACACACACACACGGGCGTGCGCACGCACACAATTTCCAACATTTCCAGACACGTTAAACACCACAGAAAACCGTGTAGTCTTAGGTATCAAATCCAGAACACTTCAATACATTATTTTTTATGCCAAGACTCAACTCCTTACTTAGTTCACTGCAATAAGGTTGAGCTACATCGAAACCCTGTTGAGGGAGGACTAAAAAGTACACCCGAGAACAGTGGCGATAAAACAGATGACCCGGACTACCTCCGTAGCCAGCACTGCCATATGGAGGTTACCGCTCTACGAAGGGAAGGAAAGGTCGCTTCAGCAGAATCTTAACAGTTATTTTTTTTTGTTTTCCATTTGAACGTTGTCCAATTTCTGCACTCTACAGGTGCAACACGCTACTCCTAGCACAATGTCGTCAAAAGTGACCACAGATTTATCTCCTGCACTGTACTAGCTAATTACAGAAAGTCGGTCAGGAATCGAACGAGGCTGCATTCCAGCGCTACTCAGTTAATGAGAGCAAACGTGAATCTGTGTACTCACCGAGACTGCATCCCATGAGGAGCAGCGTGGCGAAGCGCCACAGCACCGGTAGATTCATGCTGCGGCTCTCACACGATCCTCATAAACTGCCTCAGCCGTTGTCAGAAGCGTCGCACTCCACAAACGAGAAAACCGAAGCACCGCGCAGAGGAGCTGCAAGAATGGAGCAAGGCGTTATACTGTGCGCAGACAGTGCCGGCTGCCCTGGCTGCAGCTGCTCTGCCCGCAACCCACCTCTCCGTGCGGCGGCCGACGGGCGAATGAGGCTAGAGCTGCCCGCGGCCGCGCGCGGCGCCACTCGCGCCCCCCAGCTCCGTGACGTCATGCCCGCACGCCTCCGCCATGTTGCGTGCCGAGAAGCACACTTGCTCTCATTCTTCCGTTCCGCACAAAATATTCACGCTCGATTTTATGGAGCGAATTTTCATAACAAATGGATACAACGCAGCGCACGGCAATTCTTTTTATTTTCTCATCCGTTCCACGGCGAAGAAACGTTCTAGAAACCGGGATCCATATGCTGCATTACCTACAAGGAAAACAAAGTTCGGTTTTCAAAACTAGGTTATAAATGTTCTTCCGACCAAAACAATTATGTTTTGACGAGCTGAAACTGCATCACATAGAACTCGTGTGGTCATATACTAATGTTGCTCATAATCAGTCGTTTCAAAATATTAGCACGAGAGTAGTTTTACTAGGGTAACCAAATGTACTCTCCTCCTCTATGTTCTTCAGTTTCCCTTTATTTACACACGCTGCACTCTTTCTGCAATTCCCATTGTCGCATTACCGAAAATGTTTTGGATTCAAAGATGGCAGCACTAACGTCATTCGTTCCTGCCAGAACACGCAGCCAGCCACTTATGAAGCTTACTCACGACCGAGTCGATACTAACCTCATACTGAATATTAAAGCTTCGTTCGTATGATCACACTACTTTTCTTATATTTACAGGAAGCTATTTTGTATATTGCGCGATATTGCGCCATACTGAGTTGATACTACAGGTGCCGGTCAATGTGGGTCTTTGTTAAATTAGCTCGCATTTGGTACTTGTTTGGTCATGGGCACTATCTCCTTGTCACATCCCTGTGGGTTGTGCATGATCAATTAGTGAACAACTACTCGACCAGGTCAATGCAAAAACTGAAGTGGCACGTCGGAAACGTAAATTTCAAGATCGTTTTCAAAATGACTAGTCTGACATAAAGAAAATTAAAGACGACCTCTGCGATGCTAAATGTGTCACCTGCAACGTAATTTTGTTAATTCAGAACAAAGAGATCCACGATATTGAGTAGCATTTAATATACCGCTGCAATACCTACAAGGAAAACAAAGTTCGGTTTTCAAAACTGGGTTAGAAATGTTCTTCCGACCAAAACAATTATGTTTTGACGAGCTGAAACTGCATCACATAGAACTCGTGTGGTCATATACTAATGTTGCTCATAATCAGTCGTTTCAAAATATTAGCACTCTCCTCAAAAAGACATGTGATCAGAAAATTTTTGTGGTAAGGACTAAATCAGACGCTACTGTTACCAATGTTGAATAAAACTAGTTTGAGGAATGATTAAAACATGAGTTTCAGTCCGCAAATATCGTCGTAGCAGCGCGCGATGCATCAATCAGGAAAGAAAAGAGGACACTTCCTGTTTTGATTATAATCTGCAAATTTTCCCGCATGCCTGACAACACAAATATTCATGTAGGGATAAGGCTTCTGTAGGAGTCCACTCTTCCAGATAAGACTATTGAAACTGTTGCAGAACAAGTTCAGTCTGTTTTAAGGTGTTATATGCTGGAAGAAGGAATGATTGATTTTGTTGCAAATAATGCACCTGTCAATTTGGCTCTCTTACAAATACAGATCTGGGGAACAGAGTACACTCTATAGTGGAAAAGACATTTAAGAAGAAGGTGCTAACAGCAGGATGTGCTGCACATACTATTCATAACGAACTGGTGTCTCCAATGGTAAAGACAATACCTGTTGACACTAAGAATATCTGTTACAAGGTATATCATCATTTTGACGTTCGCACAAAACGCGTCAGTAAGCTGAAGTAATTCTTTGACTTTATTGGAATCGAGTACCAGCAAGTTCAAATGGCTCTGAGTACTATGGGACTTAACTTCTAAGGTCATTAGTGCCCTAGAACTTAGAACTACTTAAACCTAACTTAACCTAAGGACATCACACACATCCATGCCCGAGGCAGGATTCGAACCTGTGACCGTAGCGGTCGCGTGGTTCCAGACTGTAGCGCCTAGCACCGCTCGGCCACCAGCAAGTTCTCTGACAAGGGAAGACTGTGGTGAAACGCCTAACGGTGAAACGTATCTTAAAATTCCTTGAACCGTTGAAGTGGTACATTTTAAGTGACGCGGACTCCCCAATAACATCAAAGAATTTCTTTGAACAGGAAGACAGTGAACTATGGTTTCTGTTTATTCACGCAAAATAAAAAATTTCAGGAATTTTTTTTACAAGAATTCAGAGAAAAGATATTACTGCAATGAGAGTTTGGCAGAATATAACAATTTAGTTCTGAAATTAGATGACAGGCAACTTAATACATTTATTCCGGTAACAGTCATGGCAGTGCAAAAACATTAGTAGAGAATACCGTTCTAAACAAAATTCCTATAAAAAAGTGTATTGAATAGTGGAGAAATTGGTCTAAACGATTTCTCAAAGATATGTCGGAACTAAGGAAGTGGTCATTAAATTGCGTTACAGCACGAAGAATTTAAATTATGCTTTGAAATCTTCAAAACTACATCTGAATACCAAGGTTATGAAAGCATTATTTTTCATATGTTCTACTCGATAAAGCAAATAACAGAAGAAGTACTGGAGAATCAATAATGTGCGTCTTTAGAAAAGATGGGAAATTATCCTACAATTCTGTATGAAGGCTGGGTGTAATTTAAACGAAGAATTCGAGAGGCTTGTGGAGTTCATTTTTGCTATCCCAAGAAGGAATGCAGACAGTGAACAGAAGTTCAGTGTCGTGTGGAAAAAGTAGGCTTTCAATAGAGACAGTGGGAAGTGTGATGAAAATAAAAACTAACGCTGGCTATAAATGTCAGCAACTTTGGGATGTCAACGAGAAAAGAAACCGCTCCTCTCGAAAAACTGGGAATCTCAGGAAAACACAATGAGGGGGGACCAAGTTGAAGCAGACAACTATCGTAAATGTTGATATATTATATATTAGAGAACAGCAATGTTAAATTTCTGTATTTTTTTTTTTTAGATATTTGAACATTTGGGTTGATATGTACTCCTTTCCAGTTGAAAATACGTAGGTTGGAACTAAATAGTAGCAACACTGTTGTGGAGACACTATGCAATGGAATCCACTATCGTCGCTGATAGCACAAGTTGTTGACATACCTACCTTACCTCCGAGCAACTGGACTCGCCCGTCCCACGTGACCGGCGTTCGCACAATCGAGGGAAAAACAGTCACTTGTGAGCGAGCGGTCTAACGTAACGGTGTCACTACGTTTTCGAAACAGGAACAACGGAGACCACGGCAGACCGCCAGTGCACGGTATTACTGTTCGTTTTCGGAGCATCACGTGCTACCAGCTTTGCGGAAGAAACGGCGACACTTTCTGCTCAACTCACCCATCATTTTGCATGACTGCGCGGGCGCATACAGCGCAAGCTGTGGTTGCTCTGTTCGGTCGATGGGACTAGGAAGTACTGTACCATCCACCATACTCCCCGGACTTAAAGTCCGTGACTTTGATTTGATTCCGAAGATGAAGGAACCACTTGGTGGCATTCGCTTCAAAACTGTTCCAGAGATTCGACAGGCAGTAGACCGCTCCATTCGCACCATCAACAGAACAGCCTCTGCTAACGGTACACTACGCCTTCCACATCGCTGGCAACGGGCTTTACAAAACGCTGGTGACTACTTTGAAGGACAGTAACAGGTGCAAACATGTAACTCTTTTGTATCGGCTGTGAGTAAATATTTGCCACTATTTAAGTTCCAACCCTCGTATATGTTCATGCTAAATAACCCAGTGATTAGAAAAATGTCTGAATCGCTACGTTATGTCTGTAAAGAAATGAGATGGGAACGTTAGAAATAACAATTTTAAATCCCTCTGTTTTGCATCTTTCTTGAAACTGATTCACAGTGGGTATCAGTGATTCACAGGTGGAGGAAAGGGAGATTAGAGTTTAACGTACGGTCATTTGAGCGGTCTTTAGAGAAGGAACACGAGTTCGGATCACGAAGGGATGGGGAACCGTTCCGTCATTTGCGTGGAGCATTTAAGCGAAATCGCAGAAAACCTAAATCTGGATGTCGGGACACGGGTTTGAACCGTCGTTCTCTCGAATGCGAGTCCAGCGTGCTGCCCACCGCGCCACGTCGGTCGGGTGATTTGCAGTCGGATCAGCTCAGTTCACACAAATATCTGGATGTGAAACTCGGCAGCTGCACGAAACGGGATGGTTTGGCAGGCTCAGCCGTAGGTGGAGCAGGCGCTGGACCCCCCGGCTTGTTGGTAGAGTACAGGGGGAATGCAGCGAGTCTGCAAAGGAGACCTCATCCAAAACACCTGCGCAACGCATCCTAGAATACTGCCCGTGTTTGTCGAATCCGCATCGAACAGGACTAACAGGGGATACTGAATGTACACAGAGAAAATGGTTCAAATGGCTCTGAGCACTATGGGACTTAACTTCTGAGGTCATCAGTCCCCTAGAACTTACAACTACTTAAACCTAACTAACCTAAGGACATCAGACACATCCGTGCCCGAGGCAGGATTCGAACCTGCAACCGTAGCGGTCGCGCGGTTCCAGACTGTAGCGCCTAGAACCGCTCGGCCACCCCGGCCGGTTTACAATGGAAGAGAAGCAGGACGAATTATCACATGTTTGTTTGACCCACGGGAGAGAGTCATGATGGTGCTGAAAGAAATGAACTCGCAGACTCCTGAAGACAGACGATCTCGTGAAAACCTTCTTCAAAAGTTGCTAGAATCAACTGGAAGTGATTAATCCGGGAGTATCTACTGCCACAGCTATCGCCACTTCCATGCACTGCATAGTGGCTTGGCGAGTACAGAGATAGATGTAGATGTGTAGCGTATTAGTTGGGCTTTGGAGGAGTGTAGACGCAGCCTCGCCCGTGTATTGTAGATGCAATGTACAGTGTATGTTATGACAGCAAAATATTTCCAAACGAACGTTGACAGAAACACATTCAAGTCCGGAGAAGGTCATGCAGTTATTTCACCGATGGAAAACAAAAGGCTTTGGTTCTTTCTCGTTACGACCTGTAACCGTTTCCTACCATTAAGGCAAACCCACAACCCGCAATCTGCTGGCAGTACATCAGTCGGCAGACGGGCGATTCGCGCTTTAGCTACCCCGAGATTTCCCTGCGCCGTTAAAAATGAATATCGGGCTGGTTTCTTTGTCAAGGGCTCCTGCCGTTTCATTCCCCTCCCCCCCCCCCCCCTTCCCCACCCCGAGCTCGTGCTGCGTATCTAACGATCTTGTCGTCGACGAAACGCTAAACCCTTGTCTTCCCTACGTTTGCGAGGGGCTTAACTTCCCACGAAATTGTGACGTAATATTCCATTCACGCTTTGGTTACTCAAGTGAAGTGTGTTATTGACATGTATCCACTGAAGTGTAACCATTGTGTGAGAGACTTACTGCATTTGCTTTCGCTAAGTGCACTGCTGCGGGTCGATCCAGGAGCACATTCGACACAGGGGGAAGCGAGAGGGGGTGGAAGGTGAGGGGAGAGAGCGGGGGAACCAGCGGATTCATTGTGCCCTCCAAAGGCCTTCAAATAAAGGGGCTTACACTTCTAAGTACATCAGTTTTCAGGTTTCTTAGACGATTTTTGCTAATTGTAGTGGCATGAAAACAGTGTAAAACGGTATACAAACAACTGATATACCAGTTTCTACGCGTAATTTTCTGCGTGGATACTATCCCAACAATATTCTTTGTCGAAAGTCTGATCCAAAAAATTTCTATGTGGGAGCAATTTTTGAGAAAAAAATACTTGTACTACACTAACATATCGTTAAAGGACTTCAATTAAACCAGCAGATTAAAACACGGACAATGGAAATGCAAAAAAGTGGGCAATAACCTCTAAAAAAATACACATCACACGTAATGTGAAAAAACAAAGGATATCTTGCTGAATGATGGGAAAATATTAATTCACATTTGGTGAGACGGCTGCGGCTGTTTATTCTGATACAATAGCTCGAAGTTCGACTTAATTTCCGTCAATGCTGGGATGGTGGCACTCTCCATGTTTTCAAGACTTGAACCCTATTTCGTTTTAACGACCGCCGCTATTGGAATGATGATTCACGCAAAGAAGCGTTAGTAAAAAGGAGGAGAACTGTCATTGCTAAATCCTACTGTAGATGAAATTCTGCCTTACCACCAAGTCAAAAAATATTCAGCTTTGAAAAAGTCAGGTTTGTGGTATAACACACAGGACAGTTTTGGAAATTCCTCCAGACAATACAGCGAGAGATGTTTCGTATCTGTTCCCACGGCAAAAGGATTCTCAATTCAATCTATTGTTCACTTCTGGTAGAAGATACTTTTCAAATTTTTTCCACACACACTGTGTGATAAATTACGATATGCTTAGCCCAATCAAAATCAAACTTATTATCAGCAATAACGTCGTATGCATATGAAGATATTTTTGTCTCCATATGCTTCCAAATATATTCGTCTTCTCCTCTTGGAAAGACATAACAATCTCACAGAGTTTCTCAAATGTATTTCATAGATAACATAATTTAAACAGCCAGTTTGCTTTGTGGAAGAAATTGAGTTACTGAAAATCATTCCGAGACAAAAATAGCATCATTTCATTTTTGAACTGTAATAGTCATTACAGAGCTAGGCCCCTTGACAGTCATCGCAGTAATTGTGTGCTGTAAATCGATTCAATTTTAACGCGGTTTTATCGAGTGGCTTAGTTGTCTGTTGGTTACAAATTATGCAACTGATTTTAAACTAACTTCCCGATGTGCTAAAGACCTGAAATTTTAAACACTCTGAACTGGATGATAACGCAATAGTGTGGGGATAAGAACTACGTGCCAGCAGTAGGTGAGAGAATCGAGGTGAAAACAGAGTGACAAAGGAGCATAACGCACATCACCGACCGGCGAGTTGGAGTTCCCGCACGATGGATGTGCTCAGCAGATTGCGTCGCAGTTCCTGCAGGCGCAATGTGCGTAGAATTTCCTGCCGCAGAAAGGGCCTGAGACTTCTCATTCGATTTGTAGGTGCACCTCTGCAGCGTCTGAAGCAATGTCTATCGAACTGAGCATACGTATCACTTGGATCTGGGGAAAAATTACTGTGGCAGCAAGAGATCTCCTAGCAACCCTACGACTGACGGAGGGAATGAAAAGGGCTGAAAAAAAATCGTAACTCAGGGACACCTGAAACCGTTTTCAACCAGACTTGCTATGCGGTATGTACATGACTTGGTTATACATAAATTGGTCTACTGCGGTTTTATGAACTTGCTCTCTTGTCTGCCTGTTCAGAATAAAGTTTGCATATGATCTTAAACTAATTTCCTGATGAACTACAGGCGGAATCATGAACGACGGCGATCGAGTTTAGCCTCGTTCTGCGCATGTGACGTCACGCATTCTCCGACATCCAGTAAGCGTTCAGTAGTGTTCCTAACGCTATGCTGTGAATGCGCGCATTACACGTAACGGTAGCGAGTTATTTAGTGAATTTTCATTCCGTCTGTTGTGAGTTCTCACAGCTGACGACGATGGTAAGTGGCTAATTCAGCATTAGCCACATAATGAAGCCAATGGTAAGACCTTAAATCTGTTAGAAACAACTAGAGTAAAGTAGAAAAAAAAAAAAAAAAAACAAAAACAGTCTCTGTTTAATGAACCAACAGATTTCGCAAGCCACAGTTATTTCAGTAATTTTAAGGCCTAAAGTTCTTTTCTGCATATGTCAATTGTTTAATAATTATATCTTTCGTGCTACGAATAAACTCATCTTTGATCACACCATGGACAAAAACATCTATGAAGCGTTTACAAACATGCGTATACGAATGTGTCACTTGAATGAAGTGATGTGTGCGAAAACGCTTGCTAAACGAATGTATGTTAGTGCTAAAGTGATAAAAACGCTTTCCTTGGATTATGTGGTAAGTTTACACTGTTCATCTTTTCCACTATTTCGGACATAAATCCCGCTTTTGACTTACTAAATGCATAACCTAACACCAGGCCTTTTCTTGAGAGCAATAGGCATCTCACCTCATTCAAGGGAAAAAAATAAAGCATACTTTAAGACAAATTACACATGATGATGGACCCACAGTGTATGAAATGCATCGTGTACTTAACAAAACACGTAAAGTTGTGACTGAATGCGTTTGTTAATTCATACTTCCGATATATTGAATACAGTCACGTTTGATGCTGCGGAATATCGATAAAATTAAAATATTTCGTTTGTATTTGTTTTAGGTTTTAAATTGTTATTTTACAATTTACATTCAGATTTTGTTTTTGTTTTTTAGTTTATCGTTTCACATACGTGTATTTTTAAAATGAAAATAAGTAACTCATTATTATGGTAGAAAATAATTACAATAATGATAATCTGTAAGGAAAAGTTTAAAACATAACCTTTTTTTACACCGTGCACATAGAATGAACGAAATTTCTTCACGTAATATACACTACGGAGAACACAAATATGATTGGCGGAAAGAATGGATTATGTACTAATGACTGCAGATTCATTATACCGTTTCTCAAGTGGAGATTGGCATCATATCCATTCTACAGAACTAGATCTGAAAGTGTCCTCACATTGCTCTTCCATCATGGCACATCCATCCAACATCCGACGTCCAGCGGCTATACCTGTGCCGTCGAGCCGTTTGGGATCACCAGATGAGCAAATTCTTCGTCCATAGATACGATGCTCTGAACTGCTCTTTCACACTAACCACCGCAAGAATCTAACAATAATACAGATATTTCTCCCTCACTGGGAAAAATACCGTGTTTCAAATATCTTTGGCGTGGTCAGTCGCTTGTTTACCAGATTTTGCTGCTGCCAGAAGGAAATTTGGGGCTACGAACTGAGATTCTCAAATTCTCGGAACCAAATTCATTAATAGTTCCTTTTAAAACAAACAAAAGGCGGGTGGTCAGTGTGACGATGACGACGATGTTTGGGTTGTGGGGCGCTCAACTGCGCGCTCATCAGCGCCCGTACAAAGTCCCAATTTATCCACACTCCAGTTTTTTACACGGTCCAATCTAGTCACTGTCGCGAATGATGACGATGATGAAATGATGAGGACAACACAGACACCCAGACCCTGGGCAGAGAAAATCCCCAATCCGGCCGGGAATCGAACCCGGCACCCGTGATCTAGATTTGGATTGGATTGTTTGGGGGAGGAGACCAGACAGCGTGTTCATCGGTCTCATCGGATTAGGGAAGGACGGGGAAGGAAGTCGGCCGTGCCCTTTCGAAGGAACCATCCCGGCATTTGCCTGGAGCGATTTAGGGAAATCACGGAAAACCTAAATCAGGATGGCCGGACGCGGGATTGAACCGTCGTCCTCCCGAATGCGAGACCAGTGTGCTAGTCACTGAGCAACCTCGTTCGGTCCGTGATCTAGAGGAAGCAACGCTAGCCACTAGACCTCGAGCTGCGGACGTCAGTGTGATAAAAAGCGGTTTGGAGCGTCTAAACCGAGGACAAGAAACATCTGGTGATCCCAAAGGGCTCGATGGCACAGGAACAGCAGTATACGGCTTTCGGTACTATTTTGAGGAACGCCCGTAACAATTCGAAATCCTGCTGAATTTTTTTTTATATTGATTTCTTTGTCGTGTATATTACGTGAAGAAATTTCGTTCATTTCATGTGCATGGCGTAAAAAACAGAAAACAAAAAAGCCGTTATGTTTTAAGTATTTTCTTATAGATTATCACTAACGTAATTATTTTCTATTGTAATAATGTGTTACTTACTATTTTCAGCTATCCAAATGCACATACGTTGATCAACCAGAACGATATGACCACTGGTCTACTATCGAAATAATCCCCTCCAGGCGATAGCGGCGTCACCTGGCGAGGAATGACTGCTAGTCAGACACACGCATGTTGCATGTAGTGAGTAGAATGGGAAAGCCGCACGGTCTATCCGAGTTCGACCGAGGGCAGACTGTAGTGGCCCGGAGGCTCGGCACGAGTATTTCGGAAACCGCAAGACTTATCGGGTGTTGGAAGAGTGCAGTGGTGAGTGCCTTAAACACGTGGTGAAACGTCGTCCAGACGCCGTGGGGCTGGGCGGCCACCCCTCATAACAGACGTCACACGTCGTGGGCTGGCCAGACTGGTAAAAAGAGGACATGCAGCGAACAGTGGTGGAACTAACATCAGACTTTAATGTTGGGCAGGGTACAAGTGTGTCTGAACACACAGTGCAACGAACACTTCTAACGATGGACGTTCGCAGCCGACAACCCACGCATGTGCCAGTGTTAACACCACGACATCGGCAATTGCGACTGAAATGGGCATGTAATCATAGGCACTGGACTTTGGCGCAGTGGCAGAGCGTTTCACGGTCTGATGAATCCCGACACTTTCTTCATCATGCTGATGGGATGGCGCGAATCCGTCGTCTTCCAGAGGAACTGCAACATGACACCAGTACTGTGGGTCGGAGAAAAGCTGGCGGCGGCTCCATTATGCTGCAGGGAACATTCACGTGGCCATCCGTGGGGCCAGTGGAGCTCGTGCGAGGCACCGTGACGATCAAGAAGTATCGTACACTTGTTGCAGACCACGAACACTCCTTCTTGCCGATCATATTGCCCGATGGAAGTGGCATTCTTCAGCAAGTGTCAGAAGGCCAGGAGTGTGATGGAGTGGTTCAAGGAATACAGTAGCGAGTTGCAATCGATGTGCTGTTCCCCTCCTCCTCCTCCACTCAACTCGGCAGATCTGAATCCGCTCGAACACATGTGGGATGTGACTGAATGTGACGTCAGAGCTTCCCGGAATTTACGGGAAATAGGTGGCCTGTTTGTGCATATGCGGTGCCCAGTTCCTTCCAGCGACCTACCGAGGCCTCACTGCTTCCATGCCACGACGCGTCACCGCTGCTATCCATGGACATACCGGCTGTTAAGCAGGTGGGGATAATGTTCTGACTGATGGGTATGAGTACTGCGATAACACGTTGTGTAGAGCCTACTTTCCACAGATGGTATTTCAGAAACCAGGTTTATTACACAGGAATGTATGTGGAACTTCCTGGCAGATTAAAACTGTGTGCCGGACCGAGACTCGAACTCGGGACCTTTGCCTTTCGCGGGCAAGTGCTCTATCAACTGAGCCACCCAAGCACGACTCATACCAGCGAAAGGCAAAGGTCCTGAGTTCGAGTCTCGGTCCGGCACACAGTTTTAATCTGCCAGGAAGTTTCATATCAGCGCACACTCCGCTGCAGAGTGAAAATCTCATTCAGGAATGTATGTGGCTTCAAAGCTTCTTTAATTTATGTTCTGACAAAATTTTTCATTTTCCAAAATTAATTAATGAATTTTCGTGTGAATAGACTTAAGTAGGCTTTCATCACAGAAAATGTTTTAGCTCGACTGTATTCAAACTTCGTCGTCTAGAATTTTTAGAACGGAACTGACACTACTACATGACCTCTGAGGTACAACTTTATGAGACCTTCTATTAGTTGTTATTTACATCAAAGTCTTGAAACTTGTTATAGCTCTATTTTTTTACTGGGTTTCATTAGGTGCTGTAATTAAAACATTCTATCGTTAATTTAAATAATAGTTAATCTGCTACAAATGAGGATGTTTTTGTTCCAAATTTAGTTTTCAGTAAATTACTCGAAAACCATTAGAGGTAGCGCAATGGGGTCACATACTTAAGGTTTTTATATCGAACTGAGGCTTTCATCTTTCTCGGTCTATAATTTAGAGCCTTCGATTTTTTTTGTAAAAGCACCGTTTTTGAATAAAATTTTGCTCCGATCAAGTTGAAACTTGTAACAGTTGATTTTGACATACATTTGCACATTACGACCAATTTTTTGCTTTCTTGCTTTATTATTTAGCGCAATTTTTTTTTAAATCCCAAACGGTGTATTTAGGGAAAGATACTCATCTGATCGCTCTGAGATTCGACAGTTTAAACACTAATATACTGAAGCATATGCTGACAAAATTTGGAAAAGCAACTTTATTTTCTAATTTCATTCTTAGATTATAGCGCAACACTTGTACGTTACGGCCAGGCGCGTTGTGATGACGTGACGCTAGTAGCCGCGAAGTGGGGTAAGTCCCGGCACACTCGCTCCAGTCCAAACGATAAAGCTCTCGGTTCGCGACAGAGTGACAAGAGATAACAAACGAATGTGGACGTTTATCAATCCACGCGGCTGTGGCTGTCTGCAGCGAAGTGTGAAGGACTGCGAGCAGCGGCCGCTATGGCAGCTCTTCCTCAGTTATTGTACGCACACATCTAGATGTGTAAGTAGGCTGTTTAGGTTCTTAATATTGGTAACGCCACCGCCACCTAGCGCTCTGTATGAAAATCACTGGCTGTGCTCTGTGCAGTCTGTGGCTGGCTGGCATTGTTGGAATTTGCTATTGTAGTGTTGGGCAGTTGGCTGTTAACAGCGCGTAGCGTTGCGCAGTTGGAGGTGAGCCGCCAGCAGTGGTGGATGTGGGGAGAGAGGTGGCGGAGTTTTGAGAGCAGATGATCTGGACAGAGACAGTAAAATTGTAAGACTGGATGCCATGAACTGATTTTGACTTTTGAACACTATTAACGTAAATACATTGTTTGTTCTCTATCAAAATCTTTCATTTGCTAACTATGCCTATCAGTGGTTAGTGCCTTCAGTAGTTTGAATCTTTTATTTAGCTGGCAGTATTGGCGCTCGCTGTATTGCAGTAGTTTGAATAACGAAGATATTTGTGAGGTAAGTGATTTGTGAAAGGTATAGGTTATTGTTAGTCAGGGCCATTCTTTTGTAGGGATTATTGAAAGTCAGATTGCGTTGCGCTAAAAATATTGTGTGTCAGTTTAGTGTTGATCAGAATAGGGAAAGAGTACGTTCAGTTCTGCTCAGCTGTTTGAAAATCAAATAATGTAAAAGGTTTATCAGCACAGTAATTCATTAATTTTTCTATGGGGACGTTTCATAGATGTACGTTCGCTGTTAGCACTGTTATCGAAAGCGAAAGATAAGACTAGAAATTCCGAAACAGTACTTTCTTCTGCAGGTCATTACGCGAGCCTGAAAATTTTCAAATGGCTCCAGTTTAGAGCACTTTATAATGCAAGGTCGACACTGCCGCTGGAGTAGTTAGAGGCCACTCTAGGGAGTTTTCTCTGCCGAGCTGTACATCACAGTGTTCACCGCTTTTCACTTTGGCTTCACCTCATATGTTTTCCATATTTTGAGTTAACACTGCAGTACTGAATACAATCCGCTTTGGCCGCGAGGGTAGCCTCGTGGTCTAGGTCGCCTTGCCACGGTTCGTTTGATCTACGTAGACAACTTACAAATTCTTTCGTTATTTGTTGACACTTGAAAGAAATTAGTCACCCAGGTGCAAAGTAAAAAGTTATTGCAAAGATTTGCAATTCCACATCGATTCCATAAGTGAAGCGTTTCTTTTGATCTGGATTTCGTTTTATAAACTGCTATAGTCGTTTCTGTACGCAGCTCGTGGTTTTGAGAAGGCGTTCTCGCTTCCCGCGCTCGGGGTCCCGGGTTCGATTGCCGGCGGGGTCAGGGATTTTCCCTGCCTTGAGATGAATGGGTGTTGTTGTTTCTTCTTCACCATCATCATCATTCATCCCCGTTATGGTCGGAGCAAGCCAATGGCAAACTAGCTCCGCTAGGACCTTGCCTAGTAGAGCGGTGCGGGTCTCCCGCACAGTTCCCTACGCTCCTCGGAGTATGGGACATCATCATCATCATAGTCGTTTCTGCCACTGTTCCAAAATACACAACTGGCCTTTAAAATTGCTACACCACGAAGATGTGCTACAGACGCGAAATTTAACCGACAGGAAGAAGATGCTGTGATATGCAAATGATTAGCTTTTCGGAGCATTCACAAGGTTGGCGCCGGTGGCGACACCTACAACGTGCTCACATGAGGAAAGTTTCCAACCGATTTCTCATACACAAACAGCAGTTGACCGGCGTTGCTTGGTGAAACGTTTTTGTGATGCCTCGTGTCAGGAGGAGAATTGCGTACCATCACGTTTCCGACTTTGATAAACGTCGGATTGTAGCCTATCGCGATTGCAGTTTATCGTATCGGACATTGCTGCTCGCGCTGGTCGAGATCCAATGAATGTTAGCAGAATATGGAATCGGTGGGTTCAGGAGGGTAATACGGAACGCCGTGCTGGATCTCAACGGCCTCGTATCACTAGCAGTGGAGATGACAGGCATCTTATCCGCATGGCTGTAACGGATCGTGCAGCCACGTCTCGATCCCTGAGTCAACAGATGGGGACGTTTGCAAGACAACAACCAACTTCACGAACAGTTGGACGGCGTTTGCAGTAGCATGGACTATCAGCTCTGAGACCACGGCTGCGGTTACCCTGCATCACAGACAGGAGCGCGAGGGATGGTGTACTCAACGACGAACCTAGGTGCACGAATGGCAAAACGTCATTTTTTCGGATGAATCTAGGTTCTGTTTACAGCATCATGATGGTCGCATCCGTGTTTGGCGACATCGCGGTGAACGCACATTGGTAGTGTGTTTTCGTCATCCCTATACTGGCGTATCACCCGGCGTGATGGTATGGGGTGCAATTGGTTACACGTCTCGGTCACCTGTTGTTCGCATTGGCGGCACTTGGAACAGTGGATGTTACATTTCAGATGTGTTACGACCCGTGGCTCTACCCTTCATTCGATCCCTGCGAAACCCTACATTTCAGCCGGATAACGCTCGACCGCATGTTGCAGGTCCTGTACGGGCCTTTCTGGATACAGAAAATGTTCGACTGCTGCGATGGCCAGCACATTCTCCAGATCTCTCACCAACTGAAAACGTCTGGTCAATGGTGGCCGAGCAACTGGCTCGTCACAATACGCCAGTCAGTACTCTTGATGAAGTGTGGTACCGTGTTGAAGCTGTACCTGTACACGCCATACAAGCTCTGTCTGACTCAATGCCCAGGCGCATCAAGGCCGTTATTACGGCGAGAGATGGCTGTTGTGGGTACTGATTTCTCAGGATCTATGCACCGAAATTGCGTGAAAATGTAATCACATGTCAGTTCTAATATAATATATTCGTCCAATGAATACCCGTTTATCATCTGCATTTCTTCTTGGTGTAGCAATTTTAATGGCCAGTAGTGTATATCCGTAAAATTGCTAAAACCCTTGCCCGATTCCATTTTCTTTCTTTTAGTGTGAGATGGCGTGACTTCGCGTATGACTTGCCCATCAGTCCGAAGGCTGAGATATCCACGGTGGACTGTGTTGTCCGAGAGCAATTAGTGCACCCTGCGGCGACTCGAACCTGCTTACTTGTGTCAAAGCTCGGTGTCCCTCTACAACTTTTACCACCCACACTTCCCTCCGGTAGCAATACGAAGATTCAAAAATGGTTGAAATGGCTCTGAGCACTACGGGATTTAACATCTGTGGTCATCAGTGGCCTAGAACTTAGAACTACTGAAACCTAACTAATCTAAGGACATCACCACATCCATGCCCGAGGCTGGATTCGCACCTGCGACCGTAGCAGTCGCGCGGTTCCGGTCTGAGCGCCTAGAACCGCTCGGCCACCGCGGCCGGCAATACAAAGATTCTTCGATGCCTTAAGATGTGTCGTATCGATCGACGGCTTCTTCTAGTCTTTTGTCGTCTATTCGGCTGAGCGAGTGTTAACTAGTTGTCGAGGCCAGCCACGCACCCCCGTGCGCAGCCTCTCAGAGGCAGGTCTCGCGCCGCCTCCACCGCCGCTGCCGCGCCCGTAGCCCGCCTGCCTGCCTGCCGGTATTGATCACGCGCCACGGCGGGCAGCTCACGCCGCCAGCGCCGCCCGCCAGCGGCCGTATATCAGGCCGGCACACCGGCGCGGCGGCGGGAATTACGACGCCCTCACTGCGCCCTCAAATCCCCGCCGCCTCAGCTCATTCACTCTGTCCACGTCCCGAGAGCACACCGCACGCACACCGTACAACAAACCGCGCAAAACCAAATGGAAGCGCTACTCTCTAGTCCCACATTAAGACTCAAGTTCCTCGAGTCAGTCTGGCACTGGGAACGCGAAACTGAACAAACGTGGTGGTTAGTCCACGTTAAGAGCGCCTCAGCCTTCGCACATATGCTACAAGTTCCTAAACGCAGGATAACGAAGGCGATACCATTCGATTACCAATATATAGAATATATCACATTGTGTAAGTATTTGGAAGCGATATTGATTTAGCCAATACCTAAAAACATTATTAGGGAATGTTGTGTTGGCAGAAGAGCCAACACCGTGTTACTGGAGGAGGCCGAAATGCACGCGTTTTAGCTCGCGCAGGCTGGCGTGAGGAGGGAAGGACTATACTGACGTGAGGTCTGGAACATGACAAGGAATTAGAATTCAGAAAGCGGACGTAATTAGTTTGATACTTAACTTTAATCCATTAATGATGAACGTCGCTCTTGACGGTAAATGATTCACAATATTATCTGTTGAGAATAGTAACTGAATATGGCGCTTTGCTAGGTCATAGCAAATGACGTAGCTGAAGGGTATGCTAAACTGTCGTCTCGGCAAATGAGAGCGTATGTAGACAGTGAACCATCGCTAGCAAAGTCGGCTGTACAACTGGGGCGAGTGCTAGGGAGTCTCTCTAGACTAGACCTGCCGTGTGGCGGCGCTCGGTCTGCAATCACTGATAGTGGCGACACGCGGGTCCGACGTATAATAACGGACCGCGGCCGATTTAAAGGCTACCACCTAGCAAGTGTGGTGTCTGGCGGTGACACCTCAGGGAAGACGACTGCAAGACTTATATTTGCTGCGGGAAACGTTCATAAGTATACCGGTCTGTCCTGGGAACTGCCTACAGACAGCGTGTGTCCAGTCCTGGAGTACTGTTCTAGCAAATGCACTCTGCACCGAGAACACACGACAACAGACACAGGGCGAATTCATTTCGTAACGTGACGGTACGCCGCATATAAAAATGTACACTATGTGATCAAAAGTATCCGGGCTCCAGGCTGAAAATGACGTACAACTTCGTGGTGCCCTGCATGGGTACTGCTGGAATTCAAAACGGTGTTGGCCCAACCTTAGCGTTGATGACAGCTTCCACCCTCTCAGGCATACGTTCAATCTTGTGCTGGAAGGTTTCTTCCGGAATGGCAGCCCATTGTTCACGGAGTGCTGGACTGAGGAGAGGCATCGATGTCCTTCGGTGAGGCCTGGCACGAAGTCGGCGTTCCAAAACACCCCAAAGGTGTTCTATAGGATTCAGGTCAGGACCCTATGTAGCTCAGTCCATTGCACGGATGTTATTGTCGTGTAACCACTCCGCCACAGCCATGCATTATGTACAGCTGCTCGATCGTGTTGAAAGATGCAATCGCCATCTCCGAATTGCTCTTAACAGTGGGAAGCAAGAATCTGCTTAAAACATCAATGTAGCCCTGTGCTCTGATAGTGCCCAGTAAAACATCAAGGAATGGTAATCCCCTCCACGAAAAATACGACCACACCATAACACCACCGCCTCCGAATTTTATTGTTGGCACTACACACGCTGCCAGATGACGTTCACCGGGCATTCGTCATAACCACACCCTGCCATCGGATCGCCACATTGTATACCGCGATTCGTCACTCCACACAACGGTTCTCCACTGTTCAATCGCACAATGTTTACGCTCCTTACACCAAGCGAGTCGTCCTTTGCCATGTACCGGCGTGATGTGAGGCTTATTAGCAGCCGCTCGACGATGAAATCCAAGTTTTCTCACCTCTCGCCTAACGGTCATAGTACTTGCAGTGGATCCTTATGCAGTTTTGAATTCCTGTGTGATGGTCTGGATAGATGTCTGTGTATTACACATTACGACCCACTTCAACTGTTGGCGGTCTCTGTCAGTCAACAGCCACTTCACTATGACATCGGAAACAGTGGAACTAGGGATGTTTAGGAGTGTGGAAATCTCGCGCACTGACATGTGACACAAGTGACAGCCAGTCACCTGATCACGTTCGAAGTCCGTGAGTTCCGCGGTGCGCCCCATTCTGCTCTCTCACGATGTCTGATGACTACTGAGGTCGCTGATATGGAGTACCTGGCAGCAGTTGGCAGCACAATGCACCTAATATAAAAAAGTATGTTTTTGGGGGTGTCCGGATACGTTTGATCACATAGTTATGTACAAGGGCTGTGCTGTGCGGCTCTGCGCCTGAAACCACGGCTCTCAGTGGTCGCACGCAAATATTGCGAGCCTTTGTCGAAGGCACACTGCCAACAGCAGCGGGTTCTAGATTTCCCTGAGGCAGAGATTGTGTCAAGTGCAGCGGCCACACTGCGCCTCTCCGACTCTCGTCTGAAGAAAAGTGGCAGGTGTTTACTCCAGACTAAACTTACCACGGTGATAGTCACATAAGGACTGGCGGAAGCAGTGCGAAACGTCGGGTCTGCACACGGACGTGTCGCTTCGTAGCAGTGGTTTATCTCTTGCCACTAGACATGTACGTAGAGCAGGTAATTGTGGAAAGACCAGCTGAAGTTGTTGCAAACTAGTGACGCAGCCCGGATTTGCGTGGGGCGGATTAGCGAACTAAGGAATGACAACTTCCCTGCAGTGGCGTGTTTTGTTTGCAGGCGACTGCTTAGAATTATGAATAAAGTTCAGAGAAGAGTGTTAAGTAACTGAATTTCATTACTTTCATACAAAGTAAGCGATTCAAGCAGCGCACGCCAGGAAAGTTCTGTGGAGGCGTGAATGTTGTGTGTTCCATACTGGACTGGAGTGACCCCTCTCACAGCATCACGCCAGTGACGGGGGAACATTAAGAAGTAGGTAAGACGCTTACAGCCACAGTATATATACGACACACTGTATGTAAACCACTGGAGAATGTGTTTGTGTGTGTGTGTGTGTGCGTTAGTGATTCAGTATGTATGGGAAGCCGGCTGCAGTGGCACTGATTAAACACAATATGGGGGTCAACACTCATGATCTGCACGTTTAGCCCATGTTACAACAGCACTCGTTTGGCGAAGCTTAATACGCACAGCCATGCATTGCTGGCACCCACTGCCGCAGTTCTTTGTCGCGGAATCTGTACGGCTGACTTCTTTGTCTTGCCACACAAAGAACCGTGTCCACGTCTAGGTCTGATTCAAGGAAGCCATGAAGCTGAAAGTCGAGTTATCTGCTGTGGTGCCGAAAGGCGTGCTACATATTAACGAAGCAAAGTCGCTGAAGTAGTTTTTGGAAAACGTTTTACTTGTAGCATAAGAAATGAAAGACCGCATATTCTAGATTCACATGTTTTTTTTTTCAGATGCAATTGTTCTCAAATGACTGCATGAAAGGTATTAACTTGACAGATTAATGCAATTATGGTAGTTCTAGAGTAGTTGTAGTAACAGTAAAGCTTTATCTATAAATATTACAGAAAACTAACATAACCAGCTGGCGGTCTGAGGCGTCTTGCCACGGTTCGGGCGACTGCCCCCGCTGGAGGTTCGAGTCCTCCCTCAGGCATGGGTGTGTGCGATGTTCTTAGCGTAAGTTAGTTTAAGTTAGATTAAGTAGGGTGTCAGTCTATGGACCGATGACTTCAGAAGTTTTGTCCCAAGCGAACTTACCAACACCATAATCAGTCGTGGGTAAGAATTTAAAGTTTGCCCTGCTTTGGCTGTTCAGCTGACACCCTTACCCTCAGCTAATTTGGTTACTAACTGCGCTCTCCAGCACAGCGGCTGTTTTTTAGCTGGGGCACCGTAGTTTGATACCAGCACCTGTCCTGCAGCAACTGCTGTTGTCGCACTACAAGCTCCTGCTCTGGATGCGGTGTCACCAGCACGCTGGACGAACGCAAACTGGCGCCGACTCACACAAACTGGAAATCGGCTGCTGCTTACTGGGGACAGTCGGAACAACACAGGGAGGGCTCTTAGCCCTGCTCCAGACCATGACGACGTCCGGCCACAAGTCACGTGAGACTGACCCAACGCGGTCAGCGCCAACTGATCGCCCATCCATCCATCTGACAGACCTTGCACCCTCGTCACACTTATTCCCTCAAACACAGCGCTTTCAAAAGTGTATGAATTCCTAAGGGACCAAACTGCTGACGTCATCGGTCTTACAAACCACTTAAACTAACTTATGCTAAGAACAACACACACCCATGCCCGAGGAAGGACTCGAACCTCCGGCTGGAGGGACTGCGCAATCCGTGACATGGCGCCTCTAACCACGCGGCCACTCTGCGCGCCTACAGCGGTTTCAGACTCGGCCAACACTGCCGTGACATTTTCTCATCCTTCACTTAAGAGGTTCCCATCTTCAGACCATCATAGTTTGCGGGCTAGAAATTTTTAAATTCTCCTCTGCACGTTTAACAAAGTACCACGTAAAATTTTAAGAAAATCCGAGACAGTTTAACAGGGAACGTCTCTAAAACTAGACTAATTGATGATAACACCTTTCATGCACAAAAAATAAACTGGTACCAGGCGGAGCAACGTTTTCATTTCGGGGTTAGCTGGGGCTAACTCACAGGAGCTGTCCCTCACAAAAAGTATTACCATCCTATGAATAAAAGGTGGTTCTGACAGTTAATAAACTCCAGCAACTTTTGGCATAAACGCAAAGAAAGGAAGTCAAAAGTGAAAATATTATTCATACACTACTGGCCATTAAGATTGCTACACCACGAAGATGACGTGCTACAGACGCGAAATTTAACCGACAGGAAGAAGATGCTGTGATATGCAAATGATTAGCTTTTCAGAGCATTCACAAGGTTGGCGCCGGTGGCGACACCTACAACGAGCTGACATGAGGAAAGTTTCCAACCGATTTCTCATACACAAACAGTAGTTGACCGGCGTTGCCTGGTGAAATGTTGTTGTGATGCCTCGTGTAAGGACGAGAAATGCGTTACCATCACGTTTCCGACTTTGATAAAGGTCGGATTGTAGTCTATCGCGACTGCGATTTATCGTATCGCGACATTGCTGCTCGCGTTGGTCGAGATCCAATGACTGTTAGCAGAATATGGAAGCGGTGGGTTCAGGAGCGTAATACGGAACGCCGTGCTGGATCCCAACGGCCTCGTATCACTAGCAATCGAGATGACAGGCATCTTATCCGCACGGCTGTAACGGATAGTGCAGCCACGTCTCGATCCCTGAGTCAACAGATGGGGACGTTTGCAAGACAACAACCATCTGCACGAACAGTTCGACGACATTTGCAGCAGCATGGACTATCAGCTCGGAGACCGTGGCTGCGGTTAGCCTTGACGCTGCATCACAGACAGGAGCGCCTGGGATGGTGTACTCAACGACGAACATGGGTGCACGAATGGCGAAACGTCATTTTCTCGGATGAATCTAGGTTTACAGCATCACGATGGTCGCATCCGTGTTTGGCGACATCGCGATGAACGCACATTGGAAGCGTGTATTCGTCATCGCCATACTGGCGTATCACCCGGCGTGATGGTATGGGGTGCCATTGGTTACACGTCTCGGTCACCTGTTGTTCGCATTGACGGCA
The DNA here is from genome assembly GCF_023864345.2 of Schistocerca serialis cubense. Taxonomy (NCBI): domain Eukaryota; kingdom Metazoa; phylum Arthropoda; class Insecta; order Orthoptera; family Acrididae; genus Schistocerca; species Schistocerca serialis. Next base: position 38,637,667 of record NC_064645.1, on the reverse strand, counting down.
CTTTGAGCAGTGGACATTACATTTCAGATGTGTTACACCTGTGGCTCTACCCTTCATTCGATCCCTGCGAAACCCTACATTTCAGCAGGATAATGCACGACCTCATGTTGCAGGTCCTGTACGGGCCTTACTGGATACAGAAAATGTTCGACTGCTGCCCTGGCGAGCACATTCTCCAGATCTCTCACCAATTCAAAACGTCTGGTCAATGGTGGCCGAGCAACTGGCTCGTCACAATACGCCAGTCACTACTCTTGATGAAGTGTGGTATCGTGTTGAAGCTGCATGGTCATCTGTACCCGTACACGCCATCCAAACTCTGTTTGACTCAATGCCCAGGCGTATCAAGGCCGTTATTACCGCAAGAGGTGGTTGTTCTGGGTACTGATTCCTCAGGATCTATGCGCCCAAATTGCGTGAAAATGTAATCACATGTCAGTTCTAGTATAATTTATCTGTCCAATGAATACCCGTTTATCATCTGCATTTCTTCTTGGTGTAGCAATTTTAATGTCCAGTAGTGTATACTGACTTCTGTCTGAGTGGCACAATGTAAAGCGATAGCTGTTAAATGAGTCAGGAAATTAAAAACAAGCATAATTATGTTCCAGTCGAAAGTGTAAATGTTACGCTACGCCAGAAACTTTTTCTGTGTGCAGTTTTAGGGTAGAAAACGCAACGAGTCTTCATTGTACCTATCGTGCGTTTCCTACAGATCTTTGAATGTGATTGACCACAGACGGCAAGTGTCGGGTGTTGCCATGAGTGTGAAAATGAGATACATTTTGTTCGCCATCACAGTTCATACTGGTCCAGACCCCACGCACATGTACTCTGCTTCGGAAAATTGTAACGGCATATCCGCTGACGAACAACCGGCAGCTGCCGTGACGTTTCGTGATCCACGTCCCGCTTTCTGCGGCGCTGCGAGCTTATCCGTAGCTCGGTACCGGCTGCGCTGAGCTCAGGACGGCTATTCTCTCCCACGGCAGCAATAAGTCTGGCCAGGAACACGCCACGTCGGCAAGAAAGCGCTCTGGAGGGCTCTCAGCCCCGCCTGCTATCGGCAGCAATGCGCATGTGCGCGCCGCAGCAACATTACATTTCTGTTCAAAATTCCTAAAATTGGCTGAAAATTGTTCAGCTCTCCACATTTTCACAGCCAGTTGATTCCTATAACCACGTGTAACACACCACCTTTTCCAGGTTCATGCAAGATGTTTATCACAGAAAAAAATTCGTCTGCGCCGTCAGACACTCAGCTGTTTTTCTCTTCAGAAACACGAGTATATTATTGTAACACACCATGCAGCCAGTTGCCTCGCGTTGTTTCTTTTTTACGATTTTTATACTCCTTGGTTTCAATATTAATGGTGGGTCACAAGCAATAGATATCGGAGGCTATACAAGCAGACACCTATAGATTTTTTTATATCTAATAAATTTCGTCCGCCCCGATAGCTGAGTGGTCAGCGCTGCGATCTGTCACGCCAAGGGAGCCGGGTTCGATTCCCGGCTGGGTCGGACATTTTCTCCGCTCAGGGAATGGGTCATGCGTTGTCCTCATTATCATTTCATCATCATCAGTGGGAGGCAACGGGAAACCACCACTGGAATCACTCCCCTAGACGCTCATGCGGTGGACCTCTCTGACGACGCTTCGCCCATGACAAGACCTGACGTAAGGCAGCACACGGAGTAAGTTAATAAATTTCCATGCCAACAAGATGTGCAAAACGTCAGCATTTTCCCCTCTCAGAGCATCAAATTCTTAATCCGAACAGACTCAGCGAGCTGGCGCAGTGGTTAGCACACTGGACTCACATTCGGGAGGACGACGGTTCATCTTGATTTAGGTTTTCCGTGGTTTCCCGAAGTCGCTTCAGGCAAATGCAGGGATGGTTCCTTTGAAAGGGCACGGCTGACTTCCTCCCCTAATCCTATGAGACCGATGACCTTGCAATTTGGTCTCCTCCTCCAAATCAACCCCTCAGTCCGAACACCATCCGCCGTAGTAGCAGCTCCGTGATGTTTTCTTCTGTTACTAAAGCGTCATTCGATGGACATTCCAGCTTGCGACGCCCCGGAGGCACTGCCATGTGTACGTATTGTACTCTGGGCCGAGATGAGTGTGGAACTGCTATTTCCTCACAATCACGTAAGTACTGATTAACATAATTTAAAAAATTACGTTTACACGGCGCTCACCGTTTGCCCTTAAGGCAGTTACCTCCCAGCCTGTGGCAGATGTTCATCTTCCTCCTTTCATTGCCTCTCTCTCACAGATCTTGTAGCGTACCTACAACAAATATAGCCTATGCTCGTCTGTGAATGTAGGGAGTGTGTCAGAACTCTCCATTACATTGAAGACAATATAGCCAATTTAACGCTATTCATTGAATTGTGCAAGCGCTCAGATATCGATAGTAACAATCTGAGGGTGAAACATGGGAGCGCGGTTCCAAGTAGTGTCAGTTTCATTGTCATTTAAGCCGTCAACAGATCGTTACATGAAAAACTTAAAATTAACATTTGGATAAGTTATCTGACTGCATATTTGAATATGAAAAACTACAGGAACAAATGAACCTTTAACAATGAATACCTAAGCTTACTGACTGCGTCTTTGAATAAGAATTTACAAGTGATACAGAATCTGACGTGTGCGACGGAATTTGCTGGATTAGAGTACATGAAAAGTTGTAGTGTGTCAGTGATTCTGTTTTGGTCCTAACTTTTGCATTCGCCTCTTTAGATGACTGTCTTTTTCCATGTGGTTTACAGCAATTCGCAGCAGCAGCGACTAAAGCTTATTGTTACTAATAGTAAATTTTATAAAAAAAAACGTTTACTTGGGTCCTGTTAACTACTAAATAACTTGTAAGAAGGGATGTCATAAATTAAGTCTATTTAAAACTTCAGAAATCATCTTGCCCAATAATAGTTTGACAAGTATTAATGATGGCGAAATGCCTGACAATGATAAAAGTATCAATGCTGGAAGGTCTCAGATAGATTATATAATGGTAAGACAGAGATTCAGGAACAAGGTTTTAAATTGTAAGACATTTCCAGGGGCAGATGTGGACTCTAACCACAATCTATTGGTTATGAACTGTAGATTAAAACTGAAGAAACTGCAAAAAGGTGGGAATTTAACAACATGGGACTTGGATAAACTGAAAGAACCAGAGGCTGCAGAGAGCTTCAGGGAGAGCATTACGGAACGATTGACAAGAATGGGGGAAAGAAATACAGTAGAAGAAGAATGGGTTGCTTTGAGAGATGAAATAGTGAAGGTAGCAGAGGATCAAGTAGGTAAAAAGACGAGGGCTAATAGAAATCCTTGGGTAACATAAGAGATACTGAATTTAATTGATGAAAGGAGAAAATATAAAAATGCAGTAAATGAAGCAGGCAAAAAGGAATACAAACGTCTCAAAAATGAGATCGACAGGAAGTGCAAAATGGTTAAGCAGGGATGGCTAGAGGGCTAATGTAAGGATGTAGAGGTGCATATCACTAGGAGTAAGATAGATACTGCCTACAGGAAAATTAAAGAGACCTTTGGAGAAAAGAGAACCACTTGCATGAATGTCAAGAGCTCAGGTGGAAACCCAGCTCTTAAGCAAAGAAGGGAAAGCAGAAAGGGGGAAGGAGCATATAGAGGGTATATACAAGGGCGATGTTCTTGAGGACAATATTATAGAAATGGAAGAGAATGTAGATAAACATGAAATGGGAGATATGATACTGCGTGATGAGTTTGACAGAGCACTGAAAGACCTGAGTCGAAACAAGGCCCTGGGAGTAGACAACATTCCATTAGGACTACTGACGGCCTTGGGAGAGCCAGGCCTAACAGAACTCTACCATCTGGTGAGAGAGATGTATGAGACAGGCGAAATACCCTCAGACTTCAAGAAGAATATAATAATTCCAATCCCAAAGAAAGGAAATGTTGACAGATGTGAAAATTACCGAACTATCAGTTTAATAAGCCACGGCTGCAAAATAAACACGAATTCTTTACAGGCGAATGGAAAAACTGGTAGAAGCCGACCTCGGGGAAGATAAGTTTGGATTCCGTAGAAATGTTGGAACACGTGAGGCAATACTGACCCTACGACTTATCTTAGAAGAAAGATTAAGGAAAGGCAAACCTACGTTTCTAGCATTCGTAGACTTAGAGGAAGCTTTCGACAAAGTTGACTGGAATACTTTTTTTCAAATTCTGAAGGTGGCAGGGGTAAAATACAGGGAGAGAAAGGCTATTTACAATTTGTACAGAAACCAGATGGCAGTTATAAGAATCGAGGGATATGAAAGGGAAGCAGTGGTTGGGAAGGGAGTGAGACAAGGTTGTAGCCTATCCCCGATGTTATTCAATCTGTATACTGAGCAAGCAGTAAAAGAAACAAAAATTCGGATTAGGAATTAAAATCCATGGAGAAGAAATAAAAACTTTGAGGTTCGCCGATGACATTGTAATTCTGTCAGAGACAGCAAAGGAGTTGGAAGAGCAGTTGAACGGAATGGACAGTGTCTTGAAAGGAGGATATAAGATGAACATCAACAAAAGCAAAACGAGGATAATGGAATGTAGTCGAATTAAGTCGAGTGATGCTGAGGGAATTAGATTAGTAAATGACACGCTTAAAGTAGTAAAGGAGTTTAGCTATTTGGGGAGCAAAATTACTGATGATGGTCGAAGTAGAGAGGATATAAAATGTAGACTGGCAATGGCAAGGAAAGCGTTTCTGAAGAAGAGAAATTTCTAACATCGAGCATAGATTTAAGTGTCAGGAAGTCGTTTCTGAAAGTATTTGTATGGAGTGTAGCAATGTATGGAAGTGAAACACGGACGATAACTAGTTTAGACAAGAAGAGAATAGAAGCTTTCGAAATGTGGTGCTACAGAAGAATGCTGAAGATTAGATGGATAGATCACATAACTAATGAGGAGCTATTTAATAGAATTAGAGAGAAGATAAATTTGTGGCGCAACTTGACTAGAAGAAGGGATCGTTTGGTAGGGCACATTCTGAGGCATCAAGTGATTATCAATTTAGTATTGGAGGGCAACGTGGAGGGCAAAAATCGTAGATGGAGACCAAGAGATGAATACACTAAACAGATTCAGAAGGATGTAGGTTGCAGTAAGTATTGGGAGATGAAGAAGCTAGCACAGGATAGATTAGCATGGAAAGCTGCATCAAACCAGTCTCTGGACTGAAGACCACAACAACAACAATGGCTGAGTGCCTGATTAACAAATTTTTTCAGTTTCAAAGTTACATTAACATTTGCTAACCACAACATATTTATATGGAGGGTTAGGACGCCTCTTTAACTGACAAGCAAAACATGGGATTATTGGAAACTCGGACTAACAATCACGACCCTAACCCTCCATTTGCGCTTTATTCTATGCTTTCGAATTTTACCTTGAATTCCATCTTCAGTTGCAGTTAAGCCATCTAAATCTCCCCTGACCGTTTAAATGAAATCAGGCTTTGAGTCTGGTATGATATACCATCACCGACGTGCGGGCAGCGTGACACGTCCTCTGTCTTCGAGCTCTCGGCCGACACTACATAGACTCGCGCTCCCCTGTTGTTACTAGTTTCATAACAATGCTTACAATCGCGCTCCCATGCCGTCCTCAGATTGTTTCTATCGATATCTGATGCTTATTTCTGTGGCTTCGTTCTAAAAGGGCCTATGTCAGCATTTGTCAAAACTGGTTTTACTGGTATACGCCATATAGTTTCACGTGCTCTTCGTAATGTTAAAACGGCCAATGTCTAAGCCACATAGGGTGAGAGATACTGGGGTTTCAAGACGTAAGCCCCAAAGTGTTTTATCAAGTTTCCAATCAGCATAAAAGGCCCAATCTTGGCATTGGCACTCCCTCTTATTTTACATTTGTTGTAAGAAGGGCCAATGTCGACATTGGCCTTTTTTACTGAGAGATGGTTTCGACAATTGAAACATTGCTGTGACGTTGGACTTAAATCTGGCTGGAATACACAACAATAGGAGTTGTTCTTTTCACAATTCCTCTAACCATTCGGCGAATTGTTAGTGAGGATCCTAGACAATCTTGGTGGGCACAAACATCGTGTTTCACACAGGCGATAAGAAAGAGCTTGAGGAACAAACTGCACCTGAAATATCACCGCTGAAGTCGTCCCTTTACCTTGAAGGTATGTTTACTGAAATTTGCTGGTATCAGGAGCATTTATCCCTAATTTTTCAAACACAAGACCATAAACTGACTGGCGTCTCTACTTAATGCGACTCTAAAGTATTATCAACCGCGTATTAAATTTATTTCATTTTATTTTCTTTAAGGTCATCCCAGTACCAATACAGAAGGAAATACATGTTCGTCATTATTGGCAGACGTGATTTCAAGTTCTGAGGAAGATGTATTTGAAGATTCTGATGAATACATTCCAAGTGGTGGCGAAAGTAGGGATGAAAGCAGTGACGGAGGGAATATAGCTGTACGAAAGACAGTTAAAAAATCTTCAAGGATTGAAGAAATTGATGTAATTCACCAGGGGCCTCGCAATGAAACAACAAAGTTCAGTGGAAGGGGGAGGAAGAAATGTGATCCACAAGATTCATCCAGAAAAAGAAAGCGAAACGAAAAATTAAGGGAGAAAAATCGGTGGAAAGAATTGAAAACTGTAGAAAAGTAATATGTCATGTCGAAAGGAAAATTTATATCTACTAAAGTTCTGAAATCATCGTGCAAGTGCAGGAGAAATTGCGAAGTGAATGACGAAGAGAGAGCGAAAATGTTCATAGAATATTAGAAATTGTCCCCAGAAGCTCAAAATCAGTTCATAGCTAATCATGTGTCTGAGGAAAAGAAACATGTGGAGCAATTAAGGAACAAACCTGAAAGAACTGCAAGGAGGTGAAAATATCCCAGGAAGTACTTTCTTTACAGTCCTCCTTTGCAGATTAAGATAGAAGTATGTCAGAATATGATCCTTAGGGCATTTTCTTTAATACAGAAGAAGGTAAGAATAATTGTCGAGAAAATACGGGGCTCTGAAGGAGGAGTGCGTTCTGACGATTGACGTGGTAAACATTCTAATCATCCGAAAGTTCAATCTGACGGCGTTGATTTAATAAAGGAACACATTAACATATTTCGTTCCTACGAAAGCCATTATTCTCGATCTCATTCTTCTAAGAAATATTTATCTCTAGACTTGAGTATTTCAGCAATGTACCGGCTCTATCAAGAATTTTGCCAAACCAAAGGTATGAAGCCAAGAAGTGAAGCGTATTATCGAAGTGTTTTTGTGACCTGTTTCAATCTTAGCTTCCTAAATCAAAGACTGACATTTTTGCAAAATGTGACAAATACGTCATGTTACTCAAGAATCGTACTGATGATGCTGAACTTTGCAAGGCTGAAGTGGAACGACAGCATCATTTGGATTTAACCCAGGCTGTTTACGATCAGAAAGACAGTGGTAAAAAAGCTGAGCAGAATTCCAATGTAGTAACCCTGGCTTCCGATTTGCAGAAATGTCTAACCGCTCCTTTTCTACGCTGTGGTGTGGCATTTTATAAAAGACAACTTTGGACCTTCAGCTTAACCATCCATGTAAAGAGACATGAAGAATATTCTCCAGTATGTTACATTTGGAATGAAGCAGTGGCAGGCAGAAGTGGCCAAGAAATAGCTTCTTATCTATACGATTATTTGATGAAACTGGCCGACGAAATTGTTGAGGTACACCTGTACAGCGATTCGTGTACCGGACAAAACATAAATATTTTTATTGCCGTTATGTTTCTGAGAATAGTGGAAGAATTCATGATTCAGGGAAGACGTTGGAAATCATCCACAAGTTTCTTGAAGTTGGACATACTCACTTGGAAGCTGACTCAGTTCACGCAGCCATTGAGAAGACAAAGAAAACACCAACTGCCAAGAGACTGGGCCGAATTAACACGTATGGTTCCCCGAAAGCCGGCCATAACGGCAATAGAGCTGGAACAAAAGGACTTCTACAACTTTAAAGACCTGATGAGAAGTCATTATCTGCACAAGAAAATTAACACAGAAGGGAATCCTATTGTTTGTAACAAGATAAAATGGATGAAGTATCACTCAGGTATGCCAGGAATAGTCTCCTACAAACATAGAAGAAGAACCATTCAAGATGATAGATCTGAACAGAAAGAAAACTCGATGCTTGTCTATGCCAAAACTTGTACCTATTTCTGATGCCATCATACCCGTTTCAGAAAAGAAATTAAAGGACTTACGGGATCTCCTTCCATACATCAGTGTAAGCAGTCGCCTATTCTACATGCAGTTGATCAATCACGTGAGAGCCAATACGCAATCAGACGAAAGAAATAAACAGATGCCTTACGAAGGGGAGGATGACGATGGTGATGGTGGCGGAAACGAGTGACACATTTTTTCTCTCGCCTTCTACAGTATCAACCATAGTGTATGCAAGTTGTTTGTCCGGTATTAAGAAATGTAAATAAAGTTTCCCACCTGATTATAAGACCAAACAGTGATTTGATGATTCACGGTGATAAAATGTGATTTTTGAAACATGTAACAGTTGCTATCAGTTATTAAATTCTTGAGGAATGCATAAAGTCATTTAAATAACGAGTACTGGGAAATATTTATCTTAAATTTACCTGCAAAATGATTTAGATAAGATATTCGTATGGTGCGAAAAGTGCAATTGACCCTGAATAAGGAAAAGTGTGAAGTTATTCACATGGGTACTAAAAGGAATCAGCTAAAGTTCGATTACGCGATAAGTCACACAAATCTGAAGGCTGTAAACTCAACTAAATACTTAGGGATTGCAATTACAAATAACCTGAATTGCAACGATCACATAGATAATATTGTGGGTAGAGCAAACCAAAGACTGCGATTCATTGGCAGAACACTTAGAAGGTGCAACAGGTCTACTAAAGAGACTGCTTACACCACGCTTGCCCGCCCTATTCCGTAGTACTGCCACAGAGTAACATATGTCTGTGGTACTGCTGTGCGGTGTGGGATCCGCATCAGGTGGGACTGACGGATGACATCGAAAAAGTACAAAGAAGGGCAGCTCGTTTTGTATTATCGCGAAATAGGGGAGATAGTGTCACAGACATGATACGTGAATTGGAGTGGCAATCATTAAAATAAAGGCGTTTTTCGTTGTGACGGGATCTTCTCATGAAATTTCCTGTTGCGAAAACATTCTGTTGGCACCCACTTACATAGGGAGAAATGATCATCACGATAAAATAAATCAGGGCTCGCGCAGAAAAATTTAAGTGCTCGTTTTTCCCGCGTGCCGTTCGAGAGTAGAACGGTAGAGAGACAGCTTGAAGGTGGCTCGTTGAACCCTCTGCCAGGCACTTTATTGTGAATAGCAATCACGTAGATGTAGATGTAGATGTTATTCAGTGTACCTGACCCTGATGTCCAAAGGGCCAATGTCAAATAATGAAAGAGAGTTCATGATTTTAAAAAGGGCCAGTGTCCTCTTAAGTCCTCTAATTTTGAAGATGAAACTTATAGAGATTTATTATTTAAAAATGAGCTTTAGTTTAGTTGATTTACTATAATGACAGTAACAAACAGCCCCAAATATATTGTCAATAGTTGTCAGAAAATGACAGAAAGTATTCAGAAGCTTATGACTTAAAACCAAGATTTTTGACGTTGGCCCTTTTAGAACCAAGCCACAGATTTATTTCTAATCTTACATAATGAAAAGAGTAGTGTTAAGTTGGCTGTATAGTTTTCAATGTAATGGAGAGTTCTGACACACTCCTTACAATCTGCGTAGACTTTCATTTGTGTCGGTACATCTGGCAGCCACTTCCGTGATGTGTGTCGTACGTGCCGCAGCTCGACCATTGAATGTGACACCTCCAGGAAAGACGAGATTGTTGGTACCACTTTTGCAGTTTCTGACTATGACGCTCGCAGACCGGCCCCTGCGACATACCGGACACGAGTTGTGCCTCTGTGTCTGTCAGTCTCTCTAGATCGCCTGACAGAGGCGGTCGTTTCTGGTCCCTCTGATGCTCTACATCAACGTCCACTGCTCGACCGACCAGCGATAATTATTCCTCGCCTGACCACGCCCAGGTCTTTCTTTACGTGCATTCATACCTCTGTAGCGGATAAAAATACTCTCTAAATCCGTCAACCCCGTATCGGTTCATAAGTTGCTTGTGTCCGCGTAAAAAATTTGTGACACGTATAGTACAAACCATTTCGTGTTTCAGGTAAGGCGGTGACGTGCTGCGAGGCAGTTAATTAGTTATTTATTCGATCTATAGATCACTGCGTCGGCACTGATATAAAAGGCGTGCAGCGGAAGTATCGGGGATAATCCTGTAGGTGCTCCAAGTGACGACTTTACACTTCATTTGCAGGCAGACTGTATACTGTCACTCACTAATCCATATCACCATCAATACCAGATGGACGTAATCAGTTCGACGTAGTACAAGGAATACAAAAAGGTGCCAATAATGAACGTACTGCTTTTGACGTAAGTTTTAATGGCTATACGACAAATGGTTACTGAAAACTACATATTATTTAGATTCTATATATAAGAAAAAAATGTTAGTAAAGCAGTGGCGGTTTGGGCTGCAGATTTCTGGATCTGCGTTATCGAGTGGGGATTTGCAGGACTCCCCTTGACAGGTCAGGGATGCACTGCACGAAGGAAGCGGCTTCCGGATAGCAGAGGACTTGTGGGTTTTTTAGACCAGACGGTAGTGTGACGTACTCTGGTGAACACTCGACAGTCGATACGCAGCAAGGGACATCAGACTGCGTTCAGAGTAAACACACTTCGACTGTAAAAATTTTATCACTAAACTGTCAAAGTATTCGCAATTAAGTTTCCGAATTTACTGCCCTCCAGGAAAATCCTCACGCTCAAATTATTCTTAGGGCTGAGAGGTAGCTGAAACCCGAAGTGGAAAGCTCTGAGATACTTGGCGATTCATGGAACGTATACCGGAAAGACAGATTAGAGCCCATAGGAGGGGGAGTGTTCATTGCTGTTGACAACAATGTTCTAACTATTGACCCTACGGTCGCAGGTTCGAATCCTGTCTCGGGCATGGATGTTTGTGATGTCCTTAGGTTAGTTAGGTTTAACTAGTTCTAAGTTCTAGGGGACTAATGACCTCAGCAGTTGAGTCCCATAGTGCTCAGAGCCATTTGAACCATTTCTAACTATTGAGGTCAAAATACCGTGTGACAATTGTCGCGTCTAACAGGTCTAGGTGAAGGTAAGCTATTTGTTTGAATATGAAGATGGCATCTGTTTTTTCGGACAGCTCTCTAGAATGAAATTACAATTAAATCAATACGATTAGCTGTTGACGGGCGTTGATATACATCAACGGGGAAAATTGAAAATGTGTGGCCTGACAGGGACTGGAAACCGGGATCTCCTGCTTTATCCATCTGAACGACCGAGGGCACACAGGATAGTGCGACTGCACGGACTATCTCGCGCACGCCTCCCGCAAGAACCCACATTCGCACCTTCTATGTCCACACACTATAGTCGTAGCGTCCCACCAAAACACACTCATTACTCGTGAAAGACGTTCTTGCCATACCGACATAAGTATGTAGTTCTGGCAATAGCGGCCATGACTTTCTTCTTCTGTGTAGATGCACACGAATCGCCTGAACTCTTACGGGACTGCGTGGATTGTCTGCCGCGAGTAATGGGTATGATGGCAGGGGCACTACGAATGTAGTGTGTGGACTCTTAAGTTACGAGGGTCTCACGGGGAGCGTGCCGGCCATAAGTCCCTGCAGTCGTACTATCCTCTGTCCCCTCGGTGGCTCAGATGGATAGAGCGTCTGCCATGTAAGCAGGAGATCCTGCGTTCGAGTCCCGGTCGGGGCACACATTTTCAACTGTCCCCGATGATATATACCAACGCCTGTCAGCAGCTAATGGTACTGATTTAATTGTAATTTCGAGTTAATTGTCGGATGTCTTTACCGGCCATCCAATTCTGCTGTGACGGTTCCACAGTCAATCAAAGAATGTCTACGGTCAATAGTGCGTAAATACCCGGCTCATGCAGTACTAGTTGGACGCAACTTTAATCTACCGAGTATAGACTGAGATGTCTATGGATTCATTGTGGGGGTACAGACACACACTCGTGCGAAGTACTATTGAAGACGTTTTCTGAAAACTGTCTTGAGCAGCTAGATCGACAGCCCACATGAAATGGAAATATCTTAGGCCTTGTAATTACAAATGGGTCGGATCTTATCGACAATTGTCAGTATAGAAACAGGGACTAGCGAACTCGATATCATCAAGCGACTATGATTACAGAAGTTAACAAATCAGTTAAGAATGATGGGAGAGTGTTTCTGCTAGATAGAGCAGATAAGCAGTTGTTAGCACCTCACTTAGAAAGTAAACCGAAGTCACTCAGTTCCAGTAAGGTCGACTTAGAGGGATTATGGGCATAGTTCAAGCAGATTGTAAATCATGATCTGGAGAATTACGTGTATAGTAAGAGGATAAAGGCTGGGAAAGATCTACTGTGGTTTAATAACGGAATTCAGAAAATGCTGAGGAAGCAGCGGCTGTTGCAGTCTCGGTTCAAAAGGGAATGCACAAAGGACGACTGCCGAGGATTAGTAGGTATTAGTGCGTATGAGAAAAGATCTGTGTGCGAAGAATACGAGGGGCGTTTGAGAAGTCCGTGCAAACATGAAAATTACTCACGTGTTTGGGGTAAACCTTTTTTTATTTCTCGACATAGTCTCCCTTTAGACTTAAACACTTCGTCCAACGCTGTTCTAATTTGTTGATCCCTTCCGAATAATAGGAATTCTCCAAGTCTGCAAAATAGCTATTAGTTACTGCAATCACCTTGTCATTTAAATAAAATCTTTGTCCCGCCAGTCATTGCTTCGAATTGGGGAATAAATAGTAGTCCGAGGGAGCAAAGTCTGGGGAATAGGGGCTGTGTGGAACGAGTTGCAATCCTATTTCCATTAATTTTGCGACCACAACTGCTGAAGTGTGTGCTGGTGCATTGTCGTGGTGGAAAAGGACTTTTTGTGGTCCAATCGCCGGTGTTTTTCTTGCAGCTCGGTTTTCAAACGGTCCAATAACAATGAATAATAAGCACCTGTAATACACTACTGGCCATTAAAATTGCTACACCACGAAGATGACGTGCTACAGACGTGAAGTTTAACCAACAGGAAAAAGATGCTGTGATATGCAAATGATTAGCTTTTCAGACCATTCGCACAAGATTGGCGCCGGTGGCGACACCTACAACGTGCTCACATGAGGAAAGTTTCCAACCGATTTCTCATACACAAACAGCAGTTGACCGGCGTTGCTTGGTGAAACGTTTTTGTGAAGCCTCGTGTAAGGAGGAGAAATGCGTGCCGTCACGTTTCCGACTTTGATAAAGGTCGGATTGTAGCCTATCGCGATTGCGGTTTATCGTATCGCAACATTGCTGCTCGCGTTGGTCGAGATCCAAAGACTGTTAGCAGGATATGGAATCGGTGGGTTCAGGAGGGTAATACGGAAAGCAGTGTTGGATCCCAACGGCCTCGTATCACTAGCACTCGGGATGACAGGCATGTTATCCGCATGGCTGTAACGGATCGTGCAGCCACGTCTCGATCCCTGAGTCAACAGATGGGGACGTTTGCAAGACAACAACCATCTGCACCAACAGTTCGACGTTTGCAGCAGCATGGACTATCAGCTCTGAGACCCTGGCTGCGGTTACCCTGCATCACAGACAGGAGCGCGTGGGATGGTGTACTCAACGACGAACCTAGGTGCACGAATGGCAAAACGCCATCTTCTCGGATGAATCCAGGTTCTGTTTACAGCATCACAATGGTCGCATGCGTGTTTGGCGACATCGCGGTGAACGCACATTGGAAGCGTGTATTCGTCATCGCCATAGTGGCGTATTACCCGGCGTGATGGTATGGTGTGCCATTGATTACACGTGTCGGTCACCTCTTGTTTGCATTGACGGCACTTTGAACAGTGGACGTTACATTTCAAATGTGTTATGACCCGTGGCTCTACCCTTCATTCGATCCCTGCGAAACCCTACATTTCAGCAGGATAATGCAAGACCGCATGTTGGAGGTCCTGTGCGGGCCTTTCTGGATACAGAAAATGTTCGACTGCTGCCCTGGCCAGCACATTCTCCAGATCTCTCACCAACTAAAAACGTCTGGTCAATGGTGGCCGAGCAACTGGCTCGTCACAATACGCCAGTCACTACTCTTGATGAACTGTGGTATCGTGTTGGAGCTGCATGGTTATCTGTACCTGTACACGCCATCCAAGCTCTGTTAGACTCAATGCCCAGGCGTATCACGGCCTTTATTACGGCCAGAGGTGGTTGTGCTTGGTACTGATTTCTCAGGATCTATGCACCCAAATTGCGTGAAAATGTAATCACTTCTCAGTTCTAGTATAATATATTTGCCTAATGAACACCTGTTTATCATCTGTATTTCTTCTTGGTGTAGCAATTTTAATGGCCAGTAGTGTAGTATTACCCTTTTCCAGATAGTCGACGAAGATTATCCCCTGCGAATCCCAAAAGACAGTCGTCATAACCTTTCCAGTCGAAGGAATGGTCCTCGCCTTTTTTGGTGCAGATTCTCCCTTGGTAACCCATTGTTTAGATTGTTCTTTGGTCTCAGGAGTATAGTAATGTATCTGTGTTTTATCCACACTGACGAAACGACGCTTGAAGTCCTGCAGATTCTTCCTGAACAGCTGCAAACCATCCTTGCAACACTTCACACGATTCCGTTTTTGGTCAAACGTGAGCAATCGCGGAACCCATCTTGCGGATAGCTTTCTCATGTCCAGATGTTTATGCAAAATATTATGTACCCGTTCATGCGAGATGCCCACAGCACTAGCAATCTCACGCACCTTAACTCCTCCGTCATCCATCACCATATCATGGATTTTATCAATGATTTCTGGAGTCGTAACCTCCACAGGGCGTCCAGAACGCTTAGAATCACTTGTGCCCATATGGCCACTCCGAAAATTTTGAAACACTTATAAACTGTTCTAATCGAAGGTGCAGAGTCACCGTAATGTTTATCAAGCTTCTCTTCAGTCTCCTGAGTCGTTTTACCTCTCTTAATGTAATGTTTAATCACCACACGAAATTCTTTTCGTCCATTTTTTGACAATCACTCGACTTCCTTGATTCACACGAATGCCAAAGAAATTGACCAATATGGCTGAAACTTGGTGTGCGTTCTTTCCAAAGATGCTACTAACTAAACACGACGTCAATACGCGTCGGCGGTGCCATCTCTCGGACTTTGCACGGACTTTTCGAACGCCCCTCGTAGAACAAGTACCACAGTCACACCTTAGCTAAAGATCTGGCAAAGAGCCGGAGAAAATTCTGATCCTGTGTAAAATCGCCAAGCGTGTCTAAGGCTTCCATCCAGTCCCCTATTGACCAGTCTGGTGTGGGAGTTCAAGATAGCAAAACAAAAGCTGAAGCTCGCATTCAAGAAATCGTTCACTCCGCAGAAACGTACAAACATACCGTCATTTGACCATCGGACAGAGTCCCATATGGATGACATAGAAATAAGTATACTTGGCGGAGAGAAACAACTGAAAGATTTGGGAGCAAATAAGTCACCAGGTTCCGGTTGAATTCCAATTCGGTTTTACATAGCGTACTCTGCAGCAATAGCCCCTTACCTAGCTTGCATTTATCGCGAATTTCTAGTTCAGCACATAGACCCAAGCGACTGGTAAAAAGCGTAGTTGGCTCCAGTGTATAAGAAAGGCAAAAGAAAGGACCCGCTAAATCCCTAACGTCTGTTTGCTGCAGAAGCCTTGAACATATTCTCAGTTCGAATATAATAAATATTCTTCAGACTGAGAAGCGTATGTCCACGAATCAGCATCGTTTTAGAAAGCATCGTCCGTGCGAAAATCACCTGTCGTTTTCTCGCATGACATACTGCGAACTATGGATGAAGAGTAACGGACGGATTCCATATTTCTAGATTTCTAGAAAGCATTTGACACGGTGCCCCATTGCAGGCTGTTAACGAACGTAGGAGCATGTGGAATAAATTCTCAGATATGTAAGTTTCTCAGAGACTTGTTAAGTAATAGAACCCAGCATGTTGTCCTCGATGGTGAGTGTTCATCAGAGACGACGGTATCGTCAGGAGTGCCCCAGGGAAGTTTGATATGACCGCTGTTGTTCTCTGTATACACTAACGATTGGCGGACATGGAGGGCGGAAATCTGAGGTTGTTTGCTGATGATGCGATGGTGTACGGTAAGGTGTCGAAGTTGTGTGAGTGTAGGAAGATAGAAGATGACTTACACAAAATTTCTAGTTGGTGAAGACAACCAGCATCGCACGCGGAGTGCAAGCTGAGCTTAATATCTGCAGCATAGTGCCCAGAGTCGATCGCGGTCCTCTGGTTTGGAGCCGTGTGGAGGGTCTAAACCAGAGGCTCAGACGACTCTGCGACTATAATGGTTGCAAATTCATCGACCTCCGTTATTGGGTGAAGAACTGTAGGGCCCCCCTAGACAGGTCAGGCGTGCACTACACACCGGAAGCAGCTACTGGGGTAGCAGAGTACGTGTGGCGTGCACACGGGGGTTTTTTAGGTTAGAGGGACCCCCCCTTGGGCGAAACGATAAAATACCTGACGGCTTACCAGAGAGGACATTATCATCGTTGATAAAGAACGTCCGTCCTCAGAGACCAAAAACAGGAAAAGTTAACGTAATATTGGTAAACTGCAGGAGTATCCAGGGCAAGGTTCCTGAATTAGTATCTCTTATTGAAGGAAATAGTGCGCATATAGTATTAGGAACGGAAAGTTGGTTAAAACCGGAAGTGAACAGTAACGAAATCCTAGACACAGAATGGAATATATACCGCAAGGATAGGATAAACGCCAATGGTGGAGGAGTATTTATAGCAGTAAAGAATTCAATAATATCCAGTGAAGTTATTAGCGAATGCGAATGTGAAATAATCTGGGTTAAGTTAAGTATCAAAGGTGGGTCAGATATGATAGTCGGATGCTTCTATAGACCACCTGCATCAGCAACCGTAGTAGTTGAGCGCCTCAGAGAGAACCTGCAGAACGTCGTGAAGAAGTTTCGTGATCATACTATTGTAATAGGGGGAGACTTCAATCTACCAGGTATAGAATGGGATAGTCACACAATCAGAACTGGAGCCAGGGACAGAGACTCTTGTGACATTATCCTGACTGCCTTGTCCGAGAATTACTTCGAGCAGATAGTTAGAGAACCAACTCGTGAAGCTAACGTTTTAGATCTCATAGCAACAAATAGACCGGAACTTTTCGACTCCGTGAATGTAGAAGAGGGTATCAGTGATCATAAGTCAGTGGTTGCATCAATGACTACAGGTGTAATAAGAAATGCCAAGAAAGGAAGGAAAATATATTTGCTTAACAAGAGTGATAGGGCACAAATCGCAGAATATCTGAGTGACCACCATCAAACGTTCATTTCTGAGGAAGAGGATGTGGAACAAAAATGGAAAAAATTCAGAAACATCGTCCAGTACGCCTTAGATAAGTTCGTACCGACTAAGGTCCAAAGCGAGGGGAAAGATCCACCGTGGTATAACAATCATGTACGAAAGGTACTACGGAAACAAAGAAAGCTTCATCATAGGTTTAAGAGTAGTCGAATCATAGTTGATAAGGAAAAGCTGAACGAAGCGAAAAAGAGCGTAAAGAGAGCAATGAGAGAAGCATTCAACGAATTCGAACATAAAACATTGGCAAACAATCTAAACAAGAACCCTAAAAAGTTTTGGTCATATGTAAAATCGGTAAGCGGATCTAAATCCCCTATTCAGTCACTCGTTGACCACGATGGCACCGAAACAGAGGACGACCGAAGAAAGGCAGAAATACTGAATTCAGTGTTCCGAAACTGTTTCACTGCGGAAAATCGTAACACGGTCCCTGACTTCAGCCGTCGCACGGACGCCAAAATGGAAAATATTGAAATAAACTATATCGGAATTGAAAAACAACTGCTATCACTTAGTAGCGGAAAAGCATCCGGACCAGACGAGATACCCTTAAGGTTCTACAGTGATTATGCTAAAGAACTTGCCCCCTTTCTATCAGCAATTTATCGTAGATCGCTGGAAGAACGTAAAGTACCTAGCGACTGGAAGAAAGCGCAGGTCGTTCCCATTTTCAAGAAGGGTCATAAATCAGATGCGAATAATTACAGGCCTATTTCGCTTACGTCAATCTGTTGTAGAATAATGGAACATGTTTTGTGTTCTCGTATTATGACGTTCTTAGATAATACAAATCTCCTTCATCATAACCAACATGGATTCCGCAAACAGAGATCATGTGAAACTCAGCTCGCCCTATTTGCCCAAGAAATTCACAGTGCCGTAGACACTGGCGAGCAGATTGATGCCGTATTCCTGGACTTCAGGAAGGCATTTGATACGGTTCCGCACTTACGTTTAGTGAAAAAAATACGAGCTTACGGAATATCGGTCCAGGTTTGTGATTGGATTCAGGATTTCCTAGAAGAAAGAACACAACATGTCATTCTTAACGGTTCAAAATCTGCAGATGTAGAGGTAATTTCGGGAGTACCGCAGGGAAGCGTGATAGGACCTTTATTGTTTACAATATACATAAATGACTTAGTTGACAACATCGGTAGCTCCGTGAGGCTATTTGCAGATGACACGGTTGTCTACAAGAAAGTAGCAACATCAGAAGACTCGTACGTACTCCAGGAGGACCTGCAGAGGATTAATGCATGGTGCGACAGCTGGCAGCTTTCCCTAAACGTAGATAAATGTAATATAATGCGCATACATAGGGGCAGAAATCCATTCCAGTACGATTACGCCATAGGTGGTAAATCATTGGAAGCGGTAACGACCGTAAAATACTTAGGAGTTACTATCCGGAGCGATCTGAAGTGGAATGATCACATAAAACAAATAGTGGGAAAAGCAGGCGCCAGGTTGAGATTCATAGGAAGAATTCTAAGAAAATGTGACTCATCGACGAAAGAAGTAGCTTACAAAACGCTTGTTCGTCCGATTCTTGAGTATTGCTCATCAGTATGGGACCCTTACCAGGTTGGATTAATAGAAGAGATAGACATGATCCAGCGAAAAGCAGCGCGATTCGTCATGGGGACATTTAGTCAGCGCGAGAGCGTTACGGAGATGCTGAACAAGCTCCAGTGGCGGACACTTCAAGAAAGGCGTTACGCAATACGGAGAGGTTTATTATCGAAATTACGAGAGAGCACATTCCGGGAAGAGATGGGCAACATATTACTACCGCCCACATATATCTCGCGTAATGATCACAACGAAAAGATCCGAGAAATTAGAGCAAATACGGAGACTTACAAGCAGTCGTTCTTCCCACGCACAATTCGTGAATGGAACAGGGAAGGGGGGATCAGATAGTGGTACAATAAGTACCCTCCGCCACACACCGTAAGGTGGCTCGCGGAGTATAGATGTAGATGTAGATGTAGATGTATGATGAATGTCAGCTAGCTTTAAATGCAGAAAAAATGTAAGTTTCTGCGGATGAGTACGAAAAACAAAAACGGACCTGTATTTTCTGATACGAGACTAGTAGTGTCCTGGTTGACACAGTCACGTGTTTAAATGTCTGGGCGTAACGTTGCTAAGTGGAACGAGTGTGTGGGGCTAGTGGTAGGGGTGCCGAATAGTCGACTTCTGTTTATTGCGGAATTCTAGGGAAGTGTGGTTCATCCGGGAAGGAGACAGCATATAGGACGCTGATGCCACCTATTCTTGAGTACTGCTCGAGTGTTTGGGACCTGTACCAGGTCGGATTAAAGGAAGGCTTCGAAGCAGTTCAGAGGCGCGCTGCTAGATTTGCTACAGTTAGATCCGAACAACACCCAACTGTAGAGACATGCTTGAGAAACTCAACTGCGAATCCCAGGCGGAAATGGTTCAAATGGCTCTGAGCACTATGGGACTTAACATCTGAAGTCATCAGCCCCCTAGAACTTACAACTACTTAAAACCTAACTAACCTAAGGACATCACACACATCCATGCCCGAGGCAGGATTCGAACCTGCGACCGTGGGAGTAGCGTGGTTCCGGACTGAAGCACCTAGAATCGCTCGGCCACAACGGCCGGCCCTGGAGGAAAGGCGACAGTCTTTCCGAGAAACACTATCGAGAAAATTTAGAGAACCGGCATCTGAAGCTGACTGCAGAACGATTCTGCTACCTCCAACATACATTCTGCGTAAGGACCACGAAGATGAGATACGTGAAATTACGGCGTATACAGGGACATGTTCGAGTCCTCCCTCGGTCCTGGGTGTGTGTATTTCCTTAGCGTTAGTGTAAGTTAGATTAAGTAGTGTGCAATCCTTGGGACCAATGATCTCAGCAGTTTGGTCCCACAGGAACGTACCACAAATTTGCAAGGAATCGGATCGTAATGTCACATTTTTTTCCCAGAGATGCCACGACAACTGCCATGCAGTTGCTCAAGGTTCCCGTCCTCAGTGACGTCACGAAATTTCTGAAGTGCGGGTGACCGACGGATAAAAAACTCATACAAATAAAAAAAAACAGGCGTTTTGGCACTATCGTTACGAACTGTTAATGCTCAATAGTGTCCACCTCTTCCATCTCCCAGTCTGGGTACGTAAAACACAGTTATGATAGCTCACACTGTTGACAATGTAAAGACTGGCACAATGATGCAGGTGGTTCCGGAGGTGAATGACAGCGGAGTTTACGAAGTGAACGGATAACCAAAACAAGTTCGGAAGGTACAAAAGTCGTCTTAAGCGTATACATCAATTCAGGGAGCAATTCAAATTACAGGCGTAAATCCGGCAAGGTCACGACTCTGCCAATCGATGGGGTGTACCCTGTTTCAGAGATCAGCGAGAGAGAGGCTAGCCAGAGCTGGGCCGCGGTATTTAGTTGCAAACATTCGTCAGAGGGCAGCGACACCTCACGTGCTTTCCGCGGCTGCTCTGCATCATGTTGATTGTCTGCATCCCCATATCTCTGACGTGTTCTAACTATCGATAAGCGCGCAGGGCGGGGAATCCAAACCACCATCGGATACTAAATTCGCCTTCACAGCGACGACGATAAAACCAGAATCGTTATACCAAAAATGGTTCAAATGGCTCTGAGCACTATGGGACTTAACATCTGAGGTCATCAGCTCCCTAGAACTTAGAACTACTTAAACCTAACTAACCTACGGACATCACACACACCCATGCCTGAGGCAAGATTCGAACTTGCGACCGTAGCGGTCGCGTGCTTCCAGACTGAAGCGCCTAGAACCGCTCGGCCACGCCGGCCGGCTAATGATGACGTCAGCTGACTCCTCTGTTCCTATCCTTTTGTGCCACGAGGCAGGGCGAGCATAACGGAGTAGCTGCATGACCAACCACAGCAATCCCAGTCATCCATTTTAAAACGTTTAATTCCTAATCCTCCGCCCACCGGCTTCACCGCCGTGCCTATAAGATCCACGATGATGTGTGCGAGTGGTGTTCCCTGGGGTTGGCAGCTTAGGGTTTCAGCACCCATCGCCCGCCTGGTTAGCGGAGCCACAGTCGTGTCCAGCTACCAGATTAGTCCCAGAGACATAAGTGAATGCTAAGGCGCCTCACCAGGAGACTTCTCCACTACTGCTGTTCCAGACATTATCCATCTGGGGAAAGACAGCTACCTCCTCCAGCAGCCGCTGCAATAACCTCAGGACCAGGCCCCCTTGGATACCCCAACACCAGTTCACGACCAGCATACCTTCTGCAGGCAACGCCCCGTTCCTATGGATGTCAACAGCGACAGCCCTGGACCATCACTCCCTCTGGACAGCGTTGACGGCAACACTAAACTCCGTACAGTCTAGACGGTTCACCATCTCTCCTCTTGGAGGGGGGGAGATGTTGTGTTTGGGCGTATGACCCCTGCAACATAGCGGGACAGTGCCACACGTAGCCAATACACAAGCTCCTAGGGGCCAAGGCAACGAGAGCAACAGCTACAACAACGACGGCGTCTTTGCAAGCTCACAGGCGTCAGACCTACCGCCTCTAGGAGACACAGCTTGCGCAGACCTATTTGCCTATTGGCTGCAAATAGTCCCCTGAAACGTGTTAGTCCATTGCCGGAGAGGCACATCTCACATGAAGTTCTGTTCAGAGGACATTGGAGGTGGAGACTCGCGAGAGGACGTTCGAGCGTAGTTTTGGACCAGAAATCACTGGTGTTTAAGAGACAGTCGAGTACATTCAGGCTTAGCAGACAGTCTAGGAGAGCCTGCGTGGTGCGGCGTAAAGTGAAGCGCCGGCACGCCCCAGTCGGGAACGAGAGAGCAGAGGGGGCGCTGGAGAAGACGTCAGCCAGTTGCACGCTGACCGTTTCTTGCAATTAAGGAACTGCTACCTAGCTGCTACCACATCCACTTGTTAATCATAATAGTTAGTTAGCGAATCTACAACCTGATCATACGAAAGTTCACTCGGAATGGCATTAGGGAATAATTTCTGAATGAGGCGAAACACAGCACTTCCGACAGTTGACAAAAAGTAACGTAGTTTCACAATACCTGGTACGTTGTGAGCAATTACGTAAGCTTGAGACTGTTGCGCACACTCGAGCCATTCCTCGTGTTTGTCGTTAAACTGGCGAAAAGACGGTACACCACTCGGAGCTACCGTCGTTGCCTGTGGCGCTGCGTTGGTACATCGGTTCGCCAGGAGCTGCTGTACCGTGGCAATTATGCTGGCTCTGAAACTGAAACATCTGTGTCAGCTGCGCTGCATCTACCACTTGCAGCTGAGGCGCCCGAGCAGGGAGTGGAAGAGGTGGATTGCTCATAGTGGGAGACACAAATGCGATAAATAGACAAGGCAAGCAATAAAAATAAGCACATAAGCAAAGAAGATCCCTGCAACGCCCACCTGAAAAAAACTGATTAGCAAAAATACTATAAGATACACTGTTAAAACACGTAAACACACCCCTGCAAGGAAAAGACAAAGCAGACTTAGGGCGCCAGCAAAACAGAAAAGAGAATCCGTGGCAGCCAGGCACTGGGTTCTTCTTATTATTCTTAGTGAGAAGTGGAATCCCGCCTTGACGTCAAATATGTGGGGTCTAGGAAACCTGCCTTCCGGATCGCTAGACAACATTCCAACAAATCGTATTAATGAGTTTTATTAAGAAATGGACAATGACAATACTTAACTTCGACAATAACACAGAAGTGTCGCAAGCAAAGGCCGACATGCAAATAAGAAATCTCTTCAGTATATGTTGTTGTTGTTGTGGTCTTCAGTCCTGAGACTGCTTTGAAGCAGCTCTCCATGCTACTCTATCCTGTGCAATCCTCTTCATCTCCCAGTACCTACTGCAACCTACATCCTTCTGAGTCTGCTTAGTGTATTCATCTCTTGGTCTCCCTCTACGATTTTTACCCTCCACGCTGCCCTCCAGTACTAAATTGGTGATCCCTTGATGCCTCAGAACATGCCCTACCAACCGATCCCTTCTTCTAGTCAAGTTGTGCCACAAACTCCTCTTCTCCCCAATTCTATTCAATACCTCCTCATTAGTTATGTCATCTACCCATCCACTCTTCAGCATTCTTCTGTAGCACCACATTTCGAAAGCTTCTATTCTCTTCTTGTCTAAACTATTTGTCGTCCACGTTCCACTTCCATACACTCCATACAAATACTTTCAGAAACGACTTCCTGACACTTAAATCTATACTCGATGTTAACAAATTTCTCTTCTTCAGAAACGCTTTCCTTGCCATTGCCAGTCTACGTGTTATATCCTCTCTATTTCGACCATCATCAGTTATTTTGCTCCCCAAATAGCAAAACTCCTGTACTGCTTTAAGTATCTCATTTCCTAATCTAATTCCCTCAGCATCATCCGACTTAATTCGACTACATTCCATTATACTCGTTTTGCTTTTGTTGATGTTCATCTTATACCCTCCTTTCAAGACACTGTCCATTCCGTTCAACTGCTTACACATTACTTAACCGAAATCATCCTAAGTAGAAACACAGACACCCATGCCCGAGGCAGGACTCGAACCTCTGGCGGGACCAGCCACACAGTCCATGACTGGAGCGCTTTAGACCGCTCGGCTACTCGCGCTCGGCCGCTTATAGATAAAAACACCATTAATTCTCGTGTGGAATTCTTATTACGTTCAGCAAAAAGTTGCTGTAGAGAAAAAATGCGGCGCATTTCTTTCTGGGCAACCCCCGTAGTTATTTTAACCAACAGGATACGTTACGACTTTCATGTGTGCAGGGTGATTCGAAACTCATATTACAGGCTTTGTGAGCTGTAGAGGGGACTTGGTAGATGAAATTTGGATAAGCGACCCATGTCCAGAAATGTACTCAAAGGATTGCTTATGCCATGTGCTCCTACAGCACATAGGTGAGAGCTCATTGCCTCCGCTGTGTGTGTGTGTGTGTGTGTGTGTGTGTGTGTGTGTGTGTGTATCGGGAAGCTGGAGATCTGAAAATAATCCGATTTAAAATGGAGAAGGTACACTTCTGGACATGAGCCACTTATGAAAACTTCATCTACCAAATCCGCCTGAAATAAGAATTTTGAATCACCCTTCATAGTCCCAGCTCCTACACAACGGACAAGTGTGATTTTATGTTGTTATTAATGCATGTTTTGTTCTTTGTCTGGCTAGAAGTGAGTTCTTATAAACAAAACTTTGAAAGGGCTGCTTCAGTCCCAGCTCATGCCTGCTTTGCCACCAGCATCTCGGATGGCTTCTTCACCGAAAACGACTCGCTTAGTGGGTGGAAACTTTGAAAAGTCGAGTGGTGTAAGTATTAACTTTCTCTATTCTTCCACGGACGTTGGCGTTTGGTAGCTTTAAAAGCTCATAAATCTATCGTGTATGGTTGCTATAGTTACAGGGGACCACAGGGTTTCACGGGATATGGTCTCTTAACATGTCAACATCTGATGATAATATTACATGTAATTAATCCTGAACACGGCCTCATTTCTCGAGAAAAGAGCATAGCCAGGCATCATCATTGTCCCGCGAAGGAATCAAAAGGTTTCTTCGTCTCGAGTGGGATTAAAATTCAGGTTGATGGGATATCAATGATAAGATTGGATGACGACATGCCTGTCCTCTGTAGAAAAAAGGAAGGAGAAGTTATTTAATAAAATGAGCAACTTGCTGAGGTCAGTATAAGGGCTGAGAGTTAACCAAACAAAAAGGAGAGTAATGAGGAATAGCATAAATGAAATTAGTGAGAAGCTTAACGTCAAACGTGAGGATCACGTAGCAGGGCAACTAAAGTAATTCAGCTACCCTTGGATCAAACTAAAACATGACGGCCAAAACAAGGAGAATACGAAAAGCAGTCTAGCATTCGTGAAGATAGCATTCCTCCCATCAAATAACAAAAGCCGCGCGGCGTAGCAGTGCGGTCTAGGCGCCTTGCCATGGTTCGCGCGGCTCCCCCGTAGATCTAGAGACCAATGACCTTAGGAGTTTAGTCCCATAGGAACTTATCACAAATTTCCAAAATTTCCATAATAACAAAAATACGGATGTCTAACGACCGAATTTATTTCCACATTTGGTAGAGCTTTATCCAACTCCGTTTCTTCCTACATCTAATATGTAAACGTGCCTCAAACGCGTGGTTTACTTGATCTGTGGAGCATATGTAGCGTTCATCCGTGAAAAAGCCACTTTTCCAACCAAAAGTGCTGCCCGCTCTTCAGCTTCGCAACAGACCGTATCCCCTACTGATTTTAATAGACATCTTCTCTGTCGTTGCTACGTTACTGCAGTGCACTCCTTTAAACATCCTGTCCTAGATTCTACATTTCACGCCACGGACATGATGTGTTTTTCCCGACACGCGTCGTCTGATGATAATTAAAATAATTTAGCAATCAATAGAAGTGTCTTACAGTTTTGATCCAATATGGTCGCAAGTCTCCTTAGAGACTTTTTCTATAAAATGGTAACTTAGCACGGTATATATCTATGACGAAAATGTAAAACGTCAGGCAGCGTCGTTTTCAAGCTCTGTAGTACATCTTAAAATTGAGTGTCAGCTCTAATCACTAGACAATGAACTCAGGCAGAAAATTGTATTTTTGTTGGTCCTGGAAGGCAGTATCATACGTGCATTTCCAACAGAGTGAGCGGGTACGCGTTTAAGCCACCTGAACACGGTGTACGAAAACCGGTGACATTCAAAACAGCTTCCAGCCATCTCGGAATGGATAAATATTAGCACTGTTTGGTTTTTAAGAGATTCTTTTACCAAAGACCTGCTTCCTGCAAAATAATGACAAATTCCGGTAACGATAATGGAGGTGAATAGCGATTACGCACCAATTTCTCCGAAGTAGACCACAAAGTCTCAATAATATTGAAATGTGGTGACTTTTGTGGCTAGGTGGGAAGGCGACACTTCATCCTCGAGTTCACAAAACCAATTCTAGACGGTGGCAGCCGTGTGAGTAGAGGCCCTGTCGTCTTGCCACACAACAACACCATCGGGAAACAAACGTTGTAATATGGGATGGAAATGAACAACCAAATTGGTCACATAGTGCTTGGCAGTATTGCGACCTCGCAGAGCAACCATGGGGCCCATGGAATAACACAACGTTGTTGTTGTGGTCTTCAGTCCAGAGACTGGTTTGATGCAGTCCTCCATGCTACTCTGGCCTGCGCAAGCTTCTTCGTCTCCAAGTAA
The DNA here is from genome assembly GCF_023864345.2 of Schistocerca serialis cubense. Classification (NCBI taxonomy): domain Eukaryota; kingdom Metazoa; phylum Arthropoda; class Insecta; order Orthoptera; family Acrididae; genus Schistocerca; species Schistocerca serialis. The sequence continues at coordinate 38,610,756 of NC_064645.1, read as the reverse complement.
CTACGACAACCTACATCCTTTTCAGTCTGCTTAATGTATTCTTCTCTTCCTCTCTCTCTACGATTTTTACCCTCCACGCTGCCCTCCAATACTAAACTGGCGATCCCTTCGCGGCGGCGCGGTTCCTTCCTGTTTCTGTCCGTGATCTCCTCGCAGCAGATCATCGGTAGGGAAGCCGAGCGGAAACCTCCCTTACTGCGACTCGCATCGGCCTGCATACAACGTAACTATTCTAAAAATCGGGAAAAGGTCTTAATTTTGAATGAAAGGTGGAAATACTGGCAATACTTCGGTATATTCTGAAGTTTAGAATTACAATTTCACTGCCAAGTCCGTGATAATCCTATCACAGTCATGCACAAACTCTTTCATTCACGTTAGCAAGTTCATGGTAACGTATTTCCCGAAATCTGAACAGCTACTAAATACGGATTTTTCCTAAATGACAATGCTTGCCACACTATTAAGTTTATCGGTGTCTAATGCACTCAAGTTTCTGATCACCGATCTGCTCAGTACGCCACGCTGAATTACTGTCTTTTCTCATACAGAAAATTACTTAAAAATCCGCACTAAAAAAAAAAAACAAAAAAAAAACACCGGAATAAATATGCCTTCACTTTAAACCACTTTTGAGGCATTAACACAACTAAAACCGGCAAACTATAACTTCCTTCGGAGCTCGTACTACACACAACCGTACCTTTGAATGGCTGGGCTCCTACTCCTTTAGACTGCTGTAAGCATTCTCTATCTCAAAGAGAAAAGACGCGCGAAAAATACTTCGTTCGGACTGACCAGTTTTCTTTAAGGCCAATAGAGAAATATTATTCTCCTGCATTAGTTAGTCCGCGCTTTTCATGACTAACCAATCAACAAATAACACACTTTCGAATTGTACTTTTTCCCGAAATAAATATTTAAGATTCTGATATTTTATTTATACTTTACGTTATTAACTATTTTCTTCACTTGCACACGAATTAGCTTTCCTTTTACTAGAAATTTACTTAACATATTATGATACAAAATTCCCCGTAGCCCGCATTCACACTCTCTTAAAAATTTCTCACGCTAGTCCGTACAACGTTTGTCAGTATAACAATGATCTACATATTTACTTTAGACCACATTCACGCATCATTCACACTACTAAAGACATATACAAAACTGTACAAACATAAATAAACAAAAAAAACTTCAAGAAATAAACAGAACATTTCACAAAAACATTCTCTTGACCTGTTTCTTGAATGTCTCTCTTCGCTACTGTACTCTGGTGCATGAAAATGAGAACTACGTATTCCACTGAACCCACTTCAGACCATCTGTCACTGCGCACGCACGAGTCATTCTCCCGATACACAGGCGCCAGATAGGAGCGATATAAAGGCGCCACGCCTAACCTTGATGCTTTAGAACATCTCCTACCAACCAATCCCTTCTTCTAGTCAAGAAGAAATTCCTCTTCTCCCCAATTCTATTCAGTATCCGTGATCTACCATCTAATCGTCACCATTGTTCTGTAGCAGCACATTTCGAAAGCTTCTATTCTCTTCTTGTCCGAACAAGTTATCACCCATGTTTCACTTCCATACATGGCTAAACTCCATACAAATATTTTCAGGAAAGACTTTCTGACAAATTTATACTGGATGTTAACAACTTTCTCTTCTTCAGAAACGCTTTCCTTGCCATTGCCAGTCTACATTTTACATCCTCTCTACTTCGACCATCATCAGTTATTTTGCTCCCCAAATAGCAAAACTCATCTACTACTTTAAGTGACCCATTTCGTAATCTGATTCCCTCAGCATCACCCGATTTAATTCGACTACATTCCATTATCCTCGTTTTGCTTTTGTTGATGTTCATCTTATACCCTCCTTTCAAGACACTATCCATTCCGTTCAACTGCTCTTCCAAGTCCTTTGCTGTCTCTGACAGAATTACAATGTCACCGGTAAAACTCAAACTATTTGTTCCTTCTCCATGGATTTTAATTCCTACTCCACGATATGGCCGCCTATATCATCATCGCACTCCCGTTATGCTTCACTCTCGGTCAGAAGTTGGGAACAGTGTTAAGTAAGACTGACCCGACCAAGCGACATTCTTCCCTACGTCTTATAGGTTCGGAACCACGTTCTCTTGTTACGGGTATTTGTATCATTGATGAGCGGTGTTGGAATTTCAACTCGCCCTGCAATGTCCTCCTTGTGGAGCTCCGTTCGTGTTGCTCTGGTGCTGACAGGGTTCGCGAGTACGACATTCAGTTCTGCAGTGACATTTGCTGCTGTCGTCCTCTTATTTTTCGTCCCAGTCCACTTCAGTGACTGTCACGATCACTCAACATACACTTCGTTCTAGGTATGACTTAGCGGATGATGTTTTTCCACTTTCCCTGCTTCCGGTATAAATCTTCGATACTGTGTTTCTTCAAACACCGAGCACTTCGGCTACCTTGCTTACGGAAACGCCCACGACAGGAGCACCAACAATTTGCCCACCTCCGAATTCACTTAGCTCCGACGTAATGCACTCACAAGTACACAAAACACGGTTCTGACCACGATTGATCCTTGCAGCGAATTGAGGACACTGCACAGGTGCTATTAGCGGTCAAATGGAACAGCACAACTTGCAGCCTTGGCCGGCAGCTGAATTTATGTTGAAGCATGCATTTCTCGCGTTGTTTAGATGTTTTTGACCAACCGCTGTAGATGCCGTGATCGTTTTTGTTTCTTGTCTTGATGTTTGTATTTGAACGTTGCGTGCAAAGGAAGCGTGAGCAGTGGTTTTGTCGTGGTTTGCTGTATAATACTGGCGTGACGATGTGCGATTATTTTGTTAGGTCATGGTAGTGAGAGACAGCCTGCTTTCACCTCAGCAACAAGCAGCCACACTATGCACCCAGAATCGCTTTCAGAAACCAAATGTTGGGATAGAACCCTCAACCAAAATAGCTGAGAGTAACGCTTGACCGCACTCTCACCTTCGGAGCCCACTTGAAGAAGACAGCCTTCAGAATAAAAACTAGAAATATCATAAACCAAAAACTGACAGGAAATGGCTGGGGAACGAATGCGATAGCCCTCAGGATATCGGCCCCTGCTCTTGTCTGTTCAGCAGCAGAATACTGCAGCTCTACGTGGTTAAATAACACCCATACAAGAGCAGCAGATGGTCAACTCAATAATACTATAAGGCTGATATCGGGAACCATCAAGTCAACACCAACCCAGTAGCTCCCTGTTCTGTCCAGCATCCATCCTCCACACAACGAAGACAGCTAACACTGAAAAAAGAGTGGCAAAAATGCCTAGACAACCGTCAACTTCCTATCTATCAAGTCCTCATCTTCCAATCTCGTCTAAGGTCTCGTAAACCATCACGGAAGGTGGGAAAGGGTTTAGTAAGAGACAATTTTAGCATTGATGATGCATGGCGCCGAGAATGGTCTTCCTCCAATCGAGACTCAAATAATCTAATCAAAGATCCGAGCCAGCGCCCTGTCGGATTTGAGTTACCAAGGGGATTCTGGACATCACTCAACCGGTTCGGAACAGGGCATAGAAATTTTCACTACTGGAGGCATAAATGGGGCGTGGTTGATAGATCTGACTGCGACTGTGGACACAACAAACAAACACTACAGCACTACACCACTGAATGTCCTTTAAGGAAACTCCAAGGCACCTTCCAGGACCTTCATTTGCTTAAGGGAGAAGCTACCGCCGGTTGAAAGGACCATCCATCCTTGAGCAGTACACTAATACCTGCTACATGGTCACCTTATGGAATTGTACATCACTTATTATTTTATTCTATGTGACTTGATTTTATATATAAATTCCCCGCCAGGTTAGCCGATCGGTCTAGCGCACGGCTTTCCGGAGTGGGAAGGAGCGCCTGGTTGCCGGCACGAATCTGATTGGCGGTCTTATGTCGAGGTCCGGTGAGCTGGCCAGTCTGTGGATGGCTTTTAGGCGGTTTTCCATCTGCCTCGGTGAATGCGGGCTGGTTCCCCTTATTCCGTCTCAGCTACACTGTGTCGGCGATTGCGGGGCAAACAAGTTCTCCACGTACGCGTACACCACAATTACTCTACCACGCAAACATAGAGGTTACACTCGTCTGGTGTGAGACATTCGCTGGGGCGGGGTCCACCGGGGGCCGAACCGCAGAATAACCCTGGGTTCGGTGTGGGGCGGCGGAGGGGTGAAATGGACTGCGGTAGTCATCATGGAGTTGTGGACCACTGCGGCTGTGGCGCGGACGGAGCCTCTCCGTCGTTTCTAGGTCCCCGTTTTAGATACATACAATACAGTACAATATATAAATTTGTCGTTATTAGTATTTATCTTATAATCAATATGTACTGAACATGTATATTTTATCTCAAATTGTATCAGACGTAATCTGATGCTGTATTACTGATGTAATCTGATGTTGTATTTAAAGCAATACGAAATTTTAAAAAATGAGCGTATGAGACGTACATGGATTGGATAAAAACTGTTACAATTCGTACCAGACTTCATAGACAGACGTTTACCGTATTAAGTGCCCTCAATATAATAGCCCCACATCTCGATCCCCCACACACTTGGAAGGCTTCGTACACCGTCAGCGCATCCAGGTCTGTCGATATCTAGAAAGGACTGCCCTGTGGCATGGATGATGTCCTCTCTTGTGTGTAGTCATTTTGGCAAGCAGGTCGTAATGATACAGACTCGTATCGGGTGAGTATGTTGTATATGTTCCATTATCTCTCACCCGCACGTACGCCGGAGCTCCCGTACGGAGTTCGCCGTGTAGCACCGTGCGTTGTCATGGAGAGTGATGGAATGCAGTGCCAGAAGGTACTGTCGCCTCTATCCCCGTGCGATACAAAAGTGATGACGCAAGAAACTGCAGTATTAAACCACGGGTATCGAAAACAACAATATCCGTCACTTTGGTACCAGCTGGTTCGCAGCGCACGTTCTGTGGGCGGGGAGCACCGGGGCGTCTCCATTCACTAGGCTCATCTTGAATAAAAATCCCTCGTATCCCAAAACACTGTCACCCATCGCGCCACCACACGATACAGCAATGCTGCATCGCCACGCGCCTCACGCAGTCCCTGAAAGCGTTGTTGCGCTCTCCAACCAAGCGCACTTCAGTCTCAATCCAAGCAACGTTTCCTGTGTCTGAACATACTGTTAGGGCGCTTGAGTGGACTCCCGCATACTACAACTGACTCAAACACAGCCATCGGCACACACGGCGCTACTTCAACTGACCTTTGCTATCAAAAAAATGGGTCAAATGGCTCTGATCACTATGGGACTCAACTGCTGAGGTCATTAGTCCCCTAGAACTTAGAACTACTTAAACCTAACTAACCTAAGGACATCACAAACATCCATGCCCGAGGCAGGATTCGAACCTGCGACCGTAGCGGTCTTGCGGTTCCAGACTGCAGCGCCTTTAATCGCACGGCCACTTCGGCCGGCCTTTGCTATCAGATGCAGATAGTTTGTTGTTACTGGATTCACATCCTTCATGTTGTAACAGTGTTGCGGCCACTTTTTATTCGGTCCCATTAAATTGTTGTGCCACGTCATTCGTTTGCTACGTATATGTACAATAGTATCGCCAATACCTGCCTGGTCATTAAGCACATGGTTTTGTTTAGGTATGCCTTCGTGAATGTGTACGTTTCTTCGAGAGTGATAAGTTCCTGTTTGCTGTCCATTCTGAGGACATACACTTTGTTGGCAAAATGATCCGGACACCGGGCTGAAAACGACTTACAAATTCGTGGCGCCCTCCATCGGTAGAGCTGAAATTCAGTATGGTGTTGGTCCACCCTTAGCCTTGATGACAGCTTCCACTCTCGCAGGCATACGTTGAGTTAGGTGCTGGAAGATTTCTTGGGGAATGGCTGCACTGAGGAGAGGCATCGATGTCGGCCGGCGAGGCCTGGCACGAAGTCGGCGTTCCAAAGCATTCCAATGGTGTTCTGTAGGATTCAGGTCAGGACTCTGTACAGGCCAGTCCATTACAGGGATGTTACTGTCATGCAATCACTGTGCACAGCCTGTACATTATGAACAAGTGCTCGATCGTGTTGAAAGATGCTATTTCCGAATTGCTCTTCAACAGTGGGAAGCAAGAAGGTGCTTAAAACACCAATGTAAGCCTGTGCTCTGATAGTGCCACGCAAAACAATACGGGGTGCAAGTCCCCTCCATGGAAAACACAACCACACCATAACACCACCGCCTCCGAATTTTACTGTTAGCACTACTCATGCTGGCAGATTACGTTAACCGGGCTTTCGCCATATCCAAACCCTGCCATCGGATCGCCACATTGTGTACCGCGATTCGTCACTCCACACAACGTTTTTCCACTGTTCAGTCGTCCCATGTTTACGATCGTTACATCAAGCGAGATGTCGTTTGGCTTTTACCGGCGTGTTGTGTGGCTTATGAGCAGCCGCTCGACCATGAAATCCAAGTTTTCTCACCTACCACCTAACTGCCATAGTACATTGAGTGGACCCTGACGCAGTTTGGAATTCCTGTGTGATGGTCTGGGTAGATGTCTGCCTATTACACATTGAGACCCTCTTCAACTGTCGACGGTCTCTGTCAGTCAACAGTCGAGATCGGCCTGTACGCTTTTGTGCTGTACGTGTCCCTTCACTTTTCCACTTCACTATCACATCGTTAACAGTGGACCTAGGGATGTTTAGGAAATCTCGCGTACAGACGTATGACACAAGTCACCTCACCACGATCGAAATTCGTGAGTTCTGAGGAGCGACTCGTTCTGCTCTCTCACGATGTCTAATGACTACTGAGGTCGCTGATATGGAGTACCTGGCAGTAGGCGGCAGCACAATGCGCCTAATATGAAAAACGTATGTTTTTGGGGGTGTCCGGGTATTATTTATCACATGTTGTATGTTGGTGCATGCCACTTTTTTCACGTGCTTCTCTTCCTTTCCTGGTGCTTTGTCTCAACATTTATTCAAATTGGATTTTTGCAACTGCTTTTCTACAAAAATGTTAGGTAGGTAAAGGCAAGTTGTGTTTTGCATGTAACTACTTAGTTTAGTATAAGAATGCACACTTATCACAAAATGAAGGAATTGGATGTAATCAAACAGTCACAGTTAAAATGAGTATTAGACAAACTTGACGGATTTTCTAGAGACAATAATATGAAAATTAGAAACTCGAGTTCTGTTTCAGGCAATCTGATACCACCATATTCGTAAAAGAAAAAACCAAAGATGTGACCTTGCCATTTGTACTCAATAACTCCGATAAAATTGCTAATTTATTTCACAGAAAAAATGTTCTGGAGCTCAGAAAACGGCTTCTGATGGAACACTGCACACTACATCGTCATAGGTAACAGGCAACATAACAATGTGGTAGGTACAAACTTATGTTCAGTAATTCTCCTTCATTCTGTAGTATTTTGAAATAAGGTAGAGAGAGGATCCAGTTATTTTAAGGTTGAACAACCAAAGTAAATCTTCATTTGAAATGTTGCACTGTATATAAAAAGGGTAGGAAATCATTATTTTTATTGCTTGTAGTAGAAGTAATAGTTGTAGTAAGCTCAAGAAAAATGTTGCGTTAAAATTCCTAAGAAAGTAAGCTACTAATAAATATAGCTTCAAAGAGAACCAAGTAAACTTACAGATTTATCTGAAACCAATCATTATAATAGCTGCAGTTCTAGAACTGTTTCTCAGTGACCTGTGAGGGCGAATACTGGGGGGGGGGGGGGGGGGGGCTTTCACATTCTTCGTCTTGTCAGTGATGGTACTCGTATTTTTAGTTTCGACGTCAGTGCAACTGCAGGAAGGACAAAGTACCGTTACTTAACACGCTCAACACTTGCTGCGTGCAATATATATGTTAATGTGAGTTATGAAACGTGTGATGACGTTCATATATCCAGCCTGGTAACATAATACGCAAATATGGAGCAATTTCCGGAGACAGACTACAGCAAGAAGCAAGGCACCGCTGCGGAAGCAGGCACAACATGGAGCCGGTTACGGAAGTTGCCGACAGTATGGGTGGCGCACCCAGCCTGGCACCAGTTGCTACACACACCATCTGAAGACAGACGAGAAGGCGCAGCACCACGTGACCTGGCCAGCTCTGCTCGTCCAAGGCTGTACAAAAGGACGCCCAGAACCCGTCGGCCTCAAGTTTGACGTCGCCGTGATCTGGACTCTGCTTATGGATTAATCTTCGTGCAAACAAGTGATTGATGTGCATCAGACTCTGCCCCAGACTGTCTCACGGACTCTTGTTTTCGGACGAACAATCTACTGTACGGGGGAGTGCTGCTCTTGAACCCTGCTTCGGATTACCACTGAACTCTGTGTGCAATTATTCTGTACTCTTTTTTTTTCTTTTTCCTTTTTGAATCGTCAGTCTTCTGACTGGTTTGATGGTGCCCGCCAAGAATTCCTCTCCTGTGCCAATCTCAATTATTTGCTGGATGTATTCTAATCTCTGTCTTCCTCTACAGTTTTTGCCCTCTACAGCTCCCTCTAGTGCCGTGAAACCCATTCCCTAATGTCTTAACAGATGGCTCTGAGCACTATGCGACTTAACTTGTGAGGTCATCAGTCGCCTAGAACTTAGAACTAATGAAACCTAACTAACCTAAGGACATCATACACATCCATACCCGAGGCAGGATTCGAACCTGCGACCGTAGTGGTCGCTCGGTTCCAGACTAACAGATGTCCTACCGTAGTGTCCCTTCTCCTTTTCAGTGTTTTCCACGTATGCCTTTCCTCTCTGCAGAACCTCCTCGTTCCTGACCTTATCAGCCCACCTAATTCTCAACATTCGTCTGTAGCACCACTTCTCAAATTCTTCGTTTCTGTTCTGTTCCGGTTTTCCCACAGTCCACGTTTCGCTACCATACAGTGCTGTACTTCAAACGTACAATCTCAGAAATTTCTTCCTCAGATTGAGACCTATGTTTGATGTAGACTTCTCTTGGCCAGGAATGCCCTTTTTGCCAGTGCTAGTCTGCTTTTGATGTCCTCCTTGCTCCATCCGTCACTGGTTATTTTGCTACCTAGGAAGTATAATTCCTTAACTTCATCTACTTCGTGACCATCAATCCTGACGTTAAGTTACTCGCCGTTTTCATTTCTGCTACTTCTCATTACTTTCGTCTTTCTTCGATTTACTCTCAGTCCATATTTTGTACTCATTAGATTGTTCATTCCATTCAGCAGATCCTGTAACTGTTCCTCACTATCACTCAGGATAGCAATGTCATCAGCGAACCATATCACTGATTTCCTTTCACCTTGAATTTTAATTCCACTCCTGAACCTTTCTTTTATTTCCATCATTGCTTCTTCGATGTACAGATTGAACAGTGGGAGCGAAAGACTACATCCCTGTCTTGCACCCTTTTTAATCCAAGCACTTCGTTGTTGATCGGCCACTCTTATTGTTCCCTCTTGGCTCTACATATTGTATATTACCCGTCTCATCCTATAGCTTACCATTTTTCTGAGAATTTCGAACATCTTGCACCATTTTACATTTTCGTAGGCTTCTTCCAGATCGACAAATCCTCTGAACGTCTCTTGATTTTTCTTCAGTCTTGCTTCCATTATCAACCGCAACGTCAGAGTTGCCTCTCTCGTGCCTTTACCTTTCCTAAAGCCAAACTGATCATCATCCAGCGCATTCTCAATTTTCTTTCCCATTCTTCTGTACATTATTCTTGTAAGCAACTTGGATGCATGAGCTGTTAAGCTGATTGTGGGATAATTGTCGCACTTGTCAGCTCTTGCAGTCTTCTGAATTGTGTCGATGATGCTTTTCCGAAAGTCAGATAATTTGTCGTCAGACTCATACATTCTAAACATCAACGTTAATAGTCGTTTTGTTGGCACTTCCCCTAATGAATTTAGAAATTCTGATGGAATGTTATTTATCCCTTCTTCCTTATTTGATCTTAGGTCCTCCACAGCTCTCTTAAATTCTGATTCTAACACTGAATCTCCTATCTCTTCTAAGTCGATTCCTGTTTCTTCTACTACCACATCAGCCAAATCTTCACCTTTATAGAGATCTTCAATGTACTCTTTCCACCTATCCGCTCTCTCCTCTGCATTTAACAGTGGAATTCCCGTTGCACTCTTAATGTTAGCGTCCTTGCTTTTAATTTCACTGAATATTGTTCTGACTTTCCTACATGCTGAGTCATTCCTTCTGACAATCATTTCTTCACATTTTTCACGCATTTCTTTCCATTTCATGTTTATTTCATTCCTTAGCGACTTGTGCTTCTGTACTCCTGAATTTCCCTTAAGATTTTTGTACTTTATTTTTTAATCTATCAGCTGAAGTATTTTTTCTATTACCCACGGTTTTTTCGCCGTTACCTTCTTTGTACCTAAGTTTTATTTCCAACTTCTGTGACTGCCCTTTTCAGAGATGCCCATTCCTCTTCGACTGTACTCCATACTGAGCTGTTCTATATTGCTGCATCTATAGCCTTAGAGACCTTCACGCCTATCTCGCCATTCCTTAGTACTTGTGTATCCCACTTCTTTTTGTACTGATTCTAATCTCTTGAACTTCAGCCTACTCTTCATCACTACCATATTGTGATCTGAGTCTATATCTGCTCTTGGGTACGCCTTAAAATCCAGTATCTGATTTCGGAATCTCTGTCTGAAATCTACTGTATCACCTGGCCTTTTCAAGTAGACCTCCTCTTGTGGTTCTTGAACAAAGTATGTGCTATTACTAGCTGAAATTTATCAGAAAACTCAATTAGTCTTTCTCCTCTCTCATTCCTTGTCCCAAGCAAATATTCTCCTATAACCTTTTCTTCTGCTCCTTCCCCTACAACTGCATTCCAGTCCCCCATGACTATTAGATTTTCATCTCTCCTTACATACTGTATTACCCTTTCAATATCCTCATATACTCTCTCTATCTCTTCATCTTCAGCATGCGATGTCAGCATGTATACCTGAACTGTGGTTGTCGGTGTTGGTTTGCTGTCGATTCTGACAAAAACCATCCTGTCACTGAACTGTTCACAGTAACACACTCTCTGTCCTATCTTTCTATTCATAACGAATCCTGCTCCCGTTGTACCATTTTCTGCTGCTGTTCATATTACCCCGTACCCATATGACCAGAAATCCTTGTCTTCCTTCCATTTAGCTTCACTGATCCCTATGTAACTAGTTTGAGCCTTTGCATTTCTCTTTTCAGATTCTCTAATCTTCCTTCCACGTTCAAGCTTCTGACATTCCACTCCCCGACTCTTAGAACGCTATCCTTTCGTTCGTTAATAATCTTTTTCTCATGGTCACCTCCGTCTTGGCAGTGCCCTGCCAGAGGTCCGAATGGGGGACTATTCCGGAGTCTTTTGTCAACGGAGATATCATAACACTTTTTCAGTAACAGGCCACATGTTCTGCTGATACACGTTATGTGTCTTTAATGCAGTGGTTTCCATTCCCTTCTGAATCCCCTTACCATTGATCATTGCTGATTCTTCCGCCTGTGTAATGTAGTGCTAATTGCTGAAATACAAAATTAGAGACGAGCGTAGAAGGACTTGGCGGTGGGCCCAGCTTTGGATAAACTGTTAGAGCGATAGCAGCTTGAAATGAGCCTGCCTCACCCCTCTTCACCTTGGCAGAGGGCAGCTGGTGGTCCCGTCACCGCCACCGCCACTTCCGCCGTCTCCACCCTACGAGGAATCGAAAGAGAACTGGGACGCTTATCTTCGCCTATAAGGCAGCACTCCAGAGCATTTAAGGTAATAGGCAGCGAGCTCCAACGAGCTTTTTTCGTACTCCTTTTCACGGATTCGTTGGCGCTATATCTTGAACAGCTTGCTGGTAACTTACTGTAGTCGACAAAGGCATTCAGTGTCGGCACACTTGCGGTTTAATAAACACAAAAGAAGGGTCAGAATAATCATATGCGGTTTGGGTGGCCGATCTTAAGGCCTCTGCCGGAGATGTCAATTTGTCAGTAAGAAGTTGTATGTCGAGTCAGTCATTCGAGGCACTGTAACTCGGTTCTCACCAGATGAAAAGGTTCACAGTGAGGTTTTAAAACTCCTGGACCCGTGGATTGGAAGCAGTCCTATTTCGATGGTTGCACATGTTGACTCTCTCTGTTGTAGAGCATCTCAAGCCACGGCAACAGTGTCGTTGCCTGCACTCGTAGACTTCCTCACCATCAAATGGCACGACGATATTGGACATTGGCGGCCTTTGCTCCCATAATGTGAAGACTGTCTTAAGACGCACCGACGATTCAGCTGCTCCCATCACCAGGCAAAGTGCGGACGTGAGGAGCATCTTGCTGTGCTGCGCCGTATCAGCCCATTTACATACATGCGCGTGGATATAAACAGCATAAACAACAAATGTCAGACGCGATTAGAATTCCAATACTAGTGTTCCTCACTATACGCAGCAGCAGAGAACGTTTTCAGATTGACAGAAGCGAGTCTGCAGTGCTAATCGATTTGGAAACCTTCCAGCTTCTAGGGGCCCCAGTGCTGGCACAACCTAAACGGAAAGTAGTCGGTTACGTTAACCACCAAATCTCGTTCAAGTCAGTGTTTGCAGCGGATGCCAGTTATAAGAACGTTACTTGAAATCTGTACACCCTGGTACATGATAGCCTAGCGTTCGACAATATTTTCGGGATAGGCACTTCTTCACCTTTCGGATTTACCTAGTTTTGGATATGATTCCATTTCAGTCGCTACAAGCAGTATGTAAAGAATTTTCTGCCATATTTCTCATATTTCTACCCAGTTTGAGCTGTGCAATTAACCACCCGACGCGTCCAATTAATTTAAAGTCATCACCTCTGCCCCCTTCTTTCGGGCTCGACCCAAACCGTTCATATTGAAAGAGACATTTCAGCCTGAATTTGACCGATTAAATTAGCAACGCGTCCTCAAAGAAATGCCTTGCAGTCAGTGGATAACGGCACTTGTGATCACCCAAAAACCAAATAAAGAACAGCACCTTTGCGATGACTTCAAAGTAAGAGTCAATTTGCAAGCAACTGTTGATCTTTAAGCAATTTCAAGCCCTGAAGAACTCTTAGCCAAGCTCTCTAGCGGTTAGTACTTCACGCAAGCATACCTCCAGATCTCCCTCAGATGAAGAGTCTACGTGGATGACACAGTTATCATGGGAGCTAGTCAAATGGGAACACTTAGCAAATACACGCATCTTCTTAAACAAAACTGTACGCAGCTGCACTAGGCTGCAACTTGAGCAAAAACAGATATTTCCAGGTAGAAGTGGAATATTTGGACCACATATAAAACGAAAACGGCACCTGCCCTAGGAGGTGTCCTTTAAAGCCATTGAAAAGTAACAGATAGCCGACAATATACACTCCTGGAAATTGAAATAAGAACACCGTGAATTCATTGTCCCAGGAAGGGGAAACTTTATTGACACATTCCTGGGGTCAGATACATCACATGATCACACTGACAGTACCACAGGCACATAGACACAGGCAACAGAGCATGCACAATGTCGGCACTAGTACAGTGTATATCCACCTTTCGCAGCAATGCAGGCTGCTATTCTCCCATGGAGACGATCGTAGAGATGCTGGATGTAGTCCTGTGGAACGGCTTGCCATGCCATTTCCACCTGGCACCTCAGGTGGACCAGCGTTCGTGCTGGACGTGCAGACCGCGTGAGACGACGCTTCATCCAGTCCCAAACATGCTCAGTGGGGGACAGATCCGGAGATCTTGCTGGCCAGGGTAGTTGACTTACACCTTCTAGAGCACGTTGGGTGGCACGGGATACATGCGGACGTGCATTGTCCTGTTGGAACAGCAAGTTCCCTTGCCGGTCTAGGAATGGTAGAACGATGGGTTCGATGACGGTTTGGATGTACCGTGCACTATTCAGTGTCCCCTCGACGATCACCAGTGGTGTACGGCCAGTGTAGGAGATCGCTCCCCACACCATGATGCCGGGTGTTGGCCCTGTGTGCCTCGGTCGTATGCAGTCCTGATTGTGGCGCTCACCTGCACGGCGCCAAACACGCATACGACCATCATTGGCACCAAGGCAGAAGCGACTCTCATCGCTGAAGACGACACGTCTCCATTCGTCCCTCCATTCACGCCTGTCGCGACACCACTGGAGGCGGGCTGCACGATGTTGGGGCGTGAGCGGAAGACGGCCTAACGGTGTGCGGGACCGTAGCCCAGCTTCATGGAGACGGTTGCGAATGGTCCTCGCCGATACCCCAGGAGCAACAGTGTCCCTAATTTGCTGGGAAGTGGCGGTGCGGTCCCCTACGGCACTGCGTAGGATCCTACGGTCTTGGCGTGCATCCGTGCTTCGCTGCGGTCCGGTCCCAGGTCGATGGGCACGTGCACCTTCCGCCGACCACTGGCGACAACATCGATGTACTGTGGAGACCTCACGCCCCGCGTGTTGAGCAATTCGGCGGTACGTCCACCCGGCCTCCCGCATGCCCACTATACGCCCTCGCTCAAAGTCCGTCAACTGCACATACGGTTCACGTCCACGCTGTCGCGGCATGGTACCAGTGTTAAAGACTGCGATGGAGCTCCGTATGGCACGGCAAACTGGCTGACACTGACGGCGGCGGTGCACAAATGCTGCGCAGCTAGCGCCATTCGACGGCCAACACCGCGGTTCCTGGTGTGTCCGCTGTGCCGTGCGTGTGATCATTGCTTGTACAGCCCTCTCGCAGTGTCCGGAGCAAGTATGGTGGGTCTGACACACCGGTGTCAATGTGTTCTTTTTTCCATTTCCAGGAGTGTAAAATAGATGCAATATTTCATGGGCAAAATAAAGTATTACATGAAGTTTATTCGTCGCGAAGCTACCGTTGCACCTATGGAAGAAGCGGATATAGCTCAAGCGGACAGTACGTACAAAAAGTATTTCATGAACAAAATAAACTATTACGTTTAATTTATTCCACTCGCACTACCATTTCCCATGCCACAATGACCTATGGAAGAATGGGATACAGTTCAAATGGGCACGTCGAACAAAAAATGATGGAACATCGATTAGCTCCGTGCGTGACGTAATTTAAAGATGGCCAGCTGTTGAGTTTGGCAGCTGACAAAATGTTTCAAATGGCACTGAGCACTATGGCACTTAACTTCTGAGGTCATCAGTCCCCTAGAACTTGGAACTACTTAAACCTAACTAACCTAAGGACATCACACACATCCATGCCCTAGGCAGGATTCGAACTTGCGACCGCAGCGGTCGCGCGGCTCCAGACTGTAGCGCCTAGAACCGCTCGGCCACTCCGTCCGGCCGGCAGCTGACATATCAGCCTATTGCGTAGGGATATTATTGCCTCAAAAGAATGCTCAAGAAGTTGCTGATCACATATGCTTCAGAAACGCTAACACCTGTCCAGATAGATTCTCAGATAGAACCAGAGGGCTAGCCGCTGTATATGACACCGCGTAATTTCACACCTATCTCTGTGGAGTGTGCTTCCACCAAAGCATTGATCATGAGGCCTGTCTGGAAATGTTCAGGGTGTACAGTAGGCTAGCAGAACAGACAGCACAGCGACTGCAACCCGCAGTGGTGAGCCCTGCTGCTCAGTGGCCACAACTACGACATTCGCTACAAGCCCACAACTGAATACGCTAATGCCATAAAACTGTGCCGCATGCCGACGGGTACCCCCCAGCATCTGATAGCACGGCAGCTTCCAGATCAGCTATTCTCTCACAATAGTGCCCAAAAATTTCCCATAACAGACGCCAAAATTGCCTATGCTACAAAACAGTTCTCAATGCTTCAGCACGCCCAGCACTGGTTTCATCAACGCTGGCCTGCCAAGTTACCAGTCTCCGTAACTTCTCTTTCATCTGATAGACAACTTTTCGGTTGCTAATGGAGTTATAATACTTATCAAAGATCTCAACGACTTTGATGTGGAAACTCTTCAATCGTGGAGGTCCCAAGTATTACGTCTTCTACATGGGCGCCACTGGGGAGTCATCTACACTCCTGGAAATGGAAAAAAGAACACATTGACACCGGTGTGTCAGACCCACCATACTTGCTCCGGACACTGCGAGAGGGCTGTACAAGCAATGATCACACGCACGGCACAGCGGACACACCAGGAACCGCGGTGTTGGCCGTCGAATGGCGCTAGCTGCGCAGCATTTGTGCACCGCCGCCGTCAGTGTCAGCCAGTTTGCCGTGCCATACGGAGCTCCATCGCAGTCTTTAACACTGGTACCATGCCGCGACAGCGTGGACGTGAACCGTATGTGCAGTTGACGGACTTTGAGCGAGGGCGTATAGTGGGCATGCGGGAGGCCGGGTGGACGTACCGCCGAATTGCTCAACACGTGGGGCGTGAGGTCTCCACAGTACATCGATGTTGTCGCCAGTGGTCGACGGAAGGTGCACGTGCCCGTCGACCTGGGACCGGACCGCAGCGACGCACGGATGCACGCCAAGACCGTAGGATCCTACGCAGTGCCGTAGGGGACCGCACCGCCACTTCCCAGCAAATTAGGGACACTGTTGCTCCTGGGGTATCGGCGAGGACCATTCGCAACCGTCTCCATGAAGCTGGGCTACGGTCCCGCACACCGTTAGGCCGTCTTCCGCTCACGCCCCAACATCGTGCAGCCCGCCTCCAGTGGTGTCGCGACAGGCGTGAATGGAGGGACGAATGGAGACGTGTCGTCTTCAGCGATGAGAGTCGCTTCTGCCTTGGTGCCAATGATAGTCGTATGCGTGTTTGGCGCCGTGCAGGTGAGCGCCACAATCAGGACTGCATACGACCGAGGCACACAGGGCCAACACCCGGCATCATGGTGTGGGGAGCGATGTCCTACACTGGCCGTACACCACTGGTGATCGTCGAGGGGACACTGAATAGTGCACGGTACATCCAAACCGTCATCGAACCCATCGTTCTACCATTCCTAGACCGGCAAGGGAACTGCTGTTCCAACAGGACAATGCACGTCCGCATGTATCCCGTGCCACCCAACGTGCTCTAGAAGGTGTAAGTCAACTACCCTGGCCAGCAAGATCTCCGGATCTGTCCCCCATTGAGCATGTTTGGGACTGGATGAAGCGTCGTCTCACGCGGTCTGCACGTCCAGCACGAACGCTGGTCCAACTGAGGCGCCAGGTGGAAATGGCATGGCAAGCCGTTCCACAGGACTACATCCAGCATCTCTACGATCGTCTCCATGGGAGAATAGCAGCCTGCATTGCTGCGAAAGGTGGATATACACTGTACTAGTGCCGACATTGTGCATGCTCTGTTGCCTGTGTCTATGTGCCTGTGGTTCTGTCAGTGTGATCATGTGATGTATTTGACCCCAGGAATGTGTCATTAAAGTTTCCCCTTCCTGGGACAATGAATTCACGGTGTTCTTATTTCAATTTCCAGGAGTGTACATGATATACGTTGGTCACAGATTCACAGAGGCATTAAACATGTGGTTCGTGTGTCCTGAACATCGAACAGTAGCTTCACAAAACTTCCCACCATGCCCAGCAGTACAACAACGATGGGGCAGGATACACTTGGATTGTGGGGAGACTTGCTAAAATTCATTGTAGTTCATAGTGGTGGACGATGTGCCAAATTACCCTAACGTAGTCAGTAAGAGGATCATCACCACAGGAGCCACTCTCTGGACACCGAAAAAAATTTTAGCAATAAAAGGAGTGCCCCAGGCCATAGTAATGGACAAAGACCCGCTGTTTACATCTAAAACAGTGACAGAATTCTGCTCCCAGAATAGCCTATCAGAAATCACAAAGGCGTCTTTTCACTTGGCTGCTAATGGCAAGGCATGGAGAATGTCAAAGACCACAGTAAAGTCGTCAATGGAGGCAGGGTTAACCTAGTTTATCAGCATTTAGTGGACGATGCTAGGCGGCATTGACATCCCTGCTCAAACACTGCATGGCCGACAATTTAGGTGCCTCCTGCTCCTGCCCTCACCATCTGCAGCGGCAGCATCAGGAATGCGCTCCATGTCTTTGGATAACCATGTGGGGGCTGAAGCGTGGGTATCACATTCGGGCATTGTCACAGGTGGACAATCGCCGACAGGGACTCCACACGCCGGTAGCATGCACTGAGGGTGGCGGGATGGTGCGCCCCACAAAGCGACACTTGGCGCCGCCTCCACAGGACTAGCGTGCCACAACTGGCGGCTCCTTGTCTTGCACGTCGATGTCGACATCATCAGCCACACAACTACCACCACAGTCAATGCGCAGACCACTATTAGAGTACTTGTGGAACCCACGCAGATAAAGTTCCTTACCCAAACACAGCCAACCCTAACTACACCACCTCAAGAGGGGTCCCTGCAACTGTTCGACATCGACGCAGATCCCAACTGGGACAACATCAACTTGTGCCGCTTCCCCAAGGCGTAAGCACCGGCAGGACATCACCGAGCACACGTACCTGTTGTGACTGGAAGCTAAAGACACAAACATCGAGCTACTTCTGGAGCCAGACAGCAGGGTGACTTTGCCGACCGAGCCGCTCCTTAAGGTCAAGTCCTAATTACTCTGACCTATTTCCACTTTTAAGCAATTGTCTGCCACTGTCAAAACAAGTGTTACGCGATCTAATAGTGTATATGGCCAAGGGCATACGATGTCATAGGCTATTTCGCAACAATGGCTAAGTTCTTTAGACCAAATGGACTGGCTTTCACCACCAGTATGTTCAAATATTTTAATTTGCATCTAATACGTTCGTCTAATACGTTTCATGCAAGCAATTGCGCGGAGCTTCACAGCCCCTAATCTTCACTTCTAACGCCTTAAGTTCAGAAATCCCCTACCACCATGCCCTCTGCCCTCCAGGCCCTACGTTCAACAAATAGATACGTCAACATCATAACAAGAGAGCGTAAATGTCTCAATTTCATGTAGTTGTACCACGAACTCTAAGCATGAGAGTCTTTTGAGGTCTCAGCTATAACAGACAAAGATTTTCAGACGCGGAACGGAGTTCGCTGGGTATAGCTAGTACGATATATGCAAAGCCTGAGACATCAAAAGACTCTCATGCTTTGCATATATCGTACTAGCTATACCCAGCGAACTCCGTTCCGCGTCTGAAAATCTTTGTCTGTTATAGCTGACCCGGGAAACGTCGTTTTGTCCTGTAAATTATCTCTAGCCTATAAGAATAATGAATACGTGTAACACAATAGCCATTGTTTGAGGGAGCTTGTGACACAAACAATAATAATGGCCGAAAACTGTGGAGGGAGTGAGAAAAGGCGTAGGGAGAAGTCCGGCAGTATCGGCCACTATTAGTTCTAGCGTTTCTACGGTAGATCGCGCGGATTTTACAATTGCAGCCGATACACGGCTCGTCCACGAGCATACAAACATAGTGGCAATTTCGTGTCGAAACGTGTTCGCCAGCATTACTAATAAGGCCGAGCGCACACGCATCGATTTGTATCGTACTAAAAATTTTGTACGATTAAATTCTTTTAAGGGAACAAAGGAGAGCATAGAAACTTATTTGTTCCACTAAAAGAATTTGATCCTACGATATATTTAAATCGATGCGTGTGCGCTAGGCCTAAATGTCGGTTTGGCGAATGACGCGTGCTACCTTAGTAAACTTCTCGGTCTAGTTACGTCGATTCAAAGAGGAATATTCCAGTCGTTGCTTTTGGTACGTTTTCTTCAATCTGTCGACTAGTGAAAGACTATCACCGGTAGACACCTGGCGGGGATAACTGATCAAGTGATAATTGATCAGTTATCGACCGAGGTTGAAAATTATTAAATTACTAAAATCGCCATTAAAAAATAGGGGTTGGTGGTAGAAGGGTGAAAATTAGGGGTTGTGTGTATTTTTAATGCCACATCATAAAAAAATAAAAATAAAAAGTTATGTCCAAAAAATAAGAAATTTTTTTTGGGGTGGACCACCCTTATCACTCACAGATACGAAAAATAGATTCACAGACGTACCGAATATACATGTAAAATTTCATCAGAATCGATCGAGCCGTTTCGGAGGAGTATGGCAACTAACACTGTGACACGAGAATTTTATGTATAAGGAGTATAAGGAAGGATTAAGCTGTAGGACTGCGATTTATATGAAACCTATAGTGATATCATATTACCAGTTCATTTCAAAATACTACTCTTTAATAGTATGTATATGCTAACGACGTGCGGTTCCAAAGTGTAAAGGTAGGTTTAGCATTAGATAATAACTGTGTGGCAACAGTGGAAATGGAAAATGTTCGTGGTAATATAAAAGTGCAATTAATCAAGATGGATTGCAGTGTACTACACAGGCAAATGTCATACACCAATGACTGATGACAACAGAGTACGACCCATCTCGTCTTCCGCCAGGCATGAAAATGTTTAGCAAGAAGGCATCCACCATATACATGTATGGGACTCCTAAAATGAAGTTATTATCACTACAAACCCTTCAAGTTTGTCTATCTACACCGTTCAAGTGTAGATAAACTGTACTGGTTATAGGTCAAGGTGACAAAGGTGACTGGATACCTACAAATATCGTTTCGGACGGCCTTTTGCCTGGCATAGTGTAGCAGTTTGATGTGGCATGCACTCAACAAGTCGTTGGAAGTCCCCTGCAGAAGTATTGAGCCTGTATAGTCATTCATAATTGCGAAAGTGTTGCCGGTGGAGGATTTTGTGCACGAACTAACCTCTCGATTACATCCCATAAACCTTCCATGAGATTCATCATTCGCTCGAGTTGTCCAAGTCGCGAACAATTGTGGCACAGTAACATGACGCATTGTCATCCACAAAAAACGAAGTCCACGAATGGCCGCAGATAGTCTCCAAGTAGCCGAAAATAGCCATTTCCAGTCAGCGATTGGTTACATTGGACCAGAGTACTATGTCCATTCCATGTAAAGACAGACCACATCGATATAGAGCCACCGTCAGCTGGCGCAGTGGCTTCTTGACAATCCGGGTTCACGGCATCGTGGGAACTGTGCCACACACGAACCCCACCAACTGAAATCGGGGCTCGCCTGAGCAGGCCACGGTTTACCAGTCGTCTAGGGTCCAACTGATACGGCCACGAGCCCAGCAGAGGCGCTGCAGGCGATGTCGTGCTGTTAGCAAAGGCACTCGCCGCGGTCGTCTGCTGCACATAGCCCATCAACGCCAAATTTCGCCGCACTGTCACTGTCTTAACGGATACGTCCGTCGTACGTCCCACACTGATGGTTCAAATGGCTCTGAGCACTATGGGACTTAACTTCTGAGGTCATCAGTCGCCTAGAACGTAGAACTACTTAAATCTAACTAACCTAAGGACATCACACACATCCATGCCCGAGGCAGGATTCCAACCTGCGACCGCAGCGGTCGCGCGGTTCCAGACTGTAGCGCCTAGAACCGCTCGGACACACCGGCCGGCTAGTATAAGAGTGGAGCAAAATAACTGATGATGGTCGAAGTAGAGAGAATATAAAATGTAGACTGGCAATGGCAACGAAAGTGTTTCTGAAGAAGAGAAACTTGTTATCATCGAGTATAGATTGAAGTGCCAGGAAATCTTTTCTCAAAATATTTGTATGGAAGTGAAACATGGACGATAAATAGTTTGGACAACAAGAGAATAGAAGCTTTCGGAATGTGGTGCTACAGAAGAATGCTGAAGATTAGATGGCTAGATCATATAACTAATGACGAGGTACTGAACAGAATTAGAGAGAAGAGAAATTTGTGCCACAACTTGACTAGAAGAAGGGATCGGTTGGTAGGACATGTTCTGAGGCATCAAGGTATCACCAATTTCGTATTGGAGGGCAGTGTGGAGGATAAAAATCGTAGAGGGAGACCAAGAGATGAATACACTAAGTAGATTCAGAAGGATGTAGATTGCAGTAGGCGCTGGGAGATGATGAAGCTTGCACATGATAGAGTAGCATGGAGAGCTGCATGAATCTGGTCTCTGGACTGAAGACCACAACAACAACAACAACAGAATGATTTAGAACAATGTATAGATGTGTGCATGTGTGCAGCGTCGACGTCTGCTGCCGTAACACCCATAAGTATTAAATCAGTAGTAACTGGAATTACAGTTGGA
Source organism: Schistocerca serialis cubense (assembly GCF_023864345.2). Lineage (NCBI taxonomy): Eukaryota > Metazoa > Arthropoda > Insecta > Orthoptera > Acrididae > Schistocerca > Schistocerca serialis. The sequence continues at coordinate 38,588,557 of NC_064645.1, read as the reverse complement.
ATACCGATATATATCATTGCTCCTTTTGGTTTGAATGCAGTCATCTGTTTAGAAAATATTGTAGGGTTGCCCGAGAGAATGAATTACAAGAAATGTGATAGTATATATTTTATTTCTGTATGGAGAAATATGCTAACAAAACGAAGGTAATTAACATTATGTGCTTATATTGAACCAGTTCCAATGATAATATCACAATATTTTTAAAAAATATGACCAGCAACAGCATGAAATATATACAACTACGAAGAACAGGTCAACACACACACGATAAATACGTTCATTCATTCAGTGAACAATGTGGGTATGGCAGCGTAACAATGTCATTCTCATAAACGGTCTATTTATCGTCGTAACGTGATAGTCCAATAACCTGTTGCGATCCAGTACGTATCACATGTTTTCAAAATCCTCTTGGTGTACCATGTGTGGGATCACCAGCACCGCCATACAGACATTTCAGGTAATCGTCAACCACAAGATTGTTTGTGTCTGCACGACTCACACCCTCAGCCCACCTAAGGGTAGCACTTCTACATGTACGGTATGCATACTTTATTGAACGAAGACCTACAAACGCTTCGATCTGCGAGCCATTTGCCTCGTTTTTCGTAAAACCTATAACCTTATTGTTTTCAGATGTTATGCCATAAGGAATATCTGACTCATACCCAGACGTGTCGAATTTGTCAGTATTGCACCATATGACATCATATGGATCACAACCCTCCACTCTATAAATGAAGCTGTCTGGGGTCCATATAAAGTACCTTATGGTGTTTAAAATGAGGTTTGGCTAACTTATAATGAAACTTTTGACTGTACACAAACCTACATAAATCGGTTATTTGAACTGAACCGGAACCTTCCCCAGCTACAGAGCAGCAAAATCTTCATTGAAGATAGTAGCCCATTTAAAATTTGGCCTGGCAAACAGTTGTCTTTCGCCATGACACCCATCCCATTTACTGACCAAAGAAATATCATCTTGCTTTCCTTCGTTTTCCCGAAAATGGAACTAGTCGTAAGTAATCTTTTTCAAATGATCTCTTTGCAGAATATCTCTTTTTACTCAAGCAAAATGACCGAAATTAGTAACACGATGGATTTCCTCCATTTCATCGCCACCTTTACGCCCTACCGAAGGTTTGTATAATGTATGACAAATCTTGTTTTCCCACCCAACGTTGCCATCAGCTTGGCTTGAGAAGCTCTCCGTTCCGAGTCTCTGGACAGAGCGGTAAATCGCTGTCTACATCATGCAAACTGCTAGGATATGACTTGTCTACCTCCAAGACGTATCCTACCTTAGAATCAGCTGTCACAAATGAGAAATCCTTTAATCCCTCGATTTCTTTATCGGATAACCAACGGAACCCTTCAGTAGGGAGCAACTGTTACATGACATTTCTGTATAAATTCTTAACATGTAACGTGTACTGAGTGATGTACTATTCATTCGCAGATTATTTGAGATTATTTGCCTGTGCGTGTTTACGTATGCACTGCTACAGTTGGGAAGCAGTTAGTGCTGCAATTCTAACAGTTCTTTTTCTTGGTACAAACGTGTGGCTTTCTAGTGTCCAGGAGATCTTCAGACTGGCTGATATAAAGCTTATTCCAAAAATTTCGTCCGCAGCTCGTGGTCGTGCGGTAGCGTTCTCGCTTCCCACGCCCGGGTTCCCGGGTTCGATTCCCGGCGGGGTCAGGGATTTTCTCTGCCTCCTGATGACTGGGTGTTGTGTGATGTCCTTAAGTTAGTTAGGTTTAAGTAGTTCTAAGTTCTAGGGGACTGATGACCATCGATGTTAAGTCCCATAGTGCTCAGAGCCATTTGAACCAAAAATTTCAACTACTTCCTCTCTATGAATACAGACATCCTGTTTGACCATTTCATATCCGTATTTTGTTCTATTTTAAACATTAGTTCCATTTTTACGTTGTCTATGTACTTTTCGTTGTTTTTCCATATTTTCAACATTTTTAGGTGTTTTCATATTTTCACGTTCTATATGCAAATGTGCAAGTATATACAAGTGCACTTATTGCTTGCATTACCCGGTGTGCGTTGCTAGTTTTACCATGCAACTGTGATACAGAGTCCTAACCTATCCATGTTATCTACAAACTGTACTTCTTCCTAACTTCCACATAACACTGTCAAAGTCAATGGCAAAACACACGCAAAAAAATGGTTCAAATGGCTATGAGCACTATGGGACTCAACTGCTGAGGTTATTAGTCCCCTAGAACTTAGAACTAGTTAAACCTAACTAACCTAAGGACATCACAAACATCCATGCCCGAGGCAGGATTCGAACCTGCGACCGTAGCGGTCTTGCGGTTCCAGACTGCAGCGCCTTTAACCGCACGGCCACTTCGGCCGTAAATAAATGTGTTACTATGGAGGTGGAGTGTTGATTTGAACCCGTTGTAAGTAGGCTGTTTATGTTTTCTCTATGTAAGTAGGCTGTTTATGTTTTCTCTATGTAAGTAGGCTGTTTAGGTTTTTTATTGGTAACGCCACCTCTGTATGAAAATCACTGGCTGTGCTGTGTGCAGTCTGTGGCTGCTTTGCATTGTTGTAATACTCGCCATTGTAGTGTTAGGCAGCTGGCTGTGAACAGCGCGTAGCGTTGCGCAGTTGGAGGTGAGCCGCCAGCAGTGGTGGATGTGGGGAGAGAGATGGCGGAGTTTTGAAATTTGTCATGAACTGCTATATTTATATATGATGATATCAAGGTAAATACATTGTTTGTTCTCTATTAATATCTTTCATTTGCTAACTATCCCTATCAGTAGTTAGTGCCTTCAGTAGTTTGAATCTTTTATTTAGCTGGCAGTAGTGGCGCTCGCTGTATTGCAGTAGCTTGAGTAGCGAAGATTTTTGTGAGGTAAGTGATTTGTGAAAGGTATAGTTTAATGTTAGTCAGGGCCATTCTTTTGTAGGCAATTTTGAAAGTCAGATTGCGTTGCGCTAACAAAATATTGTGTGTCAGTTTAAGCACAGTCATATATAAATTGTTCAAAGGGGACGTTTCATATGTCGACCCTTAGCCGAGGATACCTCACTGGAATCTTCTGATTTTTTTCTTGTAGTTTGTGTGATTAGTGTAGCTTTTGTTTATTGCTAGCGCGTAATTATAGAGAGAGTTTCCATTGTAGTTGTAGTTTTTCCTTGTTGTACAGTAAAACAGTTGTGGAATGCATGTAGATTTGCACCAAGTATTTCGCAGCTGCAATTGACTAGATATTATTTTCAGTGCTATGTTAATGTGTTCCCCTATTTTTGCTCTTCAAATTGTGTTCTTCTGTGTTGTCGTGTGAAATACTGTGACAATAATGGCGTGTGAAAAACGTAACACTAGGCTCCAAAGTAAACTGAGAAATAATAGTGACGACGAGCGTAGCTTATCAGCACCACTGTGTAGTGAAGTAAAAGACTTTCAAAGTAGTAATTTAGTAACTGTGCATAGGGAAATGGAGCGGGCTGCAAACAATGGTGTAGACAGTGAAACAGGTAGTGAACAGGGAAGCATTATCGATCGATCGGTCGGCAACAGCTCGCCTCAGGAATCCGAAATGACAGGACACAATTTTACAAATACTGTAGATTCAGGTTTTGCGTCCTCACCGTTTTCTCAAATAAGTCAAGACACATTTTCAGCTTGTCAAAATGTGAATGTTGCCGGTGCAAATGCACTGCCGAAAAGCGTAGAGAAACAGATTCCAGACACTAATACATTATTATTGCAATTAATGCAACAAATGGTACAAAATCAGAGACAAATGGGACAAAATCTTAAAAAGTTAGACACAGTGGAACAAAATCTCAAAAAGTTAGACACAGTGGAACAAAATCTCAAAAAGTTAGACACAGTGGAACAAAATCTCAAAAAGTTAGACACAATGGAACAAAATCTTCAAAAGTTAGACACTACACTTGAACAAACACGTGAAGATTTAACCACTGAGTTACATAACATCGAATCGAAATGTCAAAAGGTCTGTAATGACGCAAAAACACAAATTTGTGAGCATTTCCAACCTATTTTTTCGCGTCATGAAAATGTATTACAGAAGCACGAAGCAGCCATAAAAGAACTGCAAACTATTGTTCATGAAAATCATGAGACCTTGCAAGCTAAAATTGACTCAGTTGCATCTACCGATTCGGTTACGCAACTTGCAAGAACTCAGGAAAACTTAAAGAACACAGTAGATACCCTGAAAATTGGTTCAGAAAGACACATGGAGGAAATAAGTACACTATCGGAGAAAGTAGCCGAACTTTCGGATCAGGTCACTAACTTATCTACAAAGGTAGATGATGATCTGAATGACACAAGACCCGTAGCCTTCACTGACACAGAAGAGTATGAACAAATAAGAAAATTCAAACAGAATCAAAATCAAATCAATACACAGTACAAAAGAGAAATCCGGGAAGTACAAGATCAGCTGACACAGGTAATACAAGAATTACGTATTTCAGAGGACACTCGCGCTCCAATACGGGAAGAGGGACATAGAAATACGGAACAACCACAAAATAATAACACAGGACACTTCGGAAATTATGAAAGAAATTGGCAAGGCGCATTGGATTTTGAGATGGAACCGCCGAAACGAAGTAACAATGACCGACATGCGACTCGCCGACATGACGATTTTGACTATAAGCTGTTCATTACTACACGTAAATTCAAAACATTTAAGAATTCTGGCAACGACATTCATCCACAAGCATGGCTCCATCAATTCTCTCATTGTTTTCCTCCCAACTGGTCGTTAGAACACAGATTAGAATTTATGTGTGGCTACTTAGAGAATGAACCAGCTGTAAGAATGCGATCGGTCATTCATGATTGCCACAGTGAAGGAGAATTTTACCATGCCTTCCTCTCAGCATATTGGTCTCAAGCCACACAAGACCGTGTAAAACATGGCATCATAATGATGAAACATTTCGAACAATCTGAATTTTCCAGTCTTGTGAAATATTTTGAAGACATGTTGCATAAGAATCAGTATCTTTCAAACCCATACAGCCCCTCAGAACTCATCCGCATTTGCTTACTCAAATTACCTGAACATTTACGACATATTATTTTAGCAGGACGTTGTAAAGAAGACATTGAGGCTTTTCAGGGACTGTTACAAGAACTGGAAATTGACACAGACAGTCGCGGGATGCGAAAACAGGAAAACAATCACTACAGGTCACTTCCGTCACAATTCCGTGACGACAGAAACAATAACTGGACACGAAAAGGCTATTCTTACAACGCAAATCGTGACCAAAACAGACACCACCCATATGACAACCGTTGGCAGAGTAGTAATAACTACAGGGAAAGATCACCTCTCCGTGGTAATGACTATCACAGAGACAATAAGAGAAACAGACAATATGGGAACCAAAATAAATACTATCAAGGGAGGCAGAATAACTTCAGACGCAACAGTTCGGCGCAGAGTTACGATTCAGGGAGAAATTCTCCACCACATGACCGACACGAAAGAAACTGTGTAAACTACCGACAAAACGACAGACCTGAATTCCATCAGAACTGGCGAGCTTTAAACAGAGCTGGGCCCTCTCGGCAAGGCGAATTTGTGGAAGTTAGGCCTCCTAATCCCAGTAACGACGCGCGGCAACAAAGAGACAGACAATGACTCGCACCGCAGGCACCCACGTGCGCCAGGTGGCTCAGAGAAAAATAACATAGACGCTAACCTTGAGAAAAATTCCAGTATTCTTTACCAACGTATACCACATGACAATTGCATTCAAGTTCAAACTCTGAGTACTATGAAGAGTAAAGGATTGCACCACACTTCACATGTAAAACCGCTTATTGAGAGATAATCTGCTTGTCTTTGCCATAAAACTCTTAACTTCACATTTCTAGTATGCATTGTCAGACTTAGAAACTGTTACCATGCAACAATGTTCGAAGTGAAATATCCAATCTAGAACCTAGGGAACATTTTTAAACAGAAATTACGATTGCATTGTTATAGTGAACAGACGACACAGTGTTGTATTTGTGCATTCTTGCTTGTTAGTTGCACGATTATGGAACGACTATAAGGCTTACATACTTAGAACATTTACCAGTACTGCTAATGAGATTTTAATGCAACATTTTGGTTTACTTGAAAATATATTCTGGATTTTAAGTACTTTCAGTGAGATACCAGATGGCACAGTGGTTAGTTTATGTGACAGCTACACGATTTTATCACGACGCTACTAATGAGTGACAATTTACAATGTTGCTTTTGCAGTGTATCTGTTTTATATCTGCACAGTTTTCTGAATTCTTCTAGGAAGAAAAACATGTTTTAGTAGTAACTTTTGTGGTATAGCTACAATGAGACAGGGTTTTCCGTAGCACAACAATACGTTACAGTACAGTACTTTCTTCATCACAACAATAAGCGTAATAACTACGATATCTATACACAAAGCATTTCACTTTTGTTTATCATGAGGTAAGTACATTGGCTTCTGCAGAACTTAGCTTTCGGAGGACGATAAGTACGACACTTCCACAGAATTATCTTACAGCAAGACGCACATTTAGCGCTACAGGACACGCATTTGAGTGATTAATTTTGTACTTAAAACATTTATTTTTAAAGATTTTTGAATTACAAAGAAAGTTTTCCGTGATATATTTCATTCCATTGGTGTAATCTGTAACACCTGAGGGTATAATTACATTAATCCTCCAAGGAACCCTAGCTAATATGGTATTTGCTTATACAACTTTACACATCGGTACCATATTTCTCTAACACACAAATTACACAGCTATCTGATCATTTAACTGAGACAGACAAACGTTTTTACTACATCAGTGACAGATGTTTACGTAATTACACAGTTGGATAACTTCACACTTACGAAATTGTATTTTGTCTGCACTTTGAGAAATGCTCACATTTTTCGGAACCATTGTGATACTATGAGAGCTTTGAATGATATATTTGGTAAGGGAGCATGATTTTAAAGTACGTTTGAGGTAGATGACACTATTGGAAATGAGCAGAGAATTTTTTTTACGTTTTGAAATTATTGGAGGAAGTTACGACGATTTTGAGATTTGACTGAAGTGTTATGATGTTATTATTACGACGACAATGTGTACTATGCTGTTGAGGTATGTTTATGATAAATAAGCTGATGCTATATGAGGAATCTGATTATGCTATGTAGCTATTATGATGAAATATTGAAGACGTGTTGATGAATATGAATATGTATATGTGTAATAAGGTAAGGAATAAGGAGTAGGGGTTAGGGACTCTGATTTATGAAAAGGTTGTTGGAAACCAAGAATCGTACTTTAAGAGTTATGAAATGTGTGTGTATATGCATGAATGTATTACAATGCAGACGAAAATTTTTTGGACACTGTTATATCAATAGCATTTTGTTTCTACAGATTTGCAACGCTCATTCTTGACCTGTGAAATATTTCTATGTGAGACTGTCACTGTAGCGGAAACTGCTGTCGTAAATATTTCCGTACGAAAGTTAAGTGACCACCTGCACATAATGCGTCGCGGGCACCCAGCTGTGTCAGACGCCTGGAGAAAAAGTCATTAGCGCGTGCCTTTCAGAGCACAGGAAGAAAGAAAAAAAAAAGAAAGGGAAGGCCATTATCCTGGCCATTGTCATTCCTTTAGAGAAAGCATCGCAAATCCGACACGCTAATTACTTGGAAACATATCGTACTTTCTGATGTTTACTGAAATGCCTAATGAAATGACGAGAAATATTTTTACATCTGCACACCTGATTATGACAAGCGTCTTTCTACGAGAATTGAGAGCTACTGACTTACGAAATGCCACATAGCTATTGAACGATATTTTTATGCTTTGTACATAATTGCTTATTTCATTTGATACCTGTTTTCCAGCTGTGTTGCAGCATTGCTTTTATAAAATGAAATGCATTTGCTAATGTGAACACTTTCTGTCAACAGATCTATTAAATAATTATTTTATGATCCACATTCTTTAAAAAAGGAGCACTTGGAAAGGAAAGAACAATAAGAAGGAACTAGTAACAGTAACACATAATTTTCTTTTCAAGTACATGGTAATATTTCTTTTTACAATCAGTTGTTGTGGTGCACCACTTTAATTACATAGATATTAAGATGTGAATATACATTTCCCTTATCTGTGTTGTTGTCTTTAGTGTACTATTTTTTCTACTTGTGCGTTTGTCATGTTTAGATATAAGTTATTACATTTACTGCTGCTGGCTTTGCCATTTTGCATTCTTTTCATTGCTGTTTGTATTAATTGTTTTGTGCTGCTGCATTGCCTCGTCCCTTAGTTTAGCATCTGAGCTCAGTAGATTTAAGTTAGCTTAAGAGGGGGTAGTCTATAGAAGAGAATGAGTTGCGATGAATTGGAAGAAATGCATTGAGAATCTATACGAAAAACGTACAGAAAGCAGGTATAGGTAGGATTTTCTTGGAAATAAATAATGAGGTAAGAAATATGTGAAATAAATACAGAAAGCATGCTTGGATAGGATTTTTTTGGTGGAAACAAAGGATGAAATAAGAGGAAAGATATATGAAGTTTTGGGTTGGACTGCAGTACCACATGTTACACTGAAAACGAACCCTGTCCTTTCCTATTGGTGTTATCCCACTATATGTTTGTGTACCCTTGTGTATTTGTTTTCTTCCTGTCTCTGTGTACTGTTTCATAGAATTTTTTTCTCTTCTAATACTAAGTTACATTCACTATGATGAGGAATACTGTTATCCTCAAATACAATTGGCATTAATAATGTGTTATTTACTTTGTAAAGATGTTTAGACATTATTTACTCTGTTTTGTGTTAATGCTCATGTGTGAAGTTGATGTTTCGAAAGTTATTCTGATCTTTTATCTATGTACTTATGTCATAATTCCTGTAACACTGATGTATATGTCTATTTCTATTCTTTTGTAAAGCCTGTACTACAAATGTTATCTGTATTATTATGTTCTTTAATGATGTATTTTGTACCTTTGTAATTGTATTTTCATGTTGTAAATTTATAAAATTGTAATTGACACCAGTTCATCTTATTATTAACTTGTAAGTTACATTTCACTGCACACGTTTCTGTTGGTCATAGTATATGGACAATATGTGAGAAGTAGGGACTGTTAGTGTTTGCACGTGTGTTAATAATTCAGCAAGGGACTGGATAACAGCATTGCTGGTTCTAAGGACAATTCCAGAAACTTTGTGAGTGCACAAGTGGTGGTTTATGGACTTGCTATATTATCCGCAAGACTCTTCAATGGTGATTGTGCACCTGCACAGTCACAACAGATGGCTGCTGGCTATCTCTACAAGGACTACAGTGGGTCTACATCTTTGATGATCCATCAATACCATTATTTCTACAAGGACTGCAGTGGGTCTGCACCTCTGGTGGCCCACCAATATCGTAATCTCTACCAGGACTACGGTGGGTCTGCTCTGTGATGACCTACCTACCAATCTTCTTCAAAACTTCGAATGACTCTGCTGTGGGTTTGCTCTGTTGTGGCCCATTATCTGTCAGCATGTCAAGAGTCAGCATTGTCTTTCAGTTGGAAGGACAACAGTACTTCTTCAAGACAGCATGGAAATCCACTACTTCTGTGTGCATTTTCTTTTACTGCTCAGACTTTGAGAAAAAAACTGCTACTTTACTGTGATGAATCAGGACTATCTTTATGGACTGTGAGAAAATTTTAGCTTTTGACCAACATTGTATCAATAAGTGTGTGCATTTGATTTCTTTGTTATTGTAATTATGAAAAATTTTTTTCAAATCTGTATTGGCCACTGCCCAATCCAATATGTAAAAATTTTTGTGGGGAGCATGGGGGCTATGTAAGTAGGCTGTTTATGTTTTCTCTATGTAAGTAGGCTGTTTATGTTTTCTCTATGTAAGTAGGCTGTTTATGTTTTCTCTATGTAAGTAGGCTGTTTAGGTTTTTTATTGGTAACGCCACCTCTGTATGAAAATCACTGGCTGTGCTGTGTGCAGTCTGTGGCTGCTTTGCATTGTTGTAATACTCGCCATTGTAGTGTTAGGCAGCTGGCTGTGAACAGCGCGTAGCGTTGCGCAGTTGGAGGTGAGCCGCCAGCAGTGGTGGATGTGGGGAGAGAGATGGCGGAGTTTTGAAATTTGTCATGAACTGCTATATTTATATATGATGATATCAAGGTAAATACATTGTTTGTTCTCTATTAATATCTTTCATTTGCTAACTATCCCTATCAGTAGTTAGTGCCTTCAGTAGTTTGAATCTTTTATTTAGCTGGCAGTAGTGGCGCTCGCTGTATTGCAGTAGCTTGAGTAGCGAAGATTTTTGTGAGGTAAGTGATTTGTGAAAGGTATAGTTTAATGTTAGTCAGGGCCATTCTTTTGTAGGCAATTTTGAAAGTCAGATTGCGTTGCGCTAACAAAATATTGTGTGTCAGTTTAAACACAGTCATGTATAATTGTTCAAAGGGGACGTTTCACCGTTATAAACACATAAACACACACACACACACGCGCACACAAATGCAAATGGCTCTGAGCACTATGGGACTTAACATCTATGGTGATCAGTCCCCTAGAACTTAGAACTACTTAAACCTAGCTAACCTAAGGATATCACACAACACCCAGCCATCACGAGGCAGAGAAAATCCCTGACCCCGCCATTCCCGGGAACCCGGGCGTGGGAACCGAGAACGCTACCGCACGACCACGAGCTGCGGACACACACACACACACACACACACACACACACACACACACACACACACACACACACACAAAATATATATATCGTATCTGAATTTGGTGTATTTTACACATTTCCCAGTTTTTATCATACATGAAATTTTGATACAGGATATCTGTATTTATATAGAGGACAGAGGAGAACTCTTTGTAGCATAAACGCTTATTAAAAGTGTTTGGAGATCTCTTGGATACTTTCCTAGAAAGCTACAAGTTTGTCCCAGGGAAGAGAACTATCAGAATCACAGCATCATCTGACTGAGGTAGCTGCAATAAAGGTTGAGAGAGCTTGTAAATCACTTTGAAAATAGTACAGAGTTTCTTATTGCTACATATGGAGTAGTCGAAATCTGTGGCATAAGCACTATAGGAGGGACATGAGGTCACACATGCACTTAGTAATGAAAAAAGCATTATGTGGGTGGATTAATTGGGATATGCTGTAGACAGGGGCTGTAGGTCCTTAATGAGGCAGCCAGGTACGTAAAAGAGAGGGAGTGGCAATGCATATGCCTAAATGGAAAGATGGTACATTCTAGACAGACATGGTGACAAGCCGGAATTGCCATACACCCACTAGTTCTGCGAGCATATGGAAATGGTAATGTTACTTATTTGGTTTCTGAATGCTGTGGTATTCTCTCGCAACACATGCAAGAGCAAGCCATATGTATAGCAATGGTAAAATGTTTGGAGACAATGTAACTAGGCATGATTCCACAAACGAAAAGCAGTACACATGAGTAGCAGAGCAAAGACTATAAAGAGCATGTTGCTTACATTATGGGTAAGTGTACTTTCAGGGGCAATCCTATTCTTGTCTCTTGATTGACAGGTCCTTAACCTATTGTTCTGTTAAGTGCATTGTGATCCTCTGAAGACGATCCATCCGTCAAAGAACCCCCCCCCCCCCCCGCAACCCCCTCCTCATTCCCACACCCATCCAGTAACCCCCCTCACTAATACAAGCACACCTTTTATACCAAGCTAATTGACTAATTACTTAAGTTAATCAAATAATTGACCACTCCCCCTCACCTCATCTGGTAACTGGCCGCAAATGGACTCAGTTGGCTGGTCATTTGGCGGGAAATCGATTGCAGTGTATGGAACATTGCTTAAACAGTTTCTGGTAGACAAAGTAACATGTGGAATACTGTTTATTTAAAGAATTTATTTGATATGAGATGGTGTTTGGAATATAGTTTATTTACTTATTTAAAGAATTTGGCAGGAAATCGACTGCAGTGTATGGAATATTGTTTAAACGGAAAAATGAAATGATCGTATGGCATTGTTGGCAGGGAGGCCCCATTCAGGGAAGCTTGGCCGCCGAGTGCAAGTTTTCTTTCAGTCAACGCCACATTGGGCGACTTGCATGCCGGTGATGATGAAATGATGATGAGGACAACACAACACTCAGTCCACGAGCGGAGAAAATCTGCGACCCAGCCAGCAATCGAACCTAGGCCCACTGCATGGGAGGCAAGACGTTACCACTCAGCTAAGCAGGTGTACTATTGTTTAAACAGTTTCTGGTCGATAATGCAGTGTGCATAATATTATTTATTTAAACACTTTATTGGATACAACGCAGTGTATGGAATATAGTTTATTTATTTACTTCAAGAATTTGGCAGGAAATCGATTGCAGTGTGTGGAGTATTGTTTCATCAACTTCTGGTAAACAAGGTAATGTGTGCTGTTGCATATTTAAGCCATTTATGGGATACAAGACAGTGTTTGGAGTATAGTTTACTTATTTACTTATACATTTTGAGGGCGGCAAGGCGCTATAAACAGTTGCACTGCTTTTTAAAATCCAGATTGCATAAGGAATACCATCAAAATAACTCACCACACGTAATTACACTGTTAAAAATCTTTCGCGGCGACTGCAGGGCGTTGCACACCACGACGACCGATTCGCTATGCCTGCACGCACAGGCCACGCTACGCCCACTGAGGCCCAGTTGCTCACATACCACACGTCGTGCTAAGCCCCTAAAGGAAGCCCCAGATGGCGGCTACCCTCTGATATTGATACCTGAGAAATTCCTGCCGACAGACATGCTCTCTCAAGCAGCCACGTCCTGTTGCCTGCACACACCGCCGACCACACTCGAACCGAACTGCAAACAAACCGGCGTTTACCTGGTAAACCACCAGCTCTAGATGACTTGGAAATATTCCCTCACTCTGTCAGATTGATTGACTAATGAACTAAATTGATCCCCTTTGTGTGGGGCAGTTTCTCCTTGCTTCGAATTGGTAGATACTTGGATTGGAATATTTGGCAGGATTCCACGACTGCACGGTCTCCAAACCTTACTCGGTTTGTTTTCACTGCCCTCCTATCGGTGGATACTGACACAGTTAGGTCATTTTGTAGGAACTCCATTACGTTGGGGGTAGCTGAAAATTTCAAATTTCAAATGGTTCAAATGGCTCTGAGCACTATGGGACTTAACATCTGTGGTCATCAGTCCCCTACAACTTAGAACTACTTAAACCTAACTAACCTAAGGACATCACACACATCCATGCCCGAGGCAGGATTCGAACCTGCGACTGTAGCAGTCGCGCGGTTCCCGAATGAGCGCCTAGAACCGCGAGACCACTGCGGCCGGCTTCAAATTTCAGCTCATCTGCATGCTATGTTCTTAAACAACCTGCCGAGGGGTTGGGCTGGAGTGTGTGATTACAATGCCACCACTGGAAACAATAAATTGATCAGTCGGGAATCTGACGTTCCTATTGGGTTCTTAACGCACTGCATCGCCTATAAGTTGCTTCTCTCTGCTACCTGTGGAAGGAGGAGGAACGGCCTGCTGTGTGATAGGATGAAGACAACATCAAATACCTCTGCAGGACAGGGTCCACTGCAGTGTATTGAGAAGCACTAAACATGACACATTTACACCGCGATCGAGTCCGTAGCAGTAGTTGTCACAGCTAGATGTCGGAGATCCCTGAATCACTTGCACATCACGCGCGCTGATATTCCAATGTTCACATGCAGAGCGCCAATCCTCTGAAGCTGCAACCACAACTGCAGTTGTGGATGCGCGTGTATGTCAGAATGCACCATCCCCAGCTATGAATGATATCCGGGGACGATAGGAATGGTTGAAAGAAGAATGTTATCAATATGTCTGGTGCCAACAGTCGGCAGTGACCGGTACTTAATTTGCCACAGAGAATACACGCAACACACACGAATGTGAACAACCCAATGCATACTGAGTATTTGTTCGCTATTCAGCTATCCAGAGAGCGCCGCCAATGGGACCTGCCCCTGCAGCTGCAGGCAGTAACCAACTGACTGACCGGCCAGAAATTTTCTTTGTACTTGCCACTCATAAGATTCTTAAGCCGGATATATTCTTTTGTTCTAGCCACAGCCTATCATCGCCACATAGTCCCACACGCCAAACGGTTTCATCCTAAGAAACCAGCCACATATTTATCAATGTAGTTACAACTGAATTTTACTTTTGCACCCTTAACCTGATGACAGTCGACAATGAGAGAAGTATCAGAAATACCACCTCCTGACAGCTGTGGCTCTGGTAATATCAATATGTATGCCCGTCTTATGATTGGAAACAGTTTTCCACAAAACCCCTTCACCCTCCCTTACGGCTATCGATACACTAAAATCGAAATCTCCCACATCAAGTCCATATCTGCCTTGCGACCACACACAGTCATTTTCATTCTACATGACGGAACACTGACACAGTAACTTTACACCCCAACACAAACATTACAAGCCCGCCAATCACAGCGAATCTATCACACATCCCCGACTAAGCATAATACTTCGCCAATGACTGATTGCTGGTGGCTCCAAACAATACTGAGCAGAAATCCGCGACGGACTGACGTGCCTCCTTTGTTTTTCTTACGAGTAGCACCAGCGTCTCTTAGGAAGGCAGGTGGAATCGCCCTGTATGCGACTAGGTGTTAAAAGCAACGCAACCACCATGTTGCTGCCACGTGCATAAAAAGCGGTCTAGGTTCTACCGCCACACACAAGAATAGCTAACAACAGCCCCATTAAAAACTATACTTGCTTTATAAATCGAGCTATCATCTTTCTTTCAAATGAAGTGGTCTAAAAAACTATAAATGCTTTTAAAATCAAGGTATAATATTGCTTCCGAATGAAGTGGTCTTCCACAAAAATACCGCGACACAGATATCGCAGGGTTGTGTTAAAAAATGCCAGCAGTGTAAGCTCATAACAGAATTTAGAAAGTTATTCGGCTAAGCATTGTGGTATCAGGACAATACTTGCAATTTCTCCATGCCACTGCTAGATACCTCCCACACTAACAAATAGTTTTTTTCACTGCGTTCTATATCGATACAATGTAGACAGTGTAACATGATCAAAAGTATCCGGACACCTGGCTGAAAATGACTTACAAGTATGTGGCGCTCTCCATCAGTAATGCTAGAATTCAATATGGATTTGGCCCACCCTTAGTTTCGAAGACAGTTTCCTCTCTCGCAGGCATATGTTCAATCAGGTGCTGCGAGGTTCTTGGGGAATGGCAGCCCATTCTTCACGGAGTGCTCCACTGAGGAGAGGTATCGATGTCGGTCGATGACGCGTGGCACGAAGTCAGCGATCCAAAACATCCCAAAGGTGTTCTATAGGATTCAGGTCAAGACTCTGTGTAGGCCAGTCCATTAAAGGGATGTTATTGCCGTGCAACCACTCTGCCACTGGCTGTGCCTTTTTATCAGATGCGCCATCATGTTGAAAGATGGAATAGCCATCCCAGACTTGTTCTTCAACAGTGTGAAGCAAGACGGTGCTTAAAACATCAATGTAGGCCTGTTCTGGATATTTCTACGCGAAAAAAGGGGTTCAAGAACCCTCTTTGAAAAACACGACCACAGTACAACACCACTGCCTCCGAATTTTACTGTTGGCACTACACACAGTGGCAGATGACGTTCACCAGGCACTTTCCATACCCCCACCCTGTAATTGGATCGTCACATTGTACCCCGTTCTAGGCGCTACAGTCTGGAACCGCGCGTTCGCTATGGTCGCAGGTTCGAATCCTGCCTCGGGCATGGATGTGTGTGATGTCCTTAAGTTAGTTAGGTTTAAGTAGTTCTAAGTTCTAGGGGACTGATGACCTCAGATGTTAAGTCCCATAGTGCTCAGAGCCATTTGAACCATTTTTGTATACCGTTATTCGTCACTCCGCACAACGTTTTTCCATTGTTCAATCGTCCAATGTTTACGCTCCTTACAACAAGCGAGGCGTTGTTTGGCATTTAGCAGCGTGATCTGTGGCTTATGAGCAGCCGCTCGACCATGAAATGCAAGTGTCCTCATCAACCACCTAACTGACATAGTACTTGCAGTGGGTCCTGATGCAGTTTGGAATTCCTGTGTGATGGTCTGGATGGATGTCTGCCTATTACATATTACGACCCTCTTCAACTATTGGCAGTCTCTTGTCTGTCAACAGACGAGGTCGGCCTGTACACTTTTGTACTGTACGTGTCCCATCATGTTTCCACTTCACTATTACATGGTAAACAGTGGACCTAGGGATGATTAGGAGTGTGGAAATCTCGCGTACAGACATATGACACTAGTGACACCGAATCAGCTGACCATGTTCGAAGCCCGTGAGTTCTGCGGAGCGCCCCATTCTGCTCTCTCACGATGTCTAATGACTACTGAGGTCGCTGATATAACGCACCTGGCAGTAGGTGCAGCGCAATGCACTTAATATGAGAAACGTATGTTTCTGGGGGTCTCTGGATGCTTTTGATCACACAGTGTATATCCACAGGGTAACAGGCGAGGGAGATTGATGGCGGACTGAGAATGATCACATACAATGGATGGTGTCCTATGGGAGGCATCACTAAAAAATGCGTCTCAAGATTGAAGTTGTAAGAAATGTACAAAATGCTATGACCAGTACGCTGACGTTTCAGATGTATAGTGTTACGTTTGCTGGTGGAAACGCAGTCTGCGATTTGAAATCACGTCTATCGATTCAACCACTTACTTCCGTTGGATCCAAAGGAAATGTCTTTTAATGATTACAACCACTGGTGAATCACATTGGTGGCACTTTCATATCTCGAAACGAGTCACGTTTTTCGAACCTATGAGGTGGTTTTGTAGACAGTCGCTCTACATCTTGTAACTGCCCCTCAGAGTCTGCCTCGGCCTCCCTGCAGCTTTTCCCGATGTGATCGTTCCAGTCTAAGTCGGAACTGTACAGAAGTTAGAGACCGCTGTATCCAAGACCTTCTGCATCCTGTGGACAACGAGGCTGAGCTGAGTTAATGCGACAGGACTGTGTATTGACCACTCAGTGGATACTGGAACATGTTGTCGTAGGTCCACCAATTGCATACAATGTGCAAGGCCAGTGTCAAACTAAGCTTTCTTGTTCAACATGAGATAGCAGAAAAGATAGTACAGTGGTGTTTCTTGCCGAGAAAATTTAAAAGACCTTACATCACATGGGAGCTGGAAGCAGGACGAGAATTTTGCTATTGCATTGAGGGGCATCTCCAAACTACATACAGGCAGTGCAGGCTGAAGGAGAACGGTGTCTCTCAGGGTGCATTCATACGCAAACAGTCTCTCAACATCCTCATTATTTTGTACCATCCAACAGAGAACAATTGCGAACTATAAAAACTCTGCTAAATCACCTGCTACAGAGCTTGCTAAGATATTACCACGTTCTTCTCTTCTGATATATCAAAAACGAATACTGTCTGCATGCTGTCATCTAGTATATGTGGCGATCCTATTAAATATGCAGGTGTTGATCCAATGGAGCAGATAGCCAGTGACTGAAGTCGCTTGCACACACCAGTGTCAAGTATCATTGCCTGTACTGTAGGAGGACCATATCCCACAGACTATCGATCACAAGGCAGGGTCCCTGTGTTGGTGTTCGATACACTGTTTTTTCTGCTGTGACACATCCAAGCAGTGTATGACTAGACTGCATACAGTGTCATACTTATTATTTTTCTCCACCTAAACGTCGAGTTCTGTGTTCGGTGGTAAACTGACATTAACATGGCTCGACCTATTTGCTGTCACTGAAGGCTGTACATCACATGGTGTAAACTGTGCTGCTCCCACAACACACAGCACAGTTGACGTAAAAGACAGAGGCAGTGTCTGTTATTGACAAAATGTGGTAGACATCGCAACATATGGAAACTGGAAAAGTTTGTGACATTGTGGAGCGTTACCAAACAGCTGTACAAAGGTGAACTTTCAGCTGAGGGCTTTCAACATGTATGTGATGAATCATCTTCATCGATGGAAAACCTATTTCAATACCCTCCTCTAGACGAACGATAATGTATGCGAAGTACTCAATTTCTGTCGTATCTTGGACATAAATCGAGTCTTCACTTTTATATAGGTACAAAGCAACTGTTATTATACTTTCCATGTTCGAGCTATCCAAAGTGCAGGTATGTTGATCATAGGGGAAAGGATGACTCTTAGGATTTTTTAGTAGGTTGGTATATAAGATGCACAATTATTCTTGTAGAAAATCAAACAGCACAGGGGTATGTCAGAAGTGTGTCCGTAAACAATGGAAAACTGTGGAAAAAATATGAAAAATGACATGAGTAAGTGATGCGGAGCAGTCCCTGGTGAACAGCAGCCACGGACTCAGCTCACTCTGTTTTTTCACGAGTCCTAATAATTAATGAATACTGTATGACTCCCATCCACATAGACAAAGATGAACAATCGATATCATTAATTACATATTATTATAGAAGAGCTAGAAATTGGTATATAATGAACTATGTCAATATATGATGTTGACTGGCATACTTTGGTGTATATGTTCGAGAATTAACCATGAATGGACATACTGTATAGCCATCTATCTACATTTGTAATCTAGTATATGGTACATAGAAAGTAGTGGAGCGGTGGTTTAACATGATACATAACTGGGAAGCATGCTGTCGTGTCACTGGTTGGCATTACAGAAAAACTGGGAAAATTGTTAAAATTTGTCACACTATCAGTTGTAGTGCTTATTACACTACATTGATGGTGTCTTTCATATCCCATCCAACCACTGGCATGCTGTTCATTACCACATAACGATTGGCTGACACCACTTCTTTGACATGGAGAGAGTCTCTGTGGGAGCAACACCTTCTAGAGATAGGCAGCATTGAAAAAGAGATTCTTACATGACTGCTATATAAGGAATCAGTCTAAACAGAACACCAACACATCTGTTACTCTGTTACTGTGGAAGATGAGATTAAATGTAGATGTCATCACCTTCTAACAGCTGTTTATAAACTCTCACAATGTCACAAACTTTTCCAGTTTCCATATGTTGCAATGTCTACCACATTTTTGACAATAACAAACACCGCCTCTGTATTTTATGTCTCTGTGAGTTGTGGGAGCAGCACAGTTTACACCATGTGATGTACAGCTTTCACTGACAGCCAGTAGATCAAGCCATGTTAAAGTCAGTTTACCGCCCGACACAGAACTTGACATTGTGGTGGAGAAAACAATATGTATGGCATTATAGTAATACACTGCTTGGATGTGTTACAGCAGATAAAACAATGTTTCTAACAACAACACAGGGACCCTGCCTTGTGATTGATAATCTGTGGGATATGGTCCTCCTACAGTACAGGCAATGATACTTGACACTGGTGTGTGCAAGCGACTTCAGTCACTGGCTATCTGCTCCATTGGATCAACACCTGCATATTTAATAGGATCGCCACATATACTAGATGACAGCATGCAGACAGTATTCGTTTTTGATATATCAGAAGAGAAGAACGTGGTAATATCTTAGCAAGCTCTGTAGCAGGTGATTTAGCAGAGTTTTTATAGTTCGCAATTGTTCTCTGTTGGATGGTACAAAATAATGAGGACGTTGAGACTGTTTGCGTATGAATGCACCCTGAGAGACACCGTTCTCCTTCAGCCTGCACTACCTGTATGTAGTTTGCAGATGCCCCTCAGTGCAATAGCAAAATTCTCGTCCTGCTTCCAGTTCCCATGTGATGTAAGGTCTTTTAAATTTTCTCGGTAAGAAACACCACTGTACTATCTTTTCTGCTACCTCATGTTGAACAAGAAAGCTTGGTTTGACACTGGCCTTTCACATTGTATGCAATTGGTGGAGCTACGACAACATGTTCCAGTATCCACTGAGTAATCAATACACAGTCCTGTCGCATTAACTCAGCTGACCCTCGTTGTCCACAGGATGCAGAAGGTCTTGGATACAGCGGTCTCTAACTTCTGTACAGTTCCGACTTAGACTGGAACGATCACATCGGGAAAAGCTGCAGGGAGGCCGAGGCAGACTCTGAGGGACAGTTACAAGATGTGGAGCGACTGTCTACAACACCACACTGGAGTTTTGTTGTACGAGGTACTTAGCAATAGATTAAAAAAAAAAAAGTGACGCATTTCGAGATACGAGTGTGTCACAATATGACTCACCAGTGGTTGTAACCATTAAAAGACGTTTGCTTAGGATCCAAAGCAAGTATATATTTGAATGAATAGACTTGATTTCAAATCGCAGACTGCATTTCTATACATCTGAAAAGTCAGTGTACTGATCATAGGATTTTGTACATTTCTTACAACTTCAATGTAGAGATGCATTTCTTTAGCTATTCCTCACATAGGACACCATCTACTGTATGTGATCATTCTCAGTCAACAGTCATTTTTATTCGCCTGTAACCTTGTGGATATATTGCAGAACCTCTGTTACACTGACGATATGGTATCGATACGGAATACACTACAAGTACTGTTTCATAGCGTAGGAAGTATCTAACAGTAACAAGAGGGAAGTGGAGATATTGGTTTGATTCCACGTTTCTTACTCGAACTACTTTCTAAATTTGGTGATTCTATTACAAGCTTACATCGCTGGCGACATTCCCCTGCACTTTTGATCCATTAATACACACTCTGTGACTGCCAATGTCACGGTATTTGTGTGGCAGACCACTTCGTTCAGAAGCAATACCATACTTTGATTTATAAAGTATTTACTGTTTTTGTCATGGGTTATGTTACCGATACTTGTGCGTGTCTGTGGAACCAAGACCACTTTTTATGCAGGACGACAGTAATATGATCGCTGCGATCGTGTTTCTATAATGAAGTCGCTGATAAGACGATTATGTCTCTGTTCCTAAGAGACGCTGGTACCACTCGCATAAAAAAACAAATGGGGCATGTCCATCCATCGTGAAATTTGGATCAGTATTCTTTGGTGGCACTTGCAATCAATTACTGGCGAAGTATTGTACTTAGTAGGGGATGTGTGATAGATTCACTGTGATCGGCAGGCTTATAAAGTTTGATTTAGGATGTACAGTTACTGTGGTCATTCTTTCAACAAATACAATGAAAATGACTGTGCGGTCGTAAGGCAGGTATGGATTTGACGTGGGAGGTAGGCATTTCAACATACCAATAGCCGTAAGGGGGTATGAAGGATATTTGTGGTAAATTATAAACAGTCTTATAAATGGGATATAAATATTGATATTTCCAGAGCCCCAGCAGTCAGCAGGAGGTACTTCTGTTACATCGCTCACTGGCGAACGTCATCAGATTTGGGGGTGCAATCGTAATATTTAATTATAGTTACCATGATAAATATGTGGGTGGTTTCCCAGGGAGACACCATTTGGCGTGTTGGCGCGCGTGTCAGAGGTAGTCTGTGCCTGGAATGAATGTATATTTCCATGTTAAGGTTCTCGTAGGTGGCAGGTGGGCCATTGGCTAGTCGGTTGTTGCACGTAGCTGCAGGCACTGGTCCCAGCGGCGGCTCTCTCCTTATTAGCATACTCTAATACCCATTATGCACTGGGGTGACTTCGTGTTTGCGAGTGTTGCATGTATTCTCTGTAGAAAATGTAGCGATTCACTATCGATCACTGCCAAGTGATGGCACTGGAATTCCTGCTACACCAATCATCCCAAGATGCCCTCCATGGATAGAGATGGTGCATGCTGACATACATGCGCGACCATGACTACAGGTGTGGTCTTGGCGGCAGAGGATTGGCACGGTGTGTGTGGACATCAGGATATGAGTGCATGGGATGTGCGAGTGTTTCAGCGATCTCCGACATCTAGCCATGACAACTACTACAACCGAGTGGATTGTGATTTAAGTGTGCCATATTTAGTGCTTCTCAATACACTGCAGTGGACTCTGTCCTGCAGAGGTATTTGGTGTTGTTATCTCTATCCTATCACACATTAGGCCCTTCCTCTTTGTCCTCCTCCTCCTCCTCCTCCTTCCAAATTCAGCAGAGAGGAATTCTGTAGCACTTTAAATAAGCAATCGCGATCTCACGTTAGTGATTGATAGCGATCTCCAACATCTACTACTGCTACGGATTGCATCGTGGTGTAAGTGCGTCGTGTTTAGTGCTTCCCAATACATCACACAGGACTCTATCTTGCAGATATATTTGTTCTTGCTGTCTCTATCCTATCATGGTGTAGTCCCTTCCTCCTCTTTCCAAATGTAGCAGAGAGAACTAACTTAGGGGTTATAGAGAACTTTAAAAACCCAAATGCAATATCAAATTGCAGATTGATCAATTTATTGTCTCCAATATTGGTATTGCGAGCACACACACCAATCCATCAGATTGTTTTAGTATGTAGCATGCTGAAATTTGACATTGTCAGCTACCTGCAACATAATGAACTTTCTACAAAATTATCTAACTCTGTTGGTATCCATAGATATGAGGCAAAGGAAAACAAATCGAGTAGGTTTTGGAATCTGGGAAGTTGCAGTATTCCAATTCTAATATCCACTAAAGAAAGCAAAGAGAAACTGTCCCACTCAAAGGGTATTGATTTAATTAAGGAGTCAATCAACCCGATAGAGTTAGGGAATATTTACAAGAAGATATCCACAGCTAGGGATTTAATAGATAAACACTAATTTGTTTGCAGTTCTGTCCAAGCATAAACGACGGCGCGTGCTGGCCCAGCAGTGGCATGTGACAGGACGTGGCTGCGACAATTTCACAGGTATCAGTATCAAAGGGTTGCTGCCAGCTGATGCTTTTGTTCAGGGATTAGTGCGGCATCTGATATGTCAGTCAAGGGCCTGAGCACATGTGAGAACAGCAAATTGGTTGGACTGATGCACAATGCCCTGTGGTTGGTGCAAAAGATTTTTTAATGGGGTACATACATGTGGTTAGTTACGTTGACTGTATTCCTTGTGTGGTCGGGATAAAAAAGTGCGACAACTGTTTAAATATTCCATACTCCCTTTTTGCTTTCAAAATGTTTAAGTAAACAGTATGCTATTCAGTGTAGTCAACTGACCAACAAATTCCTTAAATAAATAAATAAACTGTATTCCATACACAGCCTTGCATCCAATAAATTGTTGAAATAAACATTACACACAATGTTTTGTATACCATGAACTGTTTAAAAAATATTCCTTATACTGCAATCAATTTCCCTCCAAATTGCCAGTCAACTGAGTCTTATTCCCATCAATTTCCAGACTGGGGTGGGGTGGGGGGAGCGGGGAAAGGAGTTAATTACTTGATTCATTTAATTTATTAGACAATTAATTTGATATCAAGGGTGTGGTTGTATTGGTGAGGGTAGTTCCTAGGAGGATGGGGGGGGGGGGGGAAGAGGAGGGGTAGGGGAGGGGCTGTTTCTCAGAAGTATGGATTATCCCCTGGGGGTCATAATCCACTCAGCAGAACTACAGGTTAAGGACCTGTCAATCAGAAGCGAACAAAAGGTTCGCCTCTGAATGTATTCTTGGCACTTATGTGGGCATCACTCACTAACAAATTGTACTCTTGCTGATGCCACTACAGATGACATCACGAGAAGTTCTCTGATAGAGGATAAAAGGGCTTTGTGTACAACACAGGTGGCATACAGTTTTCTGTATGACTTACATTAACACCTAGTACTACTGCTCGGAATTTGTCTAATTTTTTCAACAAATTATCTTACTTTTACCATTTTTCCTCTCGTCTCTCTGACAGTAGCAGTTGTGGGGAATGTACTGCTTTCGATACACATACAGTTGATTGATTTGAAGATTTAACACACAATGTGGAAAAGTCAGGAAATGGAGTCAGCTCGACTGCAGCCCATGTGCCCATGTTTCTGAACATATTTGCTTGCCAAAAAACTATTTTTCTGTTAACGTTTTCTTATTATTCACCTCGATCAGTTTCGTAATATCGATCCTATAACATGAAAATTAGCACCCACAACTGTCAACTTTGATCTAAAACAAATTTGCAGTAAATATAATATTGTTATGCTTAGATTTGCATGAAAACAAAATTTCTGTCTTCAGTTATAATTTTTTTTTGATTTTATTATCGATAATGAAATCGCTTTTACGAAATAACAGGAAACCTCTATTCTTAATATTGTCAAAATTTGTAACCTTTGTTATTAACCATTATAAAACTTCATATAAAAAATTATATGAAGTATTATGTAAATTTAATCTGAAAAACAGTTTGAATTAAGACTGTAATGTTACTTCTTATTTGGACTGTATACCGTTTAGAAGGTAGAGGAAGCTATGTTCGTAATATAACTATTAATTTTTGAAGCCAACCGCATCAAATTGGGTTTAGCATCGATTGAGATTGGTACAGGTTGTCCTTTTGTATGGCTAAAACTAGTTATACAATGTTTATTTGAAAAGTGTCAAATACGTGATGGTAAATTAGGTTTTAAGAATATGCAAATAAAAGAAGAAAATGCTTAAAAACAATATAATGTTCCAGCGACTTGTCAGTTAAAAGACCCTGGGCAAAATCTTTGCTGCTGGTCCCGGCGGAGGTTCGAGTCCTCCCTCGGGCATGGGTGCGTGTGTTTGTCCTTAGGATAATTTAGGTTAAGTAGTGTGTAAGCTTAGGGACTGATGACGTTAGCAGTTAAGTCCCATAAGATTTCACACACATTTGAACTTTTTTTTTGTTTTGACAAAATCTTTTCGAAAGGTTATACAGGAACAAAGGAATCAGCCATGACACTGAAACCAACTTTGCTAGATAAGTATTACTTATCTCCAAATATAATTCATATGATCTTACTATGTATTTTAACATCGTTTAAATTATGAGACAGTTATTAGAACTTAATTCAACCTCACAAGCGTTCTTGTTTGGTATAAGATACAACACAAAACTGTCTATGAGATTAAATGGACATAATGTTACGTATATACAGATAATGTAAATATTGGAGCAAAGTACATGTGGTAACTGTTATTCCAATTACGCAAATGGACAGCTAATAGGGTTTTCAGGCCAGATGATCGTCTGATCCTAGAACGAATACGGTCGTGTCTAAAAGAATATACAGTTACAACTGTGTATTGCATAGTGCAGTTCTTAACACACTTCTCCATAAAACAGTCAAATGACACATTATACTGATATGATATAAACAGTAATTTATTATGTACAATGAAACATTATAAATGCAGGTATGTCATAAAACATTTGTGGTACTGTTGTAATATGTACACACAAATTGTCTGAAAATATTGTATTTAATGTTTTGATAGTAACATTCTACCTTCTAATATAGGTAACAATTTTAGGATGATAAAGATGTTCGAAATTTGTCACTAATAAAAACATTATTTGCAACTCTGATGGCGACCTTAATTAACAGATTAAAATCTTATATTTTCCCTGAACTGTAGGGTGAATTTTACAAAAATTTATGTACGAATCTAGGTATTGCATGTAGAAAACCGTATTTTTATTGTGTTTATAATGCCATATTCACACCTTTTCTTAGTAATACGTCATATTTAGGCCAACGTTTGCATTAACTTTGCCAACTTTGGCCAGAAATGCTTACATTTGTCATATCTTCAAGCAGGCAAGAATAAACCATGAAAAGTTGTCTAAAATATTCTCGGACTTCTTGCCCTGTCAGTTCAGGGTAAAACCTCAAGCTTTCGACAATTACCTCCATCGTCTTACTCACGAGCAACTGACAGAAAATTGCAGCTGCGGTGGTCTTGTATAGCCAAACGACGGCTTCTGATTGGTCATTAACTACTCACGCTGTCGAAAATGGTGTCAACGTCTGCGCTGGTGGTGCCACCACTCGCGCCACTGCGTAAGCACTGTGACTGTATCTCTGGCGCACCTCTGCACGGAGAGCTCGCCTCAAGGCACCGTTCAGATTATATCCGCCGTCACGGTTAAAGATTATCTCACGTACTCTTATTTATAGAGCCTCTTTAATTACAAAGTGCCGTTATGTGGAAGCCATGGACAAAACTTTTGTTTCGTCACACAGGATTTTATTTTTGTTTGCGAGGCTGTGCTCAACAATTGCAGATTTGTCCAGTTCTCGATTTTTAATATGCCGCTGATGTTCTGCACAGCGGTCGGAAACGGTGCGGATGGAGAATATTTTATACAACAGTGCCTTCGCAAAAGACGTCTTTCTCACATGAAAATGTTCCTCAGTGGACAATGTTTCAGGCGATATAATCATAAATAAACAAACCAGTTACTATAAAGCTTTATTTATGAGAACTGTAGTAGACAAGCAGACACACTAGCCAGTTCGCTGACGTAAGATGTCGTTGCAGAAGGTCGGCAAAATGCTGCCGAAGCCAACAAAGGCGGCTTTCGAAGTAATAAACATAGCACACGTGGTCACACTATTCAGTTTGTATACAAACTCAGTCTGGTTCAACATGCAACAAGTTAAGTGCTCCGACAGCATGAAGTTGCGACGTTTTGTTCGTGATTTTGGAGAGAAGTTCTTCGGCTCTGGCGGGGAAATGTTGTTTTGTAAACTATGTGAAAAAATTAGTGCACAAAAGCGTTTTAATGTGCAATGGCGCTGTAATACCGCCATACACAGCAGCTGTGTGAAGAGAATGCTGAAAAAAAAAAAAAAACAGCACAAAAACACTGTTATTTGAGCAGACAGGCCAATCTTCAACCGTGCAATCATTCTTCAAAGACTTGAGTGAGATGACGTTGTCTCACAAATCCCATTGAAAAAGCTGCAGAATTCACAGTTCAGACAATTCGTAAGGAAGTACACAACACATCCATTTCCAAATGAATCTACGTTGAGCAGATTTATACGTGTGCTACAAGGAGGTGCTCAACAAAATACGAATTAGTGTTGCCGAACCCACAAGGTGTGGATGCCCTTAGATGAAACCACTGATGTGCATGGGAGTTATATTGCAAATGTTGTTGGTGGTGTTCTAAAAGTTGACAGGCCTCGAGAAATGTTCCTTCTGACGTATGAAGCTCTCGACAGAGGGAGCAATTGGACGATTACCATTATCTACATCTACATGGATCCTCTGAAAATCATATTTAAGTGCCTAGCAGAGGGTTCATCGAACCACCTTCACAATTCTCTATTATTCCAATCTCGTATAGCGCGCGGAAAGAACGAACACCAGTATCTTTCCGTACGAGCTCTGATTTCCCTTATTTTAACGTGGCGATAGTTTCTCCCTCCGTAGGGAGAGATATGAAGCCGTTGTGTTCGGATGGCGTAAACGGAGACAATGTTCTGCTGCTGGTAGCAGATGGTGCTTAACACATGGCTAAAGCGGCCAGGGGGCTCCAGAGTCTTTATCCTATTACGGCGCACGTCACCTGCCACGCACCTGCGTTACACAGAGGTGCGATCAAATTACACTGACGTGGGAAAATTAATTTGCTGTTGAAGGAAATCTATGTCAAAGCTCCGCCATGCGTGCAAAGATTAAGGAACGAGCATCTCCACAAAATGGTTCAAATGGCTCTGAGCACTATGGGACTTAACATCTATGGTCATCAGTCCCCTAGAACTTAGAACTACTTAAACCTAACTAACCTAAGGACAGCACACAACACCCAGCCATCACGAGGCAGAGAAAATCCCTGACCCCGCCGGGAATCGAACCCGGGAACCCGGGCGTGGGAAGCGAGAACGCTACCACACGACCACGAGATGCGGGCGCATCTCCACAGATCCTCCCCCCCCCCCCTCCCCCCACCCCCCAGCTCTGTTCTTACTTACACGACGGGGTTCGTGCTGCTGATTATTACTGCGCCAACTCCACCAAAATAAAGACAATCCTATGTGAGCTTGATAGCGACATTCAAATTCTGTAAAAATGCCACAGAGGTCTTTACAAATACCACGTCTGGAAATCTGGCATACATCAAAGCCAACTTTTCAGCGGTATCCAAACCATTACACGACTCAAAGCTGTTGGTACTCTGTGTGACTTGTCCGCCCCCCGGTAGTTGAGTGGTCAGTGCGACAGAATGTCAATCCTAAGGTTCAATTCCCGGTTGGGTCGGAGATTTTCTCCACTCAGGGACTGGGTGTTGTGTTATCTTAATCATTATCATTGCTGGCCGCGGTGGCCGATCGGTTCTAGGCGCTTCAGTCCGGAACCGCGCGACTGCTACGGTCGCAGGTTCGAATCCTGCCTCGGGCATGGATGTATGTGATGTCCTTAGGTTAGTTAGGTTTAAGTAGTTCTAAGTTCTAGGTGACTGATGACCTCACATGTTAAGTACCATAGTGCTTAGAGCCATTTGAACCATTTCGACGGAACGGTAGTGCAGAAAATAAAATGCTAGCAAATGTGAACTGATCCTACACTGAAGCTCCAAGGAAACTGGTATGGGCATACGTATTCAAATGCAGAGGTTTTTAAACAGACAGAGTAAGGCGCTGCGGTCGACAACGCCTATATAAGACAACAAGTGTCTGGTGCAGTTGTTAGAACTGTTACTGCTGCTACAATGGTAAGTTATCAAGATTTAAGTGAGTTCGAACGCGGTGCTATAGTCGGGTCACGAGCGATGGGAGACAGAATCTCCGGGGTAGCGATGAAGTGGGGATTTTCCCGTGCGACCTTTTTACGAGTGCACCGTGAATCCGGTAAAACGTCAAATATCCGACATCGCTGCGACCGGAAAAAGATCCTGCAAGAACGGGACCAACAACGACTGAAGAGAATCGTTCAGTGTGACAAAAGTGCAACCCTTCCGCAAATTGCTGCAGATTTCAATGCTGGGCCATCAACAAGTGTCAGCGTGCGAACCACTCAACGAAACATCATCGATATGGGCTTTCGGAGCGGAAGGCCCGCTCGTGTGCCCTTGACGACTGCACGACACAGAGACTTACGCCTCGCCTGTGCCCGTCAACACTGACATTGGACTGTTGATGACTGGAAACATGTTGTCTGGTCGGTCGAGTCTCTTTTCAAATTGCATCGAGCGGATGGACGTGTACGGGTATGGAGACAACATCCTGAATCCATGGACTCTGCATGTCAGAAAGGGACTGTTCAAACTGGTCGAGGCTCTGTAATGGTTGGGGTGTGTGCAGTTGGAGTGATATGGGATTCCTGATACGTCCAGATACGACTCTGACAGGAGACACATACATAAGCATCTTGTCTGATAACCTGCATCCATCCGTGTCCCTTGTCCATTCCGACGGACTTAGGCAATTCCAGCGGGACAATGCGAGACCCACACGTCCAAAATTGCTACAAAGTGGCTCCAGGGAGAGTCTTCTGAGTTTAAACACTTCCGCTGACCACCAAACTCCCCAAACATGAACATTATTGAGCATATCTGGGAGGCCTTGCAACTTGCTGTTCAGAAGAGATCTCCACCGCCCCCCCCCCCCACCCCCCCGTACTCTTACGGATTTATGGACAGCCCTGCAGGACTTATGGTGTGAATTCCCTCCACCATCACTTCAGACATTAATGGAGTCCACGCCACGTCGTGTTGCGGTTCTTCTGCGTGCTCGCTGGGTCCCTACACGATATTACGCAGGTGTACTAGTTTCTTTGGCTCTTCAGTGTTCAAAGAATTTAGGGATGTGTTCTCGGAGAACTACTGATCGGAGAAAATTCAGGAAAGAATATAACGTGAGCTGATTCTCATCAAGGATTACGAGGAGTCAGGGTAAAATAGTATGGTGAAGTTCCTTGACGTAAGGATCAAGAAAAATCAGTTTTTGGTGAACCGACAAGGCAAAAAAAAAAGGTTAAAATGGCACTGAGCACTATGGGACTTAACATCTGAGGTCATCAGTCCTCTAGAATTAGAACTCTGTAAACATAACTAACCTAAGGACACCACACACATCCATGCCCGAGGCAGGATTCGAACCTGCGACCGTAGACCGACATGACAGGCGACTTCATCAGACACTGCAGCTATTAACGGGAAGATACAACACGGTTCTAAACACATTAGAGGATATGCCTCACGAGTCAAGAGTTCACGCTTAACATGCAGCACAGACGAGAAGTAAGGCACAATAATGAGCACCACTATTGTGGTCTGTCACATCGCCAAAACCAGAAGAACTAAAATAATAGGGATGGACAATCCGGGAATACGTGCTGTTCGCCGGGTCCGTCAGGAGAACGTGATTTTCAACAGAATCATGGACTACAAAAGGGAGCCTGGGATGAGAAAAGGAACAATTACGGGTCACAAAATGGAACATGGAACAACCAGCGACATAATAATAATGGAGTGCAGAACGGCCGATGGAGAACGACTTGGGCAGAAAAACGCAGGAGGACATTCAAAAAGATATCGTGTAGAGAATGTTAAAATTCATGGACACAACCCATGCACTGAACAGCACGGCAATGTGTCAGCGAAGCACTGACCGCGGGAATACGTGGGAGAGGCTAATAATTTCAAACCAACAACACCCGCCAGAACCAGCCTCATAAAAGTTACCGAATATAACGATATTTCTGAAGCTTTATTGGATGAGAAAGAAATGACAACAATCAAGGACGTCCATCCAGTGGTAAAAGCCATTATGGTAGAAGTTGAGTTACGTGGGATTTTGGATAGTGGCAGCTAAATTTCGGCGATAGCTGAGGCAATTTCAAAAATGTAGAGTGAACTGTAACACTGTGTAACAATACAAAACTTTTTGCTTCTTTAAGTGAGTTTTCCTCTCGCTTTGGATAAATCAAGTCACAAGTAAAGTACATAGAATAATCAAAATTTTATAAAATCGTTTCTGTGCTTTTTATGTCCAGTTATATGACAATAATTGTTTAAAATTATATTAGCTAAGAACGCTTTATCTATGAGATGAAGAAACGGCTCAACGGTATGTCATCTATATGAGATGCACATTATTGATGAATAACGGCACCTTCCAATTGCTGTAACCATCATCCAGATTGTTTTTGTTATGTCTGTGGAATCTTCCTGGGATCTAAAGGAGGAAAGCATAGAATTAGGGATGCTAACAACTTCTGCTCGGCATGCAGGTCTTATTTTGGTATCGCTGTCAGGCGCCTGAGGCCAAGGCAAGAACTGGCCATCACGTGTTGCCTGTGGATGTTGCAGATCCCCTCGCTAGGCGTGGTGTGCAGGAGAAAACTGAAAAATGAAATGTAGTGTACCTAGAATTTGATGAGAACCAACATATCACCTCTCCAATTGTTATTTCTGTGTTGTCAACTTGTCCCATCAAATGAGAGGCAACAAGAACAATGTTTTTGCATATCCAGACTTGCAATGATCTCTTAGGCCCATTCCACACGGTGAGGAGTTTCCTACGTCTCCTCTTCCAGTATTGAAGGAGTGTGAAGATAGCAGTAGTGAATCTAATACCGAAATCCACCACGAAGAAGACTTCTAAGAGGGTTAAGATAGCAGATCTCACTACCCCATACAAAATTATTTAAATGACTTGATCAGGGATCTAAGACTTACAGAATCCAATGTAGAAATTGTAACACCGAATCTAAAGCAGTGGAACCTATTGGGACAGAGTTGCAAGATATCAAACCAGAGGGAAGACCATGACACTTTCTCACAAGGCATCAATCGACAGACAAATCGTGCTACGGCCACGTGCTACGCCTTTTCAAAGAAATAGTGTTTAACTATGAGCCAAGAGATTGGCGACTCTTCATTGATAGCTCCTACAACAGCCTGAAAGCTGTTCTCTTCCACAATGGAAAGAAGTATCCCTCAATTCCAATGGCTCACTCGACTCACCTGAAGAAAGATTACTCAAGTGTTCAACATCTCCTTCAGGTGGTGAAATATGCTGAATATCAGTAGGCGTAATTGGTGTTTTCAGAATTATTGCATATTTGATGGGATTACAGGGAGGAAATACAAAGAATCCCTGCTTTCTCTGTCTTTGTGATAGCAGGGATAAAGGCAGATATTTTGAGACTGTTGAGTGGCCATTGAGGACAGAGTTTGTAGTTGGCCAGAAAAACATGAAGTGGGAACCCTTTGTGAAGCAGGAAGAGACTCTAATGTCGCTCCTCCACCTTAAGCTTGAATTCATCAAACGATTTGTAAACGCATTAGATAGAACATCAGATGCAATTAAGAACCCCCAGAATGTCTTCCCCAAACTATCAGAGGCTAACATAGAGGGCGGAATTGTTGCGGGCCCCCAAGTGAAAAAATTACTTCGTGGTGACACATTCATCAGAAAGTTTCTACCAGTTCAAAGAAAGGTCTGGAAGAGGTACCGGGATGTAGGGAATGGTTTCCTAGGGAATAACAGGGTGGACAATTGCAGGGGTATTGCAGAGAGTCTTTTGAAGAACCAGAAAGTAATGGACTGCATAATTTCTCTAAAGTTGCGTGTGCTCCACTCGCATCGCGATCTTTTCGAGTCCCATATGAGTGCATATTCAGAGGAACAGGGCGAGAGGTTCCGTCAGGTATTACAACTGTCTGAAAGAAAGCACCATGGACAGCATAATGAGCGTATGCTTGATGACTGTATCTAGAGAGTGATCAGAGAGCGTGACGTAACTTATAAGAGGACATGGACACGTATTTCAACCCTTCGGTCTGTACATTTACTGCATTTACACTTTCCAAACGCTGTATTTAAGAACTTCTTTTGTTTCGTTTCATTGGTATATGATAACGAGCATTCATTGTTGCAAACAAATGCAGTTTCCTACCATTAAAAAAAAAATCGATGCCATTTCCCTAAAAACAGTTTTCAACATGCAAAATTGTGTTGAAAAAGTATTTTCAAACATACTGCATCAAAAACAACAACAAAAAATAAC
The DNA here is from genome assembly GCF_023864345.2 of Schistocerca serialis cubense. Taxonomy (NCBI): domain Eukaryota; kingdom Metazoa; phylum Arthropoda; class Insecta; order Orthoptera; family Acrididae; genus Schistocerca; species Schistocerca serialis. Next base: position 38,555,571 of record NC_064645.1, on the reverse strand, counting down.
TTAAACAAAATCTTGTTACATGATGAATTGTCCAGAGCTTTCATTGAAGAAAATCAGAATTAAACGTGCCATCTTAGGCGGGAATCGATAGTGTGGTGCATGTGTTGTTAAGAAGAACGATGCGATGTTCTCGTTCTCGGCACTTCTATATCGTATTAATCCGCCGATACCAGCCCGCGACTTCAGATTACTGGTGAAATGTCCTCCTCTGTACAGGAACTACAGATATGTGAGGTCAGGTATGAAGCAGGAAAGACGACATATGAAAGTTTGGGTCTTGCACAAATAGACAAAGCGGTTAAAACGACAACCCACGTAAAGGGGAAATTCGGACTTGAATCCCGGGCCTACATAAAATTTCACTGTCGTAATTCCCTTATACAGCTGATGGTTGCTTGTATTCGCAACTGCGAATATATTTCATGTATTAGTGAAAGTTACAAAGGTAAGTAGACAGATGCGACTGAAGCTAATGTGCCAAGGGCAGGTGCTTATAGCAAATTTTGCTGTGGTCGCTAAACTGGGGACGGACGTGATCAGCGAATACAATGCAGCATTGGACTCGGGCGCGGTGCAGTCATTTTGAACAATGGCAAAAAGATTCAGCTTCGTTTCTGGGACAAGCCAGTCGTACCGTACAAATATCTGCAAGCTGTCTGAACTATGCAGGGGCGCAGAAGATTGCATTCGAACATCAGGAGGATTCCAAAGTTGATTAAGAAGTGATAAGAAGCGAATTCGTCATACAATTAGAAGACGAATGGAACAGATCTCGAACACCAGTGCAGACGATACAGAGGGGTTGAGGGAAATATTAATAGACAGTTGTGGCATATTTCTATCAAAGACAGGAGCGATCAGCAGTTTTCAGTACATATTCGGCGTGAAGGAGCACAACAAGTTCTTTGAACCGCTTTATCCAGTACTACTTGTATACAGAGAAAATCAGGACTGATGTTACGAGTGGGTGTCACTGAACATGCGGTTTCAATTTACAACAGCCCGCTGAGAGTCACTGAGAAGGACGGGTCCAACGCCCCGTACTGGATTCCAGAGAGATCAACACAGTCATCATGCCGGAGCAGGAATGGCCAGAGAAACTAGAAAAACTATTACAGGGAATTCAGGGGCGAAAGTCTTCTCTTCGATCTATCTCTTATCGAGCCTCTGGCAGATAGAATTGTATCTGTCTTGTTGCAAATACAGTTTTCCTAGCTTTTGGTCGATGTTATCATTTCCGACTACTTCCCTTTGGCGTAAACATACCTTTGGCTGCCTTTATTCGTGGGCTTAACGAAATCCTTGATGAATCAGTGATGGACATAACCTATTATATGGACCACCTGTTAATTGCGAAAGGAACTTGAAAAGATCACAACGGAATACTACAGGCGTTTTTTGGTGTTCTGAGGAACCACAGAGTAACTGTGAATTTAGGGAAATCTTGTATTAGCACAAGGAATGTGGAATTTTTAGATCACACTGTTTAAGCGGAAGGAATTTACATCGAACCTAAAAAAGCTATATACGATCGCCCAGTTCCTGGTATCTTGCACCAGGAATGATTTAAGACGGTTTCTAACAGTCATCAGTTTTTATAACAAAAAAAAATAATGAAATGAAATGATCGTATGGCATTGTTGGCCGGGAGGCCCCATGCGGGGGAGTTGGGCCGCCGTATTGCAAGTCCTTTTCAGTTGACGCCACTTCGGCGACTTGCGAGTCAACAAAACTTATTGGAATGGACACGTTAGCAGTTCCGAGATTCTGCATATTAATCGGTAAAAAGACACCATGGGTGTCGGATGCGAATGCAGATAAAGAATTTCAGTAATTGAAAGGGCTCTTTTGTAACAGCACCGATACTGTTACATCCAGATTTATCAACAGACTTTTGCACGGCTACTGATTCGGCGATGACGGGAGTCAGAGTCATGAACAACAGCATCTGGTAGTCGTGCGCTACCGAAGTATCAAAAGAATTACTCGGTGACCTAGCTCGAGGCTTCAGCCGTGGTTTAGGGATTTAAGACGTTCCACTGTTTCCTCTTTGGACGCAAGACCAGGCTGTATACAGACCACGGAGCACTAGAATTTCTGGTGATACCAAGTTAAAACATGACAGAGTGACGCAGTGTTTTTTTTTTCTTTTTGCAAGAATTTGACTTCACAATCTCTGGAAAAACAAACATTACAACTGATGCACTGACACGTTAGCTGTGGACCGAACAGAACAGTTAGCAGAGAGTACTGAAGATGTCCAATTCAGTTTAGCCTGTCTGAGAAATGTGGTCTTTGAGAACTTCATTACGGTGTCACTGCAGGATACAGTCAAAGAACAGCACAAGGATCTGGCTAAAGGAGAAATGCGAAATAGAGGAGAGTGCAATATCAGTCCACTTTGTTTGGTTAGAAAAGGAATCCTGTTCCACCGAGAGAGAGTGACTGACTCATTGTGGGCCATTCGTATTTCAAAACAAAATTATAAATAAAATAATCTTATATATACACCTCAGCTATGTGTTTGCCACTTTAATGACATGGAACGAAGGGTTAGGAAGATCTCTGCTTACAAGGCATGGCAAAGGTGAAACCAGATAAACAAACGATGGGAGCACCGTTCCATTGTACCCAACATCTTGCGTCACATCACAACAGCAGTTTAAGAGGGACCATAGCTCGTGACGCAGTGCGACTTTCAGTATGTACTACTTGTTGAGCTGACGTCTAAATTTTGTAAATTTGTGGTAAGATCTTATGGGACCAAACTGCTTCGGTCATCGGTCCCTAAGCTTACACACTACTTGATCAAACTAACTTATGCTACGGACAACACAGGCATCCAAGCCCGAGGGTGGACTCCAACCTCCGACGGGGGAAGCCGCGCGGACCGTCACAATACGCCCGAGACCCTGCGACTACCCCGCGCGGCCGTCTAAGTTTGCGACGCTCATACCATTACGTAGGGCTCCCACACTCACTGCATTCGAGGCACTGTGCAGTAAGATGTGTAGACGGGATAGTCTCAGAAAATGCACCCCAGCTTAAAGCAGATCAGTGTAAGGCGACTGTTAGGAAGCACAGCAAGCAGCCTACATATATCTCAGCGTATCATCTAAGTTGGAATCCTGCAGCACGTACAATGAAAGAACTTAGAAATTTTTGCAGAATCTACTGCCACAAACAGCACAGGACACTGAAAGCATTTTTGAAAGATTTCCAGAATGTATTCAACGAAAAGCCACACAGTTCCACTCTATTACTACCACTGATCCTTCTTAAGAATCAGACCGCCCGAGAATTCGCGAGAAATAGTTGATTACTCACCAAGGTGAGGGTACAATGTCGCGAGGTAACTGCTCAGGCACTGCGCAGGATCCGCAAGGCGGGAAGAAACAGGAAGGAGTCAGCAAGCAAGAAGGCAAGAATAAGGTTCTTGTGAAATCATTCCGTCTGTCCAACAAACAAAACAGATTGTGCCCCAAATTCTTATCTATATTCAATGAGCCAGTGAGTAATTGACGTATTGCATGTGCAAAAGTGTACGAGTCAGAAACCTTGAAGTTTAAGAAGTCTGTGAGTCTACAGCACATCTCCCACATCAGGCCATTCATAGAATCGACGGAAACGAGAGATTAGTGCAACAGCAAAGGGGAGGAGAGATGGCAGGAAAGGCTTACCAGCAAAGCTTACGTGGCACACAGTTAACAGAACCAGTTCATGAAGTGCGGATGTGAGACGAGCTTGTACAGAAGAACAAGGTTCAGCAAGGATGAGATTTTTGACGGAATGTGTCTACTATACCTGAGGGAGACCAGTATCAATAGGCAATCTGTATCACAATGCAGCACTGTGCTACAATATCTGTTCTCACACTGAGGACCTCCAACGCTGTCTACAGACACGATTGCTGTTGATCAGCGCAACCTTTTATGTTGAACCTTCGGCTACTGCAAAATGACTGAAATTGTATAAAATGTCTTTAGTTTGCTCAATTGACAAGCTTTATTATGACTGACAGTATCTAGCCATCAACTCTGCTAACCACAATATATAAACTACCAATTAAATGACACGTATACAATATCACTCACACCCAAGGATCCAACATAACTTTACTTTATTGCTGGACCGTACGCTGGAAAGAAAAAAGTTTCTCACAAGTCTGAGTCAACATTACATCAAACGTTTTGAATCCCTTACTACGCCTGATATTTAATGTGGTTCCTGGTTAATTCATCCTACTGCGAGATTAATAGAATTGTGACTAAAGGTTCACTCTTGCCCTATACCTTGTTCACTACATGTGAATAATTGACTATGTCTTGAAAATTGCATAATTAATAAATGCGACTGATGTAAGATAACAAAGATATCTGTACTGTGTCTGTATGGTTTGATCAAAAAAGCTAGCAGGCACAATGACAAAACATAAAATATTACAAAAATCCCACTGAGCTTATATTTACCCATGTTCTCAGACTTACTGTATCTACATCTAAGTGATTATTCTGCTATTCATAATAAAGTGGTGGCAGAGGGTTCAATAAACCACCTTCAAGCTGTCTCTCTATCGTTCCACTCTCAAACGGCGCGCAGGAAAAACGAGCATTTAAATTTTTCTGTGCGTGATGATCATTTCTCCCTATGTAGGAGAATGCCAACTGAATGTTTTCACAAACGGGGGAGAAAATTGGTAATCGAAATTTCATGAGAAGATCCCGTCGCAACGAAAAACGCCTTTGTTTTATTGACTCCCACTCCAATTCACGTATCGTGTATGTGGCACTATCTCCCCTATTTTGCGATATACAAAACGAGCTGCCCTTCTTTGTACTTTTTCGATGTCATCCGTCAGTCCCACCTGATGCGGATCCCACACCGCACAGCAGTACTCCAGAATAGGGCGGACAAGCGTGGTGTAAGCAGTCTCTTTAGTAGACCTGTTGCACCTTCTAAGTGTTCTGCCAATGAATCGCTGTTTGCTCTACCCACAACATTATGTATGTGATCGTCCCAATTTATGTTACTTGTAATTGTAATCCTTAAGTACTCAGTTGAATTTACAGCCTTCGGATTTACGTGTCTTATCGTGCAATCGTAATTTTGCGGATTTCTTTTAGTACTCACACTTTTCTTTATTCGGGGTCAATTGCCACTTTTGGCGCCATACTGATATCTTATTTAAATCATTTTGCAATTCGTTTTGGTCATATGATGACTTTACAAGACGGTAAATGACAGCATCACCTGCAAACAATCTAAGAAGGCTACTCAGATTGTCTCCTGTGTCGTATATATACATGAGTAACAGTAGAGGGCCTGTAACACTTCTTTGGGGAACGCCAGATATTACTTCTGTTTTACTCGATGACATTAAGTAGCTCAGTGAGGGTTGAATGAAACGTTACACGAAAAGTCAGCAGGTGTTAGGATTAACTAAATTACTTTGACTTTAAAAACATGGTAATAATAAGTTAATGATAATAAACAAAATACAAGTTAATGACAAAGTGGCATAAGCTCTTCAATTTTAGATAGCTTTTTTGGCCCAAAATGCGGGTAGCTAAGGTGTGTATACCACATTACTTTATACATGATTTTTTCGGAATACAAAGGGCCCACAGTGACTCAGTCACCCTCCTCCGGCGGGACAGGATTCCTTTCCTAACCAAATAAAACAGTCCGATATTGACTTCTCGACTATTTCACCATTCCTTCTTTAGCCATTTGAGTGCCAGATCCTTGTCCTGTTCCGTGACTGTATCCTGCAGTGAGACGGCGGTGAACTTCTCAGAGACCACATTTCACAGACATACTGGGGTTCAGAGAGGCAGCTGCAGCGCCCGCCCACGTTCTCCATAGCAGAAAGATCCGCACCTCGGCCGCCTTCAGCACAGCTGTCCGAGAATAATCACGAGGAGCATTTAAGTCGTAGCACCGGCCTCTCACGTTATTATCGGTCAGCGCTGGTGGATTACTGCACGATAACGTGTCTCAGATTCACAGCAGCCGCACTAAGTGCATCGGACTTTTGATTGACCAGCAGGAGTCCAGTCAATGTATGTGTTTAATGAATTTTGAGACCGACTCACTGTGTGATATGTTGCATTAGAAGGGCTAAGTCATCTCGTTGCGAAAATAAACTCTGCTAACTATCCAAAATCCTGTAGTTAAAGTTGTATGCATTGAGTTTATAAATCATTCAGCACTCTGGAATAATCTGTACATTTTTTACTATGTTTTATTGAATAAATTATCGTATTTACCGAAAGAGTGTTTCTGTTAGACAGCTTTCATTCATATTAAAATAATGTCTTGTGCAAATCTACATTTTAGGATCTATAGTTAGGGCCGTAGAAATCGTGTTATCCATCAAAGCTATGAACATTACAATTGTTAATTTAGATCTTAAAGGCATACGCAGCTTATAATTAATTCTCTGGACCCAGATAGCTTTTCACATGCGGGCGTTTTGCAAATGACAACCACAGATTTTTGAGAAATGTAAAGCCTGAAAACGCACCGTTAGATCCAGTGCAGTCCTGCCACGACATATGAACTACGAGGGTCGTTCAATAAGTAACACCACATATATTTTTTTCTCAGAACATATTTATTATTGAGAGTCAGAATTTGGCGAAAATATGCATCAACATGTCTTGACCATGACCTGTTTTGTTACACAGTCGCCATCACGTCCTATGGCCGTATGCCAACGCTGTGGAAGAGCACGTATTCCCTGCTGGTAAAAGCTCTTGTCCTGTACGCGTAGCCATCTTTTCACTGCATGACTGACACTCTCGTCATTCTCAAAGTGTGTTCCCCGTAGAGAATCTTTAAGCGGCCAAAGAGATGGAAGTGCGAGAGTGCCAGGTCTGGACTGTAGGGTGGATGGGATAATGAAGTCCAACCGAATTTGGTGATGCGTTCCCGCGTTCTCAGACTTGTGTGTCGGCGTGCATTATCGTGTTGGGGCAAGATATCTGATGGGTTCTTGCCCGATCGAACATGTCGGAAACGGTTCTTATTCGGGGTCTTCACGTATGCCTCTAAATTGATAGTTGACCCTCTTGGCACCACATCCTCGAGAATGACGCCATCACAATCCCACAAGACTGTCACCTTGACTTTTCCAGCAGAGGGGGTTCTCCTGAATTTCTTCTTTTGTGGTGAATGAGGATGATGCCGCTCTATGGACTGCTTTTAGTTTCCGGCGCAAAGTGGTGCACCCAGCTTTCGTCCCCCGTAACGGCCCGTGACAGAAAGGCCTCTCTGTCCGTCTCAAAACGCTCCAACAATTCAGATGAAATCGCCTTTCTTTGAATCTTGTGGTCCGCTGTGAGCATTCGTGGAACCCATCGTGAGCACCTCTCTGAATATCCGAGACTCTCGATCATTGCAGACGCAGTTCCAATGCTGACCGAGAACTGTAAAGCCAAGTGTCGAGTTGTGATGCGCCGGTCGGCACGAGTAATGGCACCAGCACGATTCAGCACGTCTGGAGCAGCGGCTGTGGGAGGACGTAGCGAGCGCGGCTGATCATGGAGCCCTGTTTCTGCATTTCCCGAGGCTGTAACTTTCATTACACACCGCCCAGCTGTACTCCTACTAACTGCTGCATCGCCATACATCGCACACAAACGTTTATGGACGTTCACCACCGTTTCTTTTTCTGCACACAAGATTTCAATAACAGCACGCTGCTTGTAACGTGACTCGTATGTAGACGCCATTTTGACTCTCTACTATGGCTCTGCCATCTGCCAGAACGGTTCGAAACTTCACCGGCGCAAAGAACAAACATCAAATGTGAAGCACCAACAAGGACGTTTGTCTATGTATATTAACGGCTTTTTTTTTTTTTTTTTTTTTTAAAGTGTGGGGCATTACTTACTGAACGACCGTCATAATTGAGAATACTTTACACAAGTGATGTGCAGTAATAAAAACATGTTTTTTGTCTGGATAGGTGTTTTTGTTTTCACTGTAGTTCACGTTTTTATTCAGACATTTCAAAAATAAGAGCTACCGGTATCTATTTTCAAACACTGCATTACGTAAGTATTATACCCTCCATTTGTTCAGAAGCTATTTAAAAAAAAATCCACAAGAGTGTTTTTAAATCACTATTATATAGTCATATTTTATTTTTAAGTAATATTTATACTGGTTGAAGAAAAATTGTCGCACTCGGACTTCGCTGCGCGATTCCTCACATACTGGCAATACAATAACATATGTCACAAAATTTCGTCCTGCGTATATTTCTGGCAGTAAATGGACAGTCAAGACCGGCAATCTGGCAACACTGTAGTCAAGTGTACGGTAACTATTTATTTCAGAGAATAACACTCGTGCTATGCAGTTGGTGCAGGGGAAAGCGTTTTGGGTTAGCATGCAGGAGGTCGAGGATTCGATTCTAGGTCATGGATTATTTGTTTTTATTTGCTAAAAGTAGTCTGCGTGGTACGGTATCTGGTGTCTTCATCGTCATACAGCGATTACAGTGAGTCTTCTACAAAACATCTGCAGTAACTTATTACGTACACAAAAATGGAAGCCCAGTCTTTTTCATGGGTCAGATTTTAAAGAAGCCTTTTGCACGTCGTGGACGCGAATTGTTTCGCATCACTGCATATACTACATTCCAAACCTATTTCCAGTATGCCCTCCCCCAACGGTTCCTTCAAAATTATTTGCAAAGCACGTTGCTAGCACTAGTGGTGATATAAGGTCCTAATGAAATGGAATGGACCTAAACTTAGCTGAATAGTTGGTATTAATCGATGACACATCTAATAGATGCAGCGATGCGAAACAATTTGCATCCACGACTTGCAAAAGGTTTCTTTAAATGATGACCAATGAAAACGATTGTATTTCTATATATCTGTTCATTGTAATACGCAACTGCAAATGTTTTGTAGAAGAGCCACTGTAATTACAGTATGACGATTAAGACGGCAGATACCATACCACGCAGACCACTTTTAGCAAGTGAAAACGAATAAGCCACGACCCAGAATCGAACCGTTCACCTCCTGCATGATAACCCAAAAATGCTATCCATTGTATTAACTGCACAGCACGAATATTATCTTCTGAAAGAAGTAGCTACCGTAAACGTGACTACAGCGTTGCCAGATTGCAAATGTTTATGTCCATTCACTGCCAGAAATATGCGTAGGACGAAATTTTGAGACACATTTTTGTATTGCCAGTATGTGAGAAATCGCGCTGTGAAACCCGAATGCGCGAATTTTTCTTTTTCACCCTGTATAAGTTTTAGGTCATAAGTAGTTGCATATTTCGCAGGTTTTTAGGTCATTAAAATATGGGTCCAAAATATGACAACCTGCCATGTTGGGGTAGCATTATCGTGTTTTTCCTTTACAGCTGTTGGGGTTGCGAGTGGCATCTCCAAGTTTTTAATGGACATCGAAGGAGATGCTTCAAAATACGCCCCTAAATTCCTTCCCTTAGTGTGCATTTTTTATATGCAGGGTAATGCTATACAAAAAGAAATAAGAAACATGCAAGTTCCTCGCCAGTGCTTGACCCACTCCCAACACATGCTTCTGGGGCATTTACGTCGCAGCACACGCGAAATAATGTAATTGGATTGCAAGTCCCATCAAATTTCGAAGGTATGACCAGAACATCATGTGGACGGAACTGTGTCATCATGGCCTTTGCCTGGAGGTTTACAACTGGAACAAATAATCGTCATCATCATTAGAAGCATTTACTTTGGTGCATTTTCTGGTCATATTGCTATGTTAAAACGCATGCCAGGATTTGACCTACACAAAAACTAAGACATATTGACGTACAATCTAAACTATCATCTTCTGGAGAATTACAGTAAGTACAAACAAGATGACGATTGACATCTATGATAGCACACACATTCCAAGTAATTAGGACCGATAATGAGTTACAAAACTGTGCTCTGTGTACCTATACCAACGCTGACAGTTCTATTACAGACTGTCTCTTGGTGGTATCCTATGTTGCGCATTTGTATGGCTGTCTTTTCATCATCAGCAAATCACATTTTAAAATTGGTATGGTATTTGTGTGCATTACAATAATTAAGGTGTAATGGGATATTTGTTGATGGTCGGAGGCTGTGGTTGTCTGCTATTTTCTACATAGAAGCCGGTTTGTCATCCAGGTTACTGGGATCGTATACCTGATATGGAACCAATACTGGGTAAGATGAGGATACTGGGAAACATATTAATTATTTACAGTTATGCACTCGCAACCATGGCTAACAAAAGCTCCATCTTTCTAGAGTTTTTTCCAGTGTTAAGAGTATGGAGAAGTTTAGTGATAGTCACTGTCTCCATGCTAGCAAATTTAACACTGCAATGAACAAGCTATATATCTCTGTAACAACGAAGTGGGCTGACTGGCTTGCTGGAAAAGATATAGAATAAATGTGGAGTTTCTGACAACTAAAGGAGCAGCCGTGTCGAGCAAACAGCAGGACTACACTGGTCTTGCGGTATACCAACACGCGATTAATCTTACATAAAAATGGCCAGAGTTTATTAAGCATAAAATAGGACAAACAAGACAAGAGACAGACAAATAAGTTATGAACTGTTGGCAACATGAATAAGAGCAACAAATAATTAGCACTCCACAGAGTGGCAAAGACTAAGGTTTATCTGAGTAATCTGTTTACCCTGGCTCAAAACTTGCAAACACAATTTCAAATTATCTAGCACTGAATAGACTTCGATAGATTTATTCTACACGGGCTACACTACATTGGTGCAGTTGGGAACAAGAGGCGAGACTGTAATTCTGTTTGCCCTAACAAGCTGGAGCAGCAGTCCTACGTCCCTTTCTCAATGCGTAGCACTGACTCAGTGGCGCAAACGTCGGCAGAGTAGTGCAGTACGGTGCCTGTAGTTCGTTAACCCGAGCACGAAATGTGCAGTCGTGGGCAGGCGATCTGTCAGACAGATTGCAAATACTCTCTAATGGAAATATTGACAGGCTCCATAATGTTACACTCTCATTCGCCAGTCATATCATGGACCAATCCGACTCACTTCTGTGGCAGTGTGCACAAGGAGATCAAACGTCAAGACAGCAGACCTGATATGAATAAGATTGTCCTCGGTACAGCGAGTTGTCCAACGTGTGGTGTTCATTCTTTCCGCGCGCTATACGAGATTGGAATAATAGAGAATTGCGAAGGTGTTTCGATGAACCCTCTGCCAGGCACTTAAATGTGATTTGCAGAGTATCCATGTAGATGTAGGTGTAGATGTAGATGACTGAGGCCCAAACTGTCGGTACAGCTAAGACTCCACCGGACAAGACCAGTGCCAATGCTGAGGTCGAGTGTCCCCAGTGCAACCCACTCAAAACAAGAGTCAAGACCAGAATTTCCTCTCCAGACTGGAGTTTGAATCAGAAGAGCATTTTTCCCTTCGCCGCCTTTCAATCAAAACTCGGTAAACTCGAAAAGTGCACGAACACAACCACCCCCACATGGTTCAAATGGCTCTGAGCACTATGGGACTCAACTTCTGAGGTCATCAGTCCCCTAGAACTTAGAACTACTTAAACCTAACTAACCTAAGGACATCACACACATCCGTGCCCGAGGCAGGATTCCAACCTGCGACCGTAGCGGTCTCGCGGCTCCAGACTGTAGCGCCTAGAACCGCACGGCCACTCCGGCCGGCACTTTAGGAAACATGTTTTGAGAGTTTGACACTCGTAAAAATACATCGATGAATAAAAATCGTTGTCTATATGCTTCTGTACGAGCGCTGATTTCTCTTATCTTACTATCTTATCTCCTGGGTTCATGTGGCATCCTCATAATATCCATGTGTTGATCGGACATACCAGCAACACATCTAGTATTAAATGCCTGAGTTAGAGAAAGCCTTCTGCAATGTTGACCATTGGTGTCTAAAGAGTATGTTACAATATATACACATTTCCAAAGGCAACAAAAGATTTTCATTGCATCCAGTAACCTTACAAACCATAAAGGAACATAAATTTTGAATGCAACGAATTAAACACGGAGAAAAGAAGCGTTTCCAGTCCCCTTTGCATGATTCTCCGAAAATTAGAGTGATATTTAGTAAAGCATATTATAGTGCGTTTACTACATCACTGCTGCAGTAACTACTTGTGTAACTATTGTATTAAAGAGATTGATAATGAAATTACATATTAATGCGAAACACTACGGCGCCAATCAAAATGTGTACGGTACACAGATTTTTTTTGCCGTCTTTTGCGCCCCTGCTATGCCTACACCCCTTATGGAGCCTACCTTGTAACACACTAGATGTGTCGCTAGCGTGGAGAATCAAAAGTTGAGGCAGTCAAAACACTGTGGCTATAGTTACTGGAGTCTAGTAAGTAGAGTGTGGATTTTGATCAGTAGGATAATTGAAAGCCAGAAACAAGCCAAATTCGTCGCCAATTAGACCAGTACGATAACTGAAAATCAGAAACAAGGCAAATTCGTCGCCAACCAAACCCTGAGTTCCAAGAGGGAATTCTCCAATCCAGACTGTGAACACCACGTGGCTTTACCAGAACACTGACACTTGATCGAAGGCTTTAAGTACAGACAAGTGACAGCTTGATCAGCTTAAAGCCGCTCGCCAGTGGCCATGTACGGCTTACACCGGCTGTGGAGGGGGTTTGCCAAGTTTTCCCGCTTCCAGCACTTGTAACGCGATCCGAAGCTTCTGTTTCTGCTGAGGTCTCTCAATCTCTGTCTTGGTATAGGTGTAGCAAGATATTAAATCTCTCCCGCCCTTTAGTCACTACAGACGACCGAAAATGGCTGGGATCGTTGGTGTGGAGAGGAAGAAGTAACTCCAGTATCCTTGTGCAACGGCTTCTGTATCTAGGATCTCAGCACAGAAGCCAGTGATAGTGTAGGTTTGTGGTACCGTACCAGTTGGCCGAATGCTAGCGAGATGCAGTTTGGGCTGCCGTCCGGAGGGGTGGGTGTTGGGATGGTGGACGAGGTTTCGTCTTCATTGGCACCCATGGACGCTCCATAATTTCTTTCATGAGACATTGTGGTCTGCAGTGCTGTTGAAAGTTTTATCAACGCTGCGCCATCAGCAGCATTGAGGTTGGGATGAGCCTTTGTGTCCGTCACTGGCCGATTGATATGGAGACGCTGTCAGTGGTGAAAGTCGTGGCGGCAGCTGGTCCCCATAATCAGCCGCTCTTGTCTTGCCATGGCCTCTAAAAGCTTGCGTCCACTGTGACAGCTCGAATTAGAGGCCGCGAGTTGAGAGTCTGATACCTACAATATAGTGTGGTGTGCACGGATTGGTGTTCCAGACTAAATATACAGAATCACCACTCGTGAAGAATTTCGGATAGGCTACGCTTGTTGACGGGGAAGGATTTATAAGTGGTGAGGAAGCAAGTAAGGGATTCCTCGGACGACTTTGTTTGAATAGTCGTCTGCATTTGGAACTAAAAACTCCTAACTATGAACTCCTTGTTGGAATCAGATACTTGGTGAGAGGGAGTGGTGGTGAAGAGCTCTATGTCATTTCGCTGGCAGGACTGTTTGAATGCAGAGTTAATAAACTGGGAGTCATTACATAACTCAATTGAAAGAGATAAGCAATCTGCTTCAAAAATTGTGTTGATGCCCAGATCATGGTTGTCACACAGATGTCAGAAATGTCTGCTTCGTAGAGAAAATGGAGAATAGTCAAGCATAGCAACCATATCATTCTTTGAAAAAGGTCAGCAAAATTACATTAATTCTATCCCACGGATGCTCAGGTTTAGGCGAGGGTCAGAGAACTGTGCTGGGCCTGGCGACAAGAATGTGGTGCATACGTGGCAGGATCAGACAGCATACACTACTGCCATGTCCAATCCAGGCTAGTATACACAATGAGACACAAGTGACTTCATTGTGGACATACTCAGTAGATGGGTGATGATGATGATGATGATGATGATGATGATGATGATGGTGATGATGATGATGATGAGGTCCCATACTCCGAGGAGCGTAGGGGACGATGCGGGAGAACCGCACCGCCGTACTAGGCAAGGCCCTAGCACAGGTGGTTTTCCATTGCCTTCCTCCGACCAACCTGGGACCCCGTGCACGGGAAGCGAGAATGCTAGAGCAAGACCATGAGCTGCGATATGGGCGAAGCAGCCAAAGAATGTACACTCATGCTCATAAATTAAGGATAATGCTGATACATAGTGAAACAACGCTCTGGTGGGCGGTTTGCAGGTTTAAATCACCTCGGGGTACGACCAAGCGGTGCATCTGACCTACGGTCGTCGCACGGTGGCGCTGGCAGCAGTCCACATACGCAGAAGTGTGTTGGTGCATGTCAGAGTACGGTGCAGCGAGTAAGTGTGCAGACGTTTTCAGACGTGCTAATGGTGACTGTGTGTTGAAAATAGCTCAAAGAACACATATTGATGACGTTATGACGGGTAGAAAACTAGGGCAACTGGAGGCTGGTCAAACACAGCAGGTCGTAGCACGGGCCCTCCGTGTGCCAAAAAGTGCAAGATTATGGTAACGATTCCAGCAGACAGGAAACGTGTCCAGGCGCTACAGTACGGGACGCCCACAGTCTGCAACACCACAAAAAGACCGATATCTCTCCATCGGTGCCCACAGACGGTCATGGAGTACTGCAGGTAGCCTTGCTCGGGACCTTACCGCAGCCACTGGAACAGTTGTCTCCAGACACACAGTCTACAGACGACTGAACAGACATGGTTTATTCGCCTGGCGACCTTGAAGGTGCATTCCACTGACCCCTGGTCACAGGAGAGCCCGTAAAGCCTGGTGTCAAGAACACAGCACATGGTCATTTGAACAGTGGTCCCTGGTTATGTTCACGGACGAGTCCAGGTATAGTCAGGTTTTCATCTGGCGTGAACCAGGAACCCGATACCAACCCCTTAATGTCCTTGAAAGGTACCTGTATGGAGGTAGTGGTTTGATGGTGTGGGGTGGGGTTATGATTGGCGCATGTACACCCCTGCATGTCTTTGACAGAGGAACTGTAACAGGTCAGGTGTATCGGGACGTCTTTTTGCACCACTACGCCCGCTTCGCCAATAGGTGGCGTCTCAGGTGCTGCTGTTACGACCCTGCCTGCGTACGCGATGTTAAGTGGCCGCTAATACTCTGGGTCTTATCATTTCGCCACTACTTATCACGCGGCAAGGCCACAGCCAGGCCAGGTGAGGCTGTCGCACCAACCTGGTCACCACTGCCTCCGCAGCCAGCAGTCCACGATAGTCATAGCGGCCTCAACCGACTCCAGTGCCAGAAGCTGCTACCCAGTGGTCTTTAAATTTCTTTGTAATATTGAACTCTGGACAGCCGTCGGAACAGTGGTCCGACTGGAAACAAAACTTACTGTTAGGTTCGCGGTAATAGTATTTCACAAAGCACCTCTAATTTCAAACTTGTCAGTACCATTATTTCTAACTTTATTCATAATTTACATTCTATTCGTTCCCCTTTAGAGAATTCTGGTGTCTATAAAATTGTCTGCGATACTTGCTCCTCTTACCATATAGGACAAACTGGACATGCCTTCACAACCAGATATAAAGAACACTTGCTAAGAAAAAATGGCACTAGCCCCGAAAATTCGTCCTTTGCCGACCATCTTCTAATTACAGGTCATTCACCTAAAGCCATCTGCGACAGCAACATGTTGCACACCGAAAAGAAAGGGCGTAGACTAGATATTCTAGAAGAATTAGAGATTTTCAAACATTTTGCTCGAAAGGATAGCCTCATCCTTAACGAACAGCTACAGCTACGTAACAGAAATTTTTTTAACGGTATAAAGCTGTTACTCGATATCTGAATTCGGATCTCCTTGTGCAGGTTGCCGAAATGTTTTTTCCTTCTAAGGTAGTCCTATGTTTTCTAATTATCAAATGTTTGTTGGCTGTATTTCACGTCAATATTGCTTTCTACAAGTTGTTATTCAATCCTATCTACATTTTCATAAGAAGTTTTCATGTTTTATTTTACTGTTATAAGCTTTGATGTAGACAAAATGTTATGTTGTGTGCTACTATCAGACAAATATTGCTTTTCATTATGTACCAAATACTGTTCATTTATATTCATTTATGCCTATATTTCAATGTGAAGTAGCCTAATTGTACCTGCGGCTACTAGATGGCGCGCTCGTTGCAGTGCCATGTTCACCTGGCCGCATTTGTCAACGCGGCCACCTCAGTCCGTTTGCAACCTGTAACCACGCAAACAACGCGCAGCCCTTAGTGGCTCGCCATCACAATTTTTTATCTTAAATTTCTCTGTGACTAATGCCCTTTTGGCATATTTATTATTTTATAAATGACATATAAGTACTGCCAATCTTTCACGATGATTATGTACTTATATTCTGTATCATACGTTTTTAGTTATAATTCTGGACCATGTTATAGACCATTCTTTGATTTAAATTCTGAGGCAGACACTGCTAGCAGTGTCGAAAGCCGGTTCATTCGTTAAAAATAGTGACCGAGGGCTGTGTTCTCTCAATTATAACTATTCTCTGTCTCTGAACGTGCAGCCATGTACAAAATTTTGTTAGTAATTATATATTATTAAGCTGTTTGAGAGTTTAGGAATCGATCCAAGAAGTCTTGCTGTATTTCTGTGACTAAATTAACAGCAGCCCTTGTAGTTTAACGAGATGTGTATTGTTATTTGTTTACCTGAAACATAATTCTAGCATAGTGAGTCCTTGTCAGGTCACTTCAGGAAGTGTTACAGAACAGGGGAAACCATAATCACATTAAGTTTGGCACAGAAAACTGCTGGTAAGGGAGGACCACATTTTAAAAAAGTAAAAATACTGAAACTCCCTTACACAATAATAATTTCAAATATGGTTAGGCTTAACTGCTACGCTTGACTAGCAGTAGCTCTATGAAGCTGTTCAAGAACTATATTGACGGTCCATCTCACGTATGAGAATGACCTTCCCAGAAATCTGTACGTGAATTTTGTGGTATTATGTCGTGAGGTGACATATGTCACTGACGTGCAGACACGCGGTCAGCCCACGCAGTTGCTGTCTTCATTAGTGAGAAATTGTTGAGCTAAAGTAGCCCTACGTGGACGAAATGCGTCAGTCGTGAAGGAGATGCCTGGGCTTGCGAAAGTCACGCTTGAGGTTGGATTACCTCATCAACGTACACTGGAGCATCCGCATCGCTATAATCCAGGAGAAGAAACTGAGCATATTGGGGTTGTATGTTGAGCTGTGTGTGGGCAGCGCATTCAATAAGAGCGTTGGTAGTGAAATGCAAGGGTCCGGTTTCAAACCTCATTCTGCCACAAATTTTTTGTGGTGTCACCGCCAGACACCACACTTGCTAGGTGGTAGCCTTTAAAGCGGCCGCGGTCCGTTAGTATACGTCGGACCCGCGTGTCGCCACTATCAGTGATTGCAGACCGAGCGCCGCCACACGGCAGGTCTAGAGAGACTTCCTAGCACTCGCCCCAGTTGTACAGCCGACTTTGCTAGCGATGGTTCACTGACAAATTACGCTCTCAATTGCCGAGACGATAGTTAGCATAGCCTTCAGCTACGTCATTTGCTACGACCTAGCAAGGCGCCATTATCAATTGCTATTTATCTTGTGATGCATGTACCGTCAGACCGATGTTCACCAATTATGGATTAAAGTTAAGTATTCCAACAGCTACGTACTTTACTTGCTAGTCTCTATTCCTTTACCTGTTCCAGACCTCACGCCAGCCCGCGTGAGCTTAAACGCGTGCCTTTCGGCTTCACCTCCTAGTGACTTGGCTGTCTTGCCAAGTCACAACATTTTTAATCTCTCAGGAAATTTAGATTACGTGAGGCCTGATATGGCTATCCACCACAATGAATCCTTACACGTGGTTCCTGACACTACCAGACTAATCTCTCTCCAAGATGTTACTTTCATTGTATCGGCTGCCACTTGTAACATAACAGGTAAAACTGTGTACCTAAAACGGAGTTATCCAGAAATACACAAAGCTATTAGCCTCTGAGTGGGTAATTTGTAATGACATTTAATTTCCTATGTTTATTTAATAATAAATATATGTATTAATAGTTGTAGAGGAGCTGTCCGTAGTGGCCGAGCAGTTCTAAGCGCTTCAGTCTGGAACTGCACGACCGCTACGGTCGCAGATTCGAATCCTGCCTCGGGCATGGATGTGTGTGATGTCCTTAGGTTAGTTAGGTTTAAGTAGTTCTAAGTTCTAGGGGACTGATGACCTCAGATGTTAAGTCCCATAGTGCTCAGAGCCATTTTTTGAATTGTGGAGGAATTTAAATAACATAATGCGAAACGGGCAAGAAAGAATAAAGCAGTTGTTTTGATGAGCGACTGCTGTTCCACTTCGTGCACTGCATTAAAAGAAGAATGATTGTAACTAGAAAATACGAGGGTTGGAACTTTAATAGTGGGAGCTATTTATTTACAGATTGTACAAAACAGAAACGTGTTTCAAAGTTTTACTGACCAAAGTAGTCACCAGAGTTGTGTATAACCCATTGCCAGCGACGTGGAAGTCATAGGATACTCTTAGCAGTGCCAGTTGTGTTGACAGTTCGAGCGGCGCGCTCTGTTGCCCGACGAATTTGTAGCAGTTCCGAAGTGAATGCCGTGAAGTGTTTCCTTCAGTTTAGAAATAGAGTTGAACTCACCAGGGCTTAAGTCAGGGGAGTGCAGGAGGTGGTATAGCACTTAGCAGCCCCATCAGTCAAACAAATCAGTAACAGCTTGCACTGTACATGCTTGAGCATTGTCCTGCAAAATGATGGTCCGTCCTGCAGAGGGTGTCATCACTTCTGTCTCTATGCTGTTCATTTTTGGAACACAACGTACGACCAGCTGCGACCTAGAAGTGATGACACTTTCTGCAGGCCCTTATCATGATTTTGCAGGACAATGCTCAAGCATGTACAGTGCAAGCTGTTACTGATTTGTTTGACTGATGGGGCTGCTAAGTGCTATACCACCTGCTGCACTCCCCTGACTTAAGCCCTGGCGAGTTCAATTCGATTTCTAAACTGAAGGAAACACTTCACGGCATTCGCTTCAGAACTGCTACAAATTCGTCGGGCCATAGACCGCACCGCTCGATCTGTCAACACAACTGGCACTGCTAAGAGTATCCTAAGACTTCCACGTCGCTGGCAAAAGGTTAACACAATGCTGGTGACTACTTTGAAGGTCAGCAAAACTTTGAACATATATCTATTTTGTACGAGCTGTAAACAAATAGTTGACACTATTGAAGTTGCAACCCTTGTATAATAAAATGTGATAGGAATAACTGTGTACAAAATTGTGCAATGTATTTGGTTGAAGTATTTGAATAATGTGCAAAGTGTTTGTAAACGAATTATGGTCAGGTATATGGATATTAGTTTGTCTACGGAAGTGTGTGATGTGACAAAACTCAGGACAGAGATGCAACGCAGAGATGATAGAGGTCTTTTGTGTGGTGGAAGTCGTGCGAGTAAGGTAGGCAAGAAGGGCCAGGGCCCAGGGCTCCTCATGTGTTTCGAGTTCGCAGGTAGGAACATGGCTGTAGTATTATTCAGAAGCTAGTCCTGAGTTTATCAGTTTGTGAACTGAGAATCTGAATTGTGAACGTAGTGCAACATACAGTGACTGTGCTGTGGTAAACTGTTTATTAGCCTGCAAAAAAATGGCTCTGAGCACTATGGGACTTGATACCTGAGGTCATCAGTCCCATGGAACTTAGGACTACTTAAACCTAACTAACCTAAGGACAGGACACACATCCATGCCCGAGGCAGGATTCGAACCTGCGACCGTAGCAGCAACGCGGTTCCAGACTGAAGCGCCTAGAACCGCTCAGCCACATCGGCCGGCTATTAGCCTGCAACTGCTCTGCTAGAACTATTTCAAATTCCGTTTGGATGACTATATATTCCCCGAGGGACTATAGCCTTAATTCCTGATTTCATTACTTAATTTACTCTTGTACTATATAAAAGTATTTCGGTTACTGATCTCGTAGGCCACCTTAATAACCATTATTCGCTTATGTAAGGGCATAACGCAATAGTATGCAGTGAAGCCCCTGTGCAGACGGGCCGTTTAACAGGAACTCGTCCACTGCTGGAATGCTAGTAGCAGTAGTTACCGCCAACCATAGATATCGTTGAACACTTTTTGTCTAGCCATATGAACACGTGGCGTATAGCTGTGACGGGCGTTCTCCTCCATGTGCTCTATTGCTGACTAAGCTGCTACCCCGTCGGTCGCCGGAACAGTCCTCCCCCTCCTCCCCCCCCCCCACCCCCCCTCACCGCATACATTGTCGGCAAGCTGCAGCCTGCTCAGCTGCTCTGAGGTCTGCTGTCATTTCTGTTCGAGACGTCGTTGGATTTCGCCGAGCAGGTAAAAACAAACGTTTATCCTGTTGCGGAACGATTATTCTTGCCAGACTTTGTACGGCAAACACTTACGTTCCGAACATTTGCCTACGTATTGAAATGCAACTTGGTAGCACAACATGCCGACTCTTAGAAATCGGCCGAAATATAAAACGCTTTGTGCAAGCTACAGCCGTCACCTAGCGCCTCTCGAGTCGGCATATTCGAACTTGTGCTGGTGAAGCTGCAGCTCGTAACCGGCGCTGCTATTGATCGTCAGCTTAAACGACAGTTGTGGGTGACTCACACAGTCCCCTTTGCAATTAACAGCGATTTGCCAGTGGCTTTTTTCTAATATGCGGGCTCCCCCGCACCCTTCCCCTCCTTATTTGTTCCCTGCCTGTCCTCCACTTTGCTCTTCTCGCTGTCTTTGGGTACCAAATTTACTTCCCTCAGTTTGTTGTTGAGACGCGCTCCGAGATTACTTATGGCAGGTAACACCTGACGATCTTCCAGTCTTGAAATACGTAATGTAGTAACACGCCTAGCAACGGATTGCCACAGGCGCTGAGTCGTGCACTGAACGTAAACTGAGCGGATAAAAGTCACGGGAAGGGTTGTCCCGTTCAAAGATGCCCAGCGTATGACCCTAGAAGGTTGCCGCTACAGGCGTGAGTGCGCACACGGTACCCGAGCAGTCTTACGCGAGCGATTTTTCGGTCAAAATCGACTACCCTAAGTGCGTGCCTCTTTCGTGCCTGCGTGTAAACCACCAGCCAACCGCGTCGTGACTGTGTCTAAGACGTTAGCGGTTTTATACAGTAGATTGTGCTGACTGTGAAGCTCTAAATCTCTGAGTATGCTGCACACTGCGCGTGGGCAAAGACAAGGCCTGTGTGTAGCGGCGTGTGCTGACATCGCAAGTTAACCTATTCTGGCCGAGCTCACTCGAATTACATAAATGCATTTTGTGCTTTCGTCTCTTCTTAACGTTTACTGTGCTGTTTGTTTTGTATTCGTGACACGTTGAAATGATTGCACAAGGTCCTGCTTGGTATTTTTGCTACTAGAGCACCCCTACAAGAGAAGCGAAATATCAGACAGCAAAAGTATTTAGGTTTTACAGGAAAGAAACTTACACTATCCGACTTCATTATGCGGCAGCGCTGTTTTTTTATTTTTTTCATTTTTTTTATGGGACAGAGATTTTGTTTGCTTGATGGCAAAAATGATTACTGCATTTCATCTACCTCTTGCATACGGAAACGGAACAGTAAATTAAAAACAAATGTATCGCCCGAGAATAGACCCCTGGACGCTTATCAAATTTCTTTTTTCTTTTTTTTTTTTTAAAAAAAAAAGAAAAAGCGGAGTCAGCGGTAGTCTGGAGGAGTTAAAGGCGGGAAGGCGGGCAGGGATCGAATTCCGAGGTCTGGCCACCATGTCTCCCTCTTCCCATCACCGGAGCGCACCATCAAGTTTTTTTTTTTTTTTTTTTTTGTACGAGGGTCACTCCAAAAGAAATGCACACTATTTTGTAAAAATGCAGTTTTCATTCTGCATGTGTGAAAGTTTTACAGTGTGTAGGTACATCCTTCCCGCTTGTTTTCAAACTTAGTTCAATCTGTTCCCGTGAGTGGCGCCGTCACACCATGTCTTCAAGATGGCTGCTACAGTTGACGTTCGTCAGAAGCAACGTGCTGACATAGAATTCCTGTGCTGTGAAAACGAGACAGTGGAAAACATGCACAAGAGGTTGAAAAAGGTGTATGGAGATGCTGCTGTCGATGGCAGTACAGTTAGTCATTGGGCAAGCAGGTTACGTGATGAAAGCGGGCACGGGAATATTGAGGAGTGTTCTCGCAGCGGCAGGCCTCGTACTGCAGACACTCCTGACAATGTGCAGAGAGTTAACGAATTGGTGACTGCTGACAGACGCATCACAGTGAACGAATTGTCACGCTACGTTGGGATAGAGGAAGGAAGAGTTTGTAGAATACTGAAAGTGTTGGCGTTAAAAAGGGTTTGTGCCAGGTGGGTTCCCAGGATGTTGACAGTGGCTCACAAAGAAACAAGAAAAACGGTATGCAACGAACTTTCGGAACAGTATGAGAATGGTGGAGGTGAATTTCTTGGAAGAATTGTGACAGGTGATGAAACATGGCTCCACCATTTTTCACCTAAGACGAAGAGGCAATGAATGGAGTGGCATCATGCAAAGTCACCCAAGGGAAAAAAAAAATTCAAAACCACACCTTCTGCTGTAAAAGTTACGGCTACGGTTTTTTTGATTCTGAAGGACTCTTGCTTGTGGACATCATGCCAAGTGGAATCAGCATAAATTCTGATGCATATGTGACAACACTGAAGAAACTTCAAACTCGACTGATTTGTGTTCGACAACATCGGCAAAAGCAGGATGTTTTGCTGTTGCACGAGAATGCACAGCCACATGTCAGTCAAAAAACCATGGAAGCGACCACAAAACTCGGATGGACAACACTGAAACACCCGCCTTACGTTCCTGACCTGGCTCCATGTGACTATCATCTGTTTGGGAAACTGAAAGACTCTCTTTGTGGAACAGGGTTTCAAGATGATGACTCCCTTGTGCACGCTGCCAAACAGTGGCTTCAAGAGGTTGGTCCACAATTTTACCGTGCGGGTATACAGGCGCTGGTTCCGAGATGGCGTAAGGCAGTTGAGCGGGATGGAAATTATGTGGAGAAATGAAAATATTGTTCGTAAAAGATGTATCTACACACTGTAAAACTTTCAAACATGTAGAATAAAAGACGGATTAAAAAAAATAGTGTTCATTTCTTTTGGAGTGACCTTCGTATATGTAATAAGCAACAAAAACAAGGGAGCTGTACGCCAAAAATTATGACAATAATGTAAACCGAAATGGGCCATCTTGGCCACTGCGATCACCTTATCGAAGCGGGCGGCCAGTAAGAAGCGGTCGCCATTGCAATGGGCATCGCCAGCCATCAACCATCTGAGTGTCCGGGGCCGCTGCACACAGTCACAGACTGTTTCTGTTACTGTAGGGGAATCGTGGAAATATCACGTCTGCAAGTCAGCTTCTTCTGACACGCGGCACACCCCAGCTGGGCGATGGGTCCACGAATGACGACCCCAAATAGCTGGCAAAAAGGTTCCGGTATTGCGTTTTGTTCGTTGGGACCAGGAGCTCGTCGATCATGGATTGCCACAAATCGAAGACTTCCTTTTCGCCGTCGTGGTACACGTAGTGTATCGCTATTCTTTGTACCCAGTTGACCGCATTCATCCGGGTCATTGGGAAGTGGACAGCGTCGGGATGAAAGAGGCCCAGGGGCCCAATCGAAACGTAGGGGCGGCGTGGGAGGAAGGCCAGTATCTGGCGGATCAGTTTCCAGCAGAGGCGTGCGGGGCCACTGTTCAGTCTGTGTTCGTCCGTGTCTCCCGTCGCGCAACGGGGGCACATGGGGTCGTCGGTTAGGTGAATGGCACGTAGCCTTCGTCGAGTAGGAAATTTCACGTTAGTGACCACATACCTCGTCGGACTCACCAAAGTGGACAGGGAGGGCGCGTGGATGGCTCGTCAAACCCGCGCCCAGTCGACAGTGTGGTGGCGTCGTACGATGTCATTAGCCGGATTCCAGCGTTGGAGAACGCTATAATAACCAACTGAGCTACCCAAGTACAATTCACCTCCCGTCCCCACAGCTTCAGTTCTGCCACTATCTCGTCTCCTAGCTTCCAAACTTCGCAGAAGTTCTAGTGCGAAGTTTGGAAGGTAGTGGCAGAACTGAAGCTGTGGGGAACGGCTATGGGTCGTGCTTGTGTAGCTCAGTTGCCGGCACGGTAGCTCAGAGTGTTGGATCTGAGTGTTAGCTGCCCTCTGTAATAAAAAAAATAAAAATAATAAAAACTGAGTGAACGGA
The DNA here is from genome assembly GCF_023864345.2 of Schistocerca serialis cubense. Classification (NCBI taxonomy): domain Eukaryota; kingdom Metazoa; phylum Arthropoda; class Insecta; order Orthoptera; family Acrididae; genus Schistocerca; species Schistocerca serialis. Next base: position 38,531,192 of record NC_064645.1, on the reverse strand, counting down.
TCAGCGAGCGACGAACAGGTGTCATCGGACATCAGCCCCGCACAAATGTAACGAACAAAATGAGATGATAAAAAAAAGAAAAACGTTGGTAGAGCACTTGCCCGCAAAATTTCCAATTCTTTCAGTTCTCAGGATTGTACACAATTTATCACATGACCTTTGACAGGAACAACCACTATGAATTTTTCTGTGTTCATTAGTGAACCCTTATCATTGGGTATTCCTGTACTTCGTTACTATATTTCGATTTTTTCATAACTTCACCTTCACCATTCGAGAGCCACATTGCACAGCAGACAGTTCGTACAAGACACGCAACCCTGGCGCTGACGTGTACGCAGCAGGGACGGGCGCCACGGCGCATGCGCCGAGCAGCACGGGGCGATCGGCGGCCGGCTGCCCGCCAGACTGCCCGTGCACGGCCGCGGCTGCCCTCACATTGATTCTCACTTCCGGCCGCTCAGTGCATTTACAACGAAAATTATTAGAAACAGACGAGAGCGTACCCATTAAGTGTTAAGAGACGAGGGAGAGTAGCTTCACCCCTGCCCCCTCTCCCCTCCGCCACTACGCCCTGCTGCAGAAAAAAATATGTGACCTTTGTACTTCGCACTCGTATCCTATATTCTGGCCGGTCGCACAGGCAGACGAGCCAATCTGAACAAAGTCAGGACAGAAGCAAATTATCGTCAAATCTCGCAGTTATCCCCCAACTTGCAGCTGTCACTCGCGGATTTAAGTCGGCCCAGGTCACGTGTGCACCGAAAACCTGTGCACCCTCAAAAAAAAAAAAAAAAAACAAAACAAAAAAAACGCAGTTGCTAACCGTATTACTAACTAAATATGATGCTGTATTTATAGGCCGGCCAGTGTGGCCTTGCGATTCTAGGCGCTTCAGTCTGGAACCGCGTGGCCGCTACGGTCGCAGGTTCCAATCCTGCCTCGGGCATGGATGTGTGTGATGTCCTTAGGTTAGTTAGGTTTATAAAGTTCTAAGTTCTAAGGGACTGATGACCACAGACGTTAAGTCCCATAGTGCACACAGGTATTTTTGAATTTATAGTTTGTGACCATTAAAATCAGAATTTGATATATTTATTATTTAATTTTTTTCTGAGAGTCTCTCCCACTTTAGAGTAGGGTGCACTTGTTTCAGCGTCAGCTTCCATCGCGCGCAATCTTGGCGTCTTGACCTCCGTCTCCTACCGTGGACAAGCCAGTGCTTTTTGATTAATATAATTATTCACGGAATAACAATAATCCAAAAGTTTTGAAGAAAAATAATTGAACAGAAGTGCATAGCGTTCTAAAATCGGTCAAAGCCATGTGTTACGGAAGTTGTGAGCTTAACTACACCCATAGTTTATGTGGTATGGCATGCATTGTTGAAAAAACTGTTCCAAAACCCCATATCATTCCTGCGAAAATATAGGAAAAAGTCTCATTAAGTTTCCACAGTCCACCAAATCGTGAAGTATTGCTTCCAAAATCCGACTTATTCGAGCTTGTGTTACTGCAAATGGAACGTCTGTCACACTTTTTTTCTTAAGACAATGTTTATACATCGTTCCTGAATTAGGAGCTTTTCATATATTCTTTGGAGACATTGGCAATGCAATAGTAATGCAACAGTAGAGGAGTGAGTAGCCGCTGTATGTTAGTACAGCAGGAGCTGTACCTGGTTTGCATACAGCTTTTAGTTTAGTCGTTTTCTTACGAGCTTACTCTTGGTAGTGATCGTCAGATGTTTATTTACTGCCTGTGATGAAAAGTGCTTTCCATCCATCTAAATGTTTGCATTTTTTGCGAGAGAGTACGACTATCTGAACTTGAAGCGTTGTTTCACACTTCAACGCGCCACGATCGCCTAAGAGTGGAAGAGTACCGACTGAAGTTGCAAAACAGACGATACGCCAGTGGACATACACTTCAACATGTACATTATGTAGAAGAGCCCGTCTCTCTTCTAGCAGCAGTTTTATCGAAAGTTGCTAGAGAAACGAAACTTTCCAAGTCACTGGAAAAAAGTGCAAGTCGTTCCCAGTTTCAAAAAGGGGCGTCGAACAAATGCCTTCAACCATATGTCCCTTCGCTTACGTCGTTGCATTGTAGAATTACGTAGCACGTTTTGTGCTGGCGTGTTATAACTACTGAAACCAGTAATTTCACGTCTACCAATCACTCCGCTAAAACTATCTAGTGAGACACAGCTCGCTCTTTACCCCCATGTCACCCCGAAGGCGCCGGAGGCGTTCAAATAATACCGCGCTGTTGCCTAGTGAAGAAATACGGCCATAGAGGATGTCAAACGAGTTTCGTGACTCGGCTGAAGAGTTCCTAGCAAACAGAACACAGAATTTCGTTCTCATTGGAGAGAAATCTCTACTAGTAAAAGTAACTTCGAGCGGTTCTAGGCGCCTCAGTCTGGAACCGCCCGACCGCTACGGTCGCAAGTTCGAATCCTGCCTCGGGCATGGATGTGTGTGATGTCCTTAGGTTAGTTAGGTTTAAGTAGTTCTACGTCTAGGGGACTGATGACCTCAGATGTTAAGTCCCATAGTGCTTAGAGCCATTTGAACCATTTGAATTTGAACCTCAACACAAACAAATGTAACATAAATACGCGGAAAGACCCGTTATTATGACTACACGATTGGCGAACAGTCAGCCGAGGCTGAAGCTTTTGGTTTGCATTTCGCTATTTTGGTTGTTATGGCTTTATTTATTAGTTCACTTTTCCTATTTGAGTTTACATAACCGCGCGTGATTAGCCGAGCGGTTTAAGGCGCTGCAGTCATGGACCGTGCGGCTAGTCGCGGCGGAGGTTCGAGTCCTCCCTCGGGCATGGGTGTGTGTGTGTTTGTCCTTAGGATAATTTAGGTTAAGTCCCATAAGATTTCACACACATTTGAACATTTTTTTGAGTTTACATATCGCCATTTTGTCATTTGAAGATAGTGAGCGGCGCTGTCGGCACTACAAAATCGAGTGCCAAGTGGAGACATCGGAACATTGCCGACGTATTCTTCTGTTTGAGTTCTACAGAGGGGAGACCGCGGCGGGGGCAGACACAAACATTTGCGTCGTGTAATAGGATAGTGCCGCTGGACTGTGCACGGCCAGATAATTGGTTTTCTCGATTTAAGAAGGATCGTTTTGATATTGCTGACTCTCCACGTTCAGGAAGACCTTCGGGGTTTTATGAAGATCGCTTAAACGCATTAAACCGCAATGTTTTGTGCCAGTGTACTCGAGAACTCGCAAATGTGCAAATGTGAAGAGCTGCAATCATTCCACCACATATGTGCTACATTGTCGGGTAGTGGGAAGATTTAAAAATCGGGTGTATGAGTATCGCAAGCTCCAAGCAAAAAAAAAAAAAAAAAAAAAAAAAAAAAAAAAAAAAAAAAAAAAAAAAAAAAGAGAGAGAGAGAGAGAGAGAGAGAGAGAGCAGCCATATTGTAAGACGTCGTGGTCTCCTGACCTTCATTGCTTACATATTCCGCCCTCACAATCATATTCCGCACATCAAGACGCTTCATTAGAACCCAAACTCGATAAGATAAAGTCAATATTGTATGAATTCTTGTAAACGATATGCAAATAACTAATAAAACGCAAGTGCGCACCGTGGTTGAAATACTCGAGGCTGGCGTACACACATACATTACAGACACGACGGTCACAGGAGTTTTTAGTTCGAGAGAGGCAACCGCACGCCAGGAGGCCGGTGCCAACCCATCCACGTCGGCCGGTGGCCGCCCATTGAGCGGACAGCTTTCGCCCGAGGGAAAGGAGGAACGACGCCGTGTTCGGCTTAAAAGCAAATTCCGCTACATTGTGTGGGAGCCGCCAGCCTACGCATTCTTTACACATAGCACGCAGTTTCAGAGATTTTCACAGGGAGACAGCAAACGCCAAACGCCGATACTACAGATTTGCGGATTGGTCGCCTTAAACGAAACGTCATTCTCCCGTTTTAGAAATAAAATGGCTCTGAGCACTATGGGACTCAACTGCTGAGGTCATTAGTCCCCTAGAACTTAGAACTAGTTAAACCTAACTAACCTAAGGACATCACAAACATCCATGCCCGAGGCAGGATTCGAACCTGCGACCGTAGCGGCCTTGCGGTTCCAGACTACAGCGCCTTTAACCGCGCGGCCACTTCGGCCGGCCCCGTTTTAGAAGAGCAATGCTGATTGGCAGGCGATATTTCTGACGCCTTGAGCTGAAGGAGTAACGGAAGAGACCGAAAGATATAGCCCTTCACGTCTGGCGTGGAGAGGTGCCGTTTCGCTGTCGCTCTTGGAGCGAGGAACAAGTCTTTCCTCAGTACTTCACTGTGAGAGCACCTCTGTCGAGAGCGAATCGAAGTGCGACTCTCTATATTGAGTCCTTGCGATTAAGTGTTGTTCACTGTGTTGGCCGACACACTTATTGTGCAGTGTGAATGGACAGAGTTATAGTTAAACGCCTGCGAGCGAATTTTTGAGTGGCATCGCGGTGGACTGGTTATCTGACCGGTGTACCACGCCAATACTTAGACTAGGGGCGAATAGGAGTCCTTGATTTCATCAAGGCGTAGGGAGAGTTTGATTGGCGACGGTCAATCCAGATAGAACGAGAGTTATCTTATTTGTCAGCAGCGAGCGGCGCAGGCAGCACTCATCGCAGCTTATGGTATTGTGCACTACAGCTATTGGGAGCCCCATATTTCCTCCACAACATTAAACTTCACTGCATTTCACACGCGGCAGCCTCGACCGTACTTAGCAACATTCTAACGGATAATTATTCAAGTTGAGTAGGCGCGCCTCTCAGCCATTCTGTCAAGTCAATAACAATCTTAAAGACATCTTGGGTTGTCGGGTGTTCTGCCGGATATCAGCGTCGTACTGGCACAATATTTCGGTCACGTAGCTCGTAACCTTCATCAGGTGCGACCTGATGAAGGTTACGAGCTACGTGACCGAAATATCGTGCCAGTACGACGCTGATATCCGGCAGAACACCCGACAACCCAAGATGTCATTAGATCGCCGGGAAAGCCTGAAGAGTTATAACAATCTTAAACTTTGTATAGAAATTTGATTAACGAATCGTTAGTTAGGTTTAAGTAGTTCTAAGTTCTATGGGACTGATGACCTCAGCAGTTAAGTCCCATAGTGCCTAGAACCATTTGATAAACACAATTTTTCAGTAGTATCGATATGTGCTTAACAAGCAACTGTGCTTCTTTTCCTGCTCCCCTGAACCTACCGTGGACGCGATATGCCTTACCTCCTCCCCTGTTGAGATCGCTTATAAACATTTGGTAATAAATGCAGAAATCCGGCTCATACTGATTGTTGATGTTTTACTGCCCGCTGAAATAGTTTGGTTGATTGTTTGCATGATTTGGGGCAGGGACCAAACAGTGAGGTCATCGATCCCATCGGATTAAGGAAGGAAGTTGTCCGTGCGATTTAGGGAAACCTCGGAAAACCTAAATAAGGATAACCGGACGTAGGTTTGAACCGTCGTCCTCTTGAATGGGAGGCCAGAGTGGTAACCATTGCGCCACGTCGCTCGGTCTGCTGAAATGGTACGATAACTAACCCACATTATCGATGTCAAAATAACAGTGGCGTGGAAAGCTGTGAGATTTGACTACTGGAAACTGGCTGTTTCCAAGTTTCAGCCTGCTCGTCTACTTTAACGCAAAGCTTGTAAACTTAAGAGACAGGGTGGTGCAGTAGATCCGGCGGTCACATCTCTTGTGCAGCGGCGGCCAGTCCTTCTGTGGCCTGAGACCCGCTCGCTCGTTTCGGTCAATGCCGGGCTCCTAACCTCCACCTCGGAAAACAAAGAGGTGAAATACGCCAGCATACAGAATACAGCTTAGACATGAAGTGAGGTCTCTTTGGCCTTTAGGGATCACAGGTGAATCTGATATCCAAACGAAATCGTTGAATTCACAATCTTGGTGACATTTTATTTTTCTTGCACAGATAACCAATATCGCCTTCACACTATCATCAAATCTCGTAAGGCAACAACACACAGGACGCCAGTGGATAACTGACACAGTTCACAAAAAGACGGCGCACGCGACGTGCTGCCATCAGAGAGCGTCTGTCGGAATGTACAGGCTCCCTGCGCTCCATTACGGTAACTGACGGGCAGTCAGGAAATAAAACGCGAAGCCAGGACAACGACAGCAGGGACATTCAATCTTACCATATTCAAAAATTCAGTACATTTAATTTATTCCAGGAAGATACTTCGTCCACGCACAGAACACTAATGAGCGAATGAATGAGATTTCTCATACGTGCTTAGTGCTACGTCTTATTTTCAGTACCCGTCCGTACGAATTAGCAAAGAGATCTAAACTCCAGATTGTTATTATTGGCGTTACAAATCTTGCTAAACTAATGAGTTTTAACTACTTAACCTAGAATAAAGTTTTATGGAAAAATGGCTCTTCAAGCGGGTGCATGTGTTTTTCCAAGAAAATGGACATAAAAATCTGTCGTCGACGAAAGGAAAGTACTACGTCCTGGAAATGCGAGAACCGGGAGCCGCAATATCTTCATTCCAACGAGTTCTCGGTGTCTTCGAGAAACGACGTATATCTCTAGCAGGCCTGGAACAATACCAACCAGGTTTGCGCTGATGAATCGAAACGTTGTGACCACTATACACCACTAGATGAAATCGCGCCTGGTGGCAACGCGGTGAGGAAAGCATGTTGTTGTTGTTGTTGTTGTGGTCTTCAGTCCAGAGACTGGTTTGATGCAGCTCTCCATGCTACTCTATCCTGTGCAAGCTTCTTCATCTCCCAGTACCTACTGCAGCCTACATCCTTCTGAATCTGCTTAGTGTATTCATCTCTTGGTCTCCCTCTACTATTTTTACCCTCCACGCTGCCCTCCAATACTAAATTGGTGATCCCTCGATGCCTCAGAACATGTCCTACCACCCGATCCCTTCTTCTAGTCAAGTTGTGCCACAAATTTATCTTCTCTCCAATTCTATTCAATACCTCCCCATAGTTATGTGATGTACCCATCTAATCTTCAGCATTATTCTGTATCATCACATTTCGAAAGCTTCTATTCTCTTCTTGTCTAAGCTATTTATTGTCCATGTTTCACATCAACACATGACTACACTCCATACAAATACTTTTGGAAAAAACTTTCTAACACTTAAATCTATACTCAGTGTCAAAAAATTTCTCTTCTTCAAAAACGCTTTCCTTGCCATTGCCAGTCTATATTTTATTTCCTCTCTACTTCGACCATCATCAGTTATTTTGCTCCCTAAATAGCAAAACTCATTTACTACTTTAAGCGTCTCATTTCATAACCTAATTCCCGCAGCATCACCCGATTTAATTCGACAGCATTCCATTATCGTCGTTTTCCTTTTGTTGATGTTCATCTGATATCCTCCTTTCAAGACATTGTCCATTCCGTTCAGCTGCTCCTCCAGGTCCTTTACCGTCTCTCAACCCTGGCTCACTCTCTTCCCAACCACTGCTTCCCTTTAATACCCCTCGAAACTGCCATCTGGTTTCTGTACAAATTGTAAATAACCTTTCGCTCTCTGTATTTTATCCCTGCCACCTTTAGAATTTGAAAGGGAGTATTCCAGTCAACATTGTCAAAAGCTTTCTCTAAGTCTACAAATGCTAGAAATGTAGGTTTGCCTTTCCTTAATCTTTCTTCTAAGATAAATCGTAAGGTTAGTATTGCCTCACGTGTTCCAACATTTCGGCGGAATCCAAACTGATCTTCCCCGAGGTCCGCTTCTACCAGTATTTCCATTCGTCTGTAAAGAATTCGTGTTAGTATTTTGCAGCTGTGACTTATTAAACTGATAGTTCGGTAATTTTCACATCTGTCAACAGCTGCTTTCTTTGGGATTGGAATTATTATATTCTTCTTGAAATCTGAGGGCATTTCGCCTGTCTCATACATCTTGCTGACCAGATGGTAGAGTTTTGTCAGGACTGGCTCTCCCAAGGTTGTCAGTAGTTCTAATGGAATGTTGTCTACTCCCGGGGCCTTGTCTCGACTCAGGTCTTTCAGTGCTCTGTCAAACTCTTCGCAGTATCATATCTCCCATTTCTTCTTCATCTATATCCTCTTCCATTTCCATAATATTGTCTTCAAGAACATCGCCCATGTATAGACCCTCTATATACTCCTTCCACCTTTCTGCTTTCCCTTCTTTGCTTAGAACTGACTTTCCATCTGATCTCTTGATATTCATCCAAGTGGTTCTCTTTTCTCCAAAGGTCTCTTCAATTTTCCTGTAGGCAGTATCTATCTTACCCCTAGTGAGACAAGCCTCTACATCCTTAAATTGGTCCTCTAGCCATCCCTGTTTAGCCATTTTTCACTTCCTGTCGATCTCATTTTTGAGACGTTTAATTCCTTTTTGCTTGCTCCATTTACTGCATTTTTATATTTTCTCCTTTCATCAATTAAATTCAATATTTCTTCTGTTACCCAAGGGTTTCTACTAGCCCTCGTCTTTTTACCTACTCGATTCTCTGCTGCCGTCACTATTTCATCTCTCAAAGCTACCCATTATTCTTCTACTGTATTTCTTTCCCTCATTCATGTCAATCGTCCCCTAATGCTCTCCCTGAAACTCTCTACAACCTCTGATTCTTTCAGTTTATCCAGATCCCATCTCCTCAAAGTCCCACCTTTTTACAGTTGCTTCCGTTTTAATCTACAGTTCATAACCAATAGATTGTGGTCAGAGTCCGCATCTGCCGCTGGAAATGTCTTACAATTTAAAACCTGGTTCCTAAATCTCTGTCTTACCATTATATAATCTATCTGATACCTTCCAGTACCTCCAGGCTTCTTTCATGTATACAGCCTTCTTTTATGATTCTCGAACCAAGTGTTGGCTATGATTAAGTTATGCTCTGCGCAAAATCTACCAGGCAACTTCATCCTTCATTCCTTACCCCCATTCCATATTTCCCTACTACGTTTCCTTCTCTCCCTTCTCCTACTGTCAAGTTCCAGTCACCCATGACTATTAAATTTTCGTCTCCCTTCACTATCTGAATAATTTCTTTTATCTCATCATGCATTTCTTCAATCTCTTCCTCATCTGCGGAGCTAGTTGGCATATAAACTTGTACTACTGTGGTAGGTATGAGCTTCGTATCTATCGTGGCCATAATAATGCGTTCACTATCTTGTTTGTAGTAGCTTACCCGCATTGCTGCTTCTTTTATTCATTATTAAACCAACTCCTGAATTACCCCTATTTGATTTTGTATTTATAACCCTGTATTCACCTGACCAGAAGTCTTGTTCATCCTGCCACCGAACTTCACTAATTCTCACTATATCTAACTTTAATCTATCCATTTGCCTTTTTAAATTTTCTGACCTGCCTGCCCGATTAAGGGATCTGACTTGTCACGCTCCGATCCGTAGAACGCCAGTTTTATTTCTCCTGATAACGACGTCCTCCTGAGTAGTCCCCGCCCGGAGATCCGAATGGTGGAGTATTTTACCTCCGGAATATTTTACCCAAGATGACGCCATCATCATTTAACCATACAGAAAAGCTGTAGTTTCCCCTTGCTTTCAGCCGTTCGTAGTACCAGCACAGTAAGGCCGTTTTGGTTAGTGTTACAAGGCCAGATCAGTCAATCATCCAGTCTGTTGCCCCTGCAACTACTGAAAAGGCTGCTGCCCCTCTTCAGGAACCACACGTTTGTCTGGCCTCTCAACAGATACCCCTCCGTTGTGGTTGCACCTACGGTACGGCTATCTGTATCGCTGACCCACGCAAGCCTCCCCACCAACGGCAAGGTGCATTGTTCGTAGGGGGAGGGGTGGGGGAGGGGATAGTATATAAACGGCAAATGGGGTACCATTCTAGCGACGGATACAGAACCGCGCCCTGCAGGTTGCTATGCATCTTCCGAGGCGCTTCTCGACGCGCCAACTCCACAAGGACACCGGGATCCTGCCTCTCCGAGACAGGTTTCGCGCCATCGGCAGGAAGTTCTACGAGAAGACGGGACGCTCCAGCAACCGGCTCATCCGTGGACTGGGCCGACAACCTCATCACAGGCCAACCACGCGTTGGCCTGACCTGCCGAGGGCTTACGTTTATTAATCCCTCAACAGAGTGTGACTTTCTCTTTTTCAGGTTATACCAGCTAGGACCAATCAACAAGAGTGATAAGTATCTTCCTCTCTTTTACAGGAACCGCAGGAATGACAAATTTTGTCTAAACTGCACCACCTCGAGCCAAGGGCAGGCTCGTCTTTACAGCGTCAGCGTCAGCGTCAAGCATTCTAGCGACAACACGGGCCGCAGAGGCCCGACACCTGGGAATAAACCTCTCGGAAAGCGGCTGTTGGCGTGCTACTGGCGTGAGCATCTATCCAAAGTGGCAGGAGGACTCACCTAGATGTCGGACGTCCACGTCTCGTCACAGATGTGCAGGTCGGAGGCTTGTCCGCTTTGCAAGGCAGGGTAGGCGGCAACCTGTGGCAGATTTCACGACAGTGTACAATGGTAGCGGAGGCACGGGTGTTTCCCAGTACAGCGTTCAGCAGACCTCACGCACGGATGCACGTTGGTGGGGGCTGTGTTATACTCTGGCGGAATTCGTTGGGCTTCCAAGGAGCCTGAGGTAGTAGGACAGGTCACCGTGGCAGCTGTGCTCTATTGCGGACCACCTGCATGCCTCATGTCTTCCCGGCGGCGATATCACTTTCCTCCTGGGTGACTGCCAGAAGCGTGCTATCGGGGTTTGAATTGCATCACGTAAACATGAAAGAATTTACGTCGATGTCCGACCGCGATCGAACACATCAGGAACGCTGTCGGGAGTCAGCTGGACACCCACAAAGCAACCACTCATAATTTACTGGAATTGCGTGTTGACGTCTGGTGCCAAATACCTCCGGAAATGCAACGCACGATCGCTGCTGTACTGTGTTCAACAGGTGGGCCAACACGCCATTTGCCACCTGATCGTATCGTTATGGCTCATCAGTATACTGCCAGGTTAAAATCACTCTGAGGGTAGACCGACTAATAATACAACCGATGAAATTTATCTCGAAGTTTAGTCGAATGTATGTTTGTAGAACAGACCGAAAAATTTCTGAATACAACAGCATATTCTAGAAGGAATTGAAATGCCATCGATATTAGTTTCGAAACTTCCTGGCAGATTAAAACTGTGTGCCCGACCGAGACTCGAACTCGGGACCTTTGCCTTTCGCGGGCAAGTGCAGGAAGTTTCATATCAGCGTACACTCCGCTGCAGAGTGAAAATCTCATTCTAAGTTTCGATTATAAAACACATCGAAGACACAAAAAATTACAGTTTCTTATTCGCTGAACACTCGTTCCTGATCTAACAGGAGTTAAACCTAGTTTTTAGCGCTACAGTTGCAAGGTGGCTAATCAGCATGTGGAAGGTTCACGTTCTTCTTTTAACTGCGTAAATACGACTTAAGTGAGCAACTGCGTCCCCCTGAAAAAAAAAAAAAAAATAGAGGAGAGTTTCTTGTACTCGTTGACGTTTTCGATTCTCGTACGTGTTTTTAATTCCTTTTGTTTCTCGAGAAAAGAGTTCTGATATGGTTGAAATTCTCGTATTTTTCCCATCTATACGGTGAAAGCTGATACTTTAATACACAGTGCGTGTTACTTTTTAATCAGCTCATCTGTATAATTGAATCGAACAATGAAAATGGGCTGTGTTTATGCGCCGATCGAAGGGAGTTAGAGGGTGGGGGAGGACCATTAGCTGATACCGCCACCCTCACCCCCACCCCCACCCTTCCAACCTAGCGGAGTGGCCGCGTGGTTTGAGGCGCTATGTCACGGATTGCGCGGCCCCTCCCGAGTCCTCCCTCGGGCATGAGTGTGTGTGTGTTGTTCTTAGCATAAGTTAGTTTAAGTAGTGTGTAAGTGTAGGGAACGATGACCTCAGTGGTTTGCCCCCTTAGGAATTAACGCACATTACATTGTCCCCCCACCCGAGAACTGCATCCTGGACCGGCTCCTACCGGTGTTAACCAGAACTGCATATGAAACTGTAGCTTTTATGTTTACATGGTATTTGTTCGCTAGACGAGTCACGATTCTGGTGCTTTTAATCCCTTTATTATAGTTTTCGTTATGATTTGTGATGTCATCCCTAAGGAGAGGGCAACTAAAAGAAATTTGCTCGCGCAGTGGATTAAAGCAGCTACAGCGTTAACGACAAACTCGCTATACCTTGCCAAGCCAGCAACAATCTTTAATTTTTAAACTGGTAATTTAGTAATACTTTTGGCACTTGATAGTGATATACTCTCATTTTCAAGTTTACACAATAAACGCTTTGGGAGGAACTGTAGAAATTTTATAAGAAGCTATTCCGGATTACGCAACACATATAGACTTCGTTGCTATTTAAACGAAAGTTAAAAAATTGTGATAGCCGGAAGTTAACTCTAGGAAATGTCATTCGTAGTTGAATGATTGCAGAAAACATGATATTCTGCAGGAATCTGGGAAGCACCCGTGTCATCAAATATTGTCTACATAAATCTACGTCTACGTACGCACATACTCCGCAAACCACTGCGAAGTGCATGACTGAGAGTACTTAATACGGTACCAAACGTTAGGATTTCTTCCCATTCTGTTCCCGTAAATGCGCGGGAAGAATTACTGCTTAACTGTCTTTGTGCGTGCCGCAACTGGTCTAATTCGTGTTCGCAGTCGCTATTATTCCGATATCTAAGAGGATGAAGAACATAGTAGGCTTTCGCGGGATAACTGGTGCATATCTTCAAGTAACCACCAATTCAGGTTTTCCAGCATCTGCTTTCACCCGTGAGTAAAACAAACGTTTGAATTTTCGTACTGTTGTTCTTTGTATACATTCAATGTCTTCTGGTAGTCCTATTTTGCATGGGCTGAACACATTTCGACAATATTCGAACATGGGGCACATTACTGACTTATAAGCGACCTCCTCTATAGGCTAACTGCATTTCACCAGTATCCCCTAACTGATTTGTCTAGTCCACATCGCTACAAATTATTACGAGCTGTTATTTCAGGGAGTCGACTGATTGCAGTTCTGATTCATTGATGTTGTACTCATAGCATATATCGTTTCTATGTTTTGTGAGGCACGCATTTTTGCATTTTAGAACATTTAAGACAAACTGTCAACCTTGTCACCACTTTGAAACTTTATAAACATGTGACTCGTTGTTTGTGCAGCTTTTATAGATGATACTTCATTATAGATACCTCCATCATCTGAAAAAGTCAGAGGTAACTATTAACAGTGCACAACATTAACATCAAGGATGCCTACACAGTTCCCCTGGACATGCCTGAAATTACTTCAACGTGTTTCTACGACACTAGGTCTAAGATAACATATCGCGTCCTGGCTACGAAAAAGTCCCCAACCAAGTAATATATTTTGTTTGATATCCAATATAATCGCCCTTTGGTTAACCTTTTGTTAGTAACCGTTGGTGTTGTATTGCGTCAAATGTATTAAGGAAGTTCAGTAATACTGCACATACCTGCTTCCTGGATGTCATGCGAGAAAAGCGCAAGTTGGGTTTTGCATCATCAATGTTTACTGTATCTTTACCGGTTGTCAGAGACGACAACTGGTCTGAAATACTTCATTACATCTGAGATCAGAATAAGTTCTGCAGTTCTGGATGTCAGCGAGATAGGACGGTACTTATATGGATCAATTCTGATAAGGTACTCCTTTTATAGACAAACGTGACCTGTACTTTCTGACAATCAAATAGCTCCGTTCTGTTTCACAAGAGATCTACGGTATATTATGGTTAAAATCATAACTATCTCAGAAATTTTTTCATAGAATCTGGCAGGAATTACGTTGGGCGCAGAAATATTGTTCAATTTTTGCAATTGTAGATATTTCTATACACCACTCATGCTTCAAGATGGATGTGAACTATACCCACAAAGACTACTAACAAATTTTCAAGAACCTGTTTCAAATGATTACTCTAGGAATATGATAGATCCTCCTACATATCGTTCCTGGAACGATCTTGAGGACACGATTAGATTAATTACAGCATGCACAGAGGATCTGAAACAGTCATGTTTCGCACACCCTACTTGTGAATGGAATGGGATAAAGCCGTAAAAAGACAATAGAGGAGGGAATAGAGAGAGAGCTGGGACAGTCTGCATTGTTGCCAAATTAATTCAAGATGGCGGTTGTCCTTGTGTGGACCCCCACCTCCTCTCCTTGCAGGGTACATGTGGCAACGTCGCATCCCAACTCCAGCCACCACTCCCACTTCCCCCTCTCCCCCACAACGCCTCACGCCCTCCTCTGCTTCATCTCCCCTCACTGACTGCCCCCATCCCCTCCCCCACTTTCCTTCTCCTCCTGCTCTTGTGAATTGGTGGGGAAAAGACTCAGTCTGTGCTGAGCTGTTGGAGAGAAGGTACTGTCTTGGAAATTATGTTCATTCTTTTATATGTGTATTATCCTGCTGGAAGAATTTCCTAAATTTTGGTAGGGAAACAGAACTGACAATTACCCTACATTCTTGCTGCCTGAAATTCTAATAAACACGACTGCTTAAAAATGGCAGGATGAGAGGAAAACGCTGTCATGAAAAATTGATTTCATGAGATGAAGTGGGTGGTAAATTAGAGAAATATATTGTTTACTTATTTAAACTGCAATTAAATTAATTAATTAAATTGCTGGGAAATGTGTTCCACTGAAGGGACGCTCGTGTTGGACAGAGGGGAGTTCAATAAGTGAGTCACCCGTAGGCATACAGCTGAGGACTGCATCCACAGCTGGAGGAGCTCACCTTGATGTGTGTGGCTCGACTGAGGACGCTTGAAATGGGTTTTGTTCCCCTTCCAGTCGCACACCTGTACTTATGTGCACCTTGCGATGTGCCCTAGTCCACAATACCACTCGAAATGTCCTACATTCGCTGCCAGAAGAATTGTCTCTTATCAGTCTATAGGTGAATAATTGCTCAGGAACTTGTACACAGATACATGGTAAGAAGGGATAGGACAGCAAACTATCACTGAACTGTAAGAAGAATATTCTTTTACCTATCTACAAGCGAAATAGCTGCTGCTCAGGAACTTGTGTATAGATACATGCTAAGAAGGGATAAGACAGGAAACTATCAGTAAAGTGTAGGAAGCCCAATAACACGCTACCACAACTGACAGAAAATGCTTCACTGTTCTAATTCCACATCGACATAGTCGTGAAAAAACCACCAGTCGTAAACAGTGAAACATAATGCAACACATGCACTGGCAGTTGAGGAAAATCACTGTAATAACACAACTACCGCAAAAACCGACTCCAAAGGATATCGCCAGACTTGCACATGTGTTCACCTCGATGTGTGGATACAGACTAAGCAGCTTAGAAACAGTCTTACATCTCCTCTTACCTCCTCCCCCCCCCCCCCCCCCCCCTCCTTTAGATAGGGACACTGGTTTTCCAGCCCTGTTCTATCCTGTCACTGACGGTACACAAAGAGATCCGTCTGCTGGTAGTCATATACTGTTTGCGGTCTGTAGAAACCAGTCACAGATCTACAATAGACTCGAGAACAGGACGCTTCCTGCAAACCATTAAACATTTTTGTTGGGAAAATTGGCCCCACTGGAACAACAGTGAGTTACCTGGGTATCCGTCATGGATGAAGAACTGGTCAACAGCGGCGCTTTCAATCGTTCTGAATGTACCGGATCTGTCTGTGTTCCTCAGCTAAGTAAAATCATTCTCATGTAGGAAAAACATTGAAATAATACGTCCCACGTAAATGTCACCAACATGGTTTATTATACTAGTCGTCAGACTGTGCGTCGATCTGCCCACTTGCCCCCAACAGGTGGACAGCTGCACCCACACTCGCCAGCCACTGCCACTGCATGCAGTTATAACCCATCACTGCTTGTGTCTATTCTATTTCTTCAGGTAATTTGTCCAATGGTTGTCGGTAGATGTTTCAGATTCACCACTGCACCAAATCACAGCTTTGTGTGTGTGTGTGTGTTTTCTCATATATTGTGGAAGGATGAAATTCCTCCTGTACAGATGGTGGAAGAATAGAATTTTTACACACGTCATTTGCTCCTCGTGGAGTAGCATACTGCATGTCCGCCTAAAGTGTTGCTGTTCTTAACAGCTCAACTGCTGTAATGGCAGCTCATGTATTTAAAAAAAGTGACAGGCTTGACTACATATGTACACTCATTTGGTGAAGAAAGTATTACCATTGTGTATTCTCCACGTTTGATTCTTATGCTTACTTCAATGAATACTGTACCGACACACCTCACCTCACATCACGTAAAGGGTGTAGTCTTACACTTTTAAAATGAATACTGTTACAATGCAAATAGTGGATATAGTAATAAAATCAATGAACTCTCCAGTTAAGTAAGAGTAAAGTCACTCTCTAGGTGTGATTCTTATGCTTGCTACAGCATATACTGTACTGAAAAACCACACCTCAAATCGTGTAAGAGGTTTCTTCTTACGCTTTTAAAACGAATACTGTGATGGCAACAGTGCGAATAGTGGATATAGTACAAAAATCAAAGCAAATCTCTTACTAAATAAGTGTAAATTCACTCTCGTTGCATGAACTTGTGCTTGCTACAACAAACACTGAACTGAGAACATTGAATCTAGCGCTGAATATACTACAAAATAAGCATTTAACACCATCCAATAGTCCTTAAACATATATTCACCTAGCAAGTTACACACACTATGATAAGTAGAAGAGTTCGCCAATAACGTAATGCTGGCAGGAGCAAACAACAACATGATAACCAATCCTGAGGGAACATGTTGTCAACCAATCCTGAGGGAACATTGAGGGATGGATAGACCTGTTTTTTTTTTTTTTTGTGAGTGGTACCAGTGTGTCTTAGGAGGAGAGAAATGTAATCCTCTTATAAGCAGGCAACTATTAAAAAAACATTACGAGTGCATCCCAGCCTTGCTTGTTCAGGAAGACGAAACACAGTAATTGTTGTGGGTTGGCGGGAGAGCCAACACCGGGATACAAGAGGAAGCCGAAAGGCACGCGTTTTAGCTCACGCAGGCTGGCGTGAGGTCTGGAACAGGACAGGGAAATTAGACTTTAGAAAAAACGGACGTAGCTGGTGGAATACTTAACTTTAATCCACAAATGGTGAACGTCGCACTTGACTGTACATTATTCATAATATCGATAGTAACTGGTACTGGCGCCTTGCTAGGTCGTAGCAAATGACGTAGCTGAAGGCTGTGCTAACCATCGTTTCGGCAAATGAGAGCGAATTTTGTCAGTGAACCATCGCTAGCAAAGTCGGTTGTACAACTGGGGCGAGTGTTAGGAAGTCTCTCTAGACCTGCCGTGTGGCGGCGCTCGGTCTGCAATCACTGATAGTGGCGACACGCGGGTCCGACGTATACTAACGGACCGCGGCCGATTTAAAGGCTACCACCTAGCAAGTGTGGTGTCTGGCGGTGACACCACAGTAATAACATCACACAACTATTGGAAAAAAAATCCTTCCACCTGAACAGTGCATATGTCTTCACCTTCATGTGCAGATACAGACTATGCAACACAGAACCAGTCTTACCTCCCCTCCTATCTTCCCACCTCCCTCCATCTCCTCCTTCGATGGGTAGGGATACTGGTTTTCCAGGCCTGTTCTAACCTGTCGCAGATGGTACACAAAGAGGTCCATCCACTGCAGGCGCTCTGCTTTGGTCTGTGTTGGGTTGACAACATACAGTAAATATCTCTGGAGTGAGCATTCACATGCGCAGAACAGATTTTGTGTTGTCAACATACATTGCCAGCCTGGTCACGTGTTCTCGGGGCGTCGTGAGTTTGTCCGTATAGCGCCCTGTATATTTCGAATGTCACTACATCCCTAGTACAGACGGATTCTTTTCGTACGTGTCGTGGATTATTTATATATGTTGCGCAGACATTTTAACAGTATCCATTTGATACCGGGAATAAACCAGCTACGTAACTTTAAAGGGCAAGTGATATTCCATTCTGCTTGTTTGCGATAGGTGTCACAGTTCAGATGCACTCGATTTTTGGTAGTTTTCAGTATGATACGGCACTTTATAGTATTACAGAGCCTGACGTACATTATTGCAGTGATAATCTTGCAAAACGACAGTACGCTAGTACTTTTGCAAGTGTCCGAAAAACACCGAATTTGCCACACATTAGCGATTATATCCCTGCTAATTCGTCCTTTTTCCTGCTATTTCTGCGTATTTATTTTCTCGTTTTTGCGACCTAAATCACAATTTTTCTTACTGGGGACACTTTGAAGTGTTTATTTATCGCATTTTACGTACTTGCTCCCAGTTTATTAAATAAATAGTAGACTGAGTAAGAAGGGGGAAAAAGGCGATCGGAGAGTAAATGTACTGTAAAGCAAATACAGTTGGTCATGTAACAGTAAACCCATATAACACCATTAAGGGAAGTGGAAAGTGACGCAAACGAAAGAGTTTGGGGACATGTTTACTAATATTTTACGCTTCTTAATCAAATGGTGAAGAAAATAAAGTGAAGGCAAAATACACCAAAGAAGATGAATGTGTACTTTGATTAGCTACAATATTGTGTTTTTTATTTGATTTGTGCAGAAAATGTATTTAAACTGAATGCAGAAATTGGTAGTAGATGCTGTGGAAAATTGGTATAGCATCTACCTTCAGCCACACACGTCCAAATTTTTCTCTGTCTTTAACTCCTCTTCAAAGTGTTTTGAACATACTTCGGAATATTTTGTGGGGACAAAATTACTCCTCCTTATTTTCTGGAGTCACATCTTTAATCGTTGTTCATCCTTCGGGAAACTAGAATATAAATCACACATAATTATTCTCCATGTCCTCGACACACTTAACATGGTCTGCTACTGTAACTTTATAGTAAACAAAAAGGTTTGGACACACATATTATACGAAGACAATTACAGACTCCCACTCTATTGAATTTATGTGTCTCCCGTCTTTCAAATCTGTATACATAATCGACAAGTCACTGATTAACGAATGGAGGATAGTATTTGCTGAAACAACTAACCATTCCCTTTCCTGTTCCACTTGCAAATTTACGAGAGGAAGCGATTGTTTGTAAGCTTTTGTACGAGCCGCAATATCTATTGTATAGTCATAAAATCATAGAAAAATAGGTCTACAGAATGAAACCTTGATCATAATGCGTCTCGAAATTTTTAAACATAGTACCCATGAAAAGTTACTATCCCTCCTTTCACATATTTTTCTTTGCCTCCGTAGCAACAACAGTAATTCACCGTAGCTATTACACTATCAACAAACGGTGAAAACACAACAAAAAGGCTTCATATTATAAACGTCAAACTCTGCGGAAAGCACGCACGCACAGCGAAGTCCCGAAAACACGTGACAATCCTGGTTTAATGTTGACAACATGCGCAGAACGCAGTGCTCACTCCAGAGATATTTACTCTATGGTTGACAATGATATACTGTTTCCGGTCTGCAGCTGGACCCTTCCATAGTTAGTGGCCTGTTGCGACCACTCGCTGATGTTACACAAAGAGATCTATCTGCTGGCAGAGCTCGGCTTTGGTCAAGACTGGGTTGACAGTGACATACTGTTTCAGGTCAGTAGAAATCAAACATATTTCTAGGAAATGCCAACCCCTGGAACAGTAGCGAAATCCTATTCAACATGGACAACTCTGCAGAAGAAGAGCGGTCGGATCGGCTATGTGACGCAGTGGGAAGAAGCAGCTCCGAGGGCGTGAGCATGCAGGAGGGAGAGGGCAGCGGCCGTGGCCAGCCGGCGGCCGGATGCTGTTCAACACGTCGGACGTCGGCGCCAAACGCGGCTTCCCCCCCCCCCCCCCCCCCCCCCCCCGGCCGCTTTCAGCATCCTTGAGTAGCCCGCGTGCTCTCCTAGCCTCCGAGCGCTCAAACTTAGTGTCTGTGGAGGTCTTGCAAATAAATTGTCAGAATACACTGCCAATGAAACTGGTGCACCTGCATAATATCGCGTAGGGCCGCAGCAAACACGCAAAAGTACCGCAACTCGACGTGGCACGGACTCGGCTAATGTCCGAAGCAGTGCTGGAGGGAACTGACACAATGAATCCTGCAGTGCTGTACATAAACCTGTAGGGGCACTTCTTCTGAACAGCGTGTTGCAAGGCATCCCAGATATGCCCAATAATGTTCATGCCTGGGGTGTTAGGTGTCCAGCGGAAGTGTTTAAACTCAGAAGTGTGTTCTTGGAGCCACTCCGTAGCAGTTCTGCACGTGTGGGGTGTCCCATTGTCCTGCTGTTATTGTCCAAGTCCGTCGAAATGCACAGTGGACATTAAAGGATGCAGGAGATCAGACAGGATGCTTACGTACGTGTCACCAATCAAGGTCGTATCCAGACGTATCAGAGGTCCCGCATCACTCCAACTGCAGACACCTCACACCATTACAGAGCCTCCGCCAGCTTGAACAGTCCCTTGCTGACATGCAGGGTCCGTGGATTCAGGCTGATATCTCCATATCCGTAAACGTCCATCCGCTCAATACAATTTAAGACAGAGACTCGTCCGACCAGGCGACATGTTTCAAGTCATCGACACTCCAACGTCGGTATCGACGGTTCCAGGCGAGGCGTAAAGCTTTCTGTCGTGCGGTCATCAAGGCTACACGAGCGGGTCTTTGGCTCTGAAAGTCCATGTCGATGATGCTTCGTTGAACGGTTCGCACGCTGACTCTAGTTGATGGCCCAGCATTGAAATCTGCAGCAATTTGTGGAAGAGTTGCACTTCTGTCACGTTGAACGATTCTCTTCAGTCGTCGTTGGTCCCGTTCTCGCAGGATCTTTATCCGGCCGCAGCGATGTCGGAGATTTTATGTTTTACCGGATTCCTGATAAGCACGGTGCACTCGTAAAATGATCGTACGGAAAATCCCTACTCCATCGCTAATTCTGAGTTACTGGGTCCCATCGCTCGTGCGCCGACTATAACATCACGTTCAAACTCACTTAAATCTTGATAACCTGCTATTTTAGCAGCAGTAACCGATCTATCAACTGCGTCAGACACTTGTCTTATACAGGAGTTGTCGACTGCAGCGCCGTATTATGCCTGTTCACACTTCTCTGTATGTGCATACGCATGCCTATACCATTTTCTTTGGCGCTTTAGTGTGTCAGTACAGAACAGCGGCTTCTACGCTATCTATTCGCATGTTAGAAAAAGAGCACAGTAGTTTTTACACCTGACAGCAAGCTATAATCAGAATCCCCCCTCCCTCCTCTATTTCGTAACATGTAACACAGTAAAAATGAGCATGGATAGTATGCACCGCCAGTTGTCAATTGGACTAATGGGGCAATGGAATGATTTTCATACACCCAGGCGAACGTGAAGCTACCATCGTTCCTCCACATTTTTGTTGTATTTTCTTCTAGTTTATGTATTCTCCATCAATTTTTCAAATTCCTTCCATTTGGAGATCCATCATGCATAAAACATACATTTCGTATTCTTATTAACCTTCTGTTGTACCACCAGAACACTCTCAAGTGTATCAGCTTGTGTTGTACAAGGAGTGCTAACTATGTCAGCATACATGTATCTAGAAAGATCCTGTGTGCGTGACAGATGCCGTGAGTAAGACTAGCATGAAACAGTCTTTTCAGAATGGCAGTTACGGTATTGGAATGTGAATACCGGTCTGTATCACTAGTGTCCGTCGGTTGTTCAGGTTTAGAACATGTGTTATGTTCTTTCCATAAGCAAAATATCGAAGTGTTTTGATAACATGGAACTTAGCTCGTTCTGTTCCTTCTTCTGACGTCGAATGTAGCAGGTATAGTGCCCTCCTACCTCTGGTGTGTTCCAGATTAAATAGGAGAGAGTTGCACGGAGGGTCAGTTGAAGACAGAGAAATAGTTCAAGATGGAGAGGGTGGCTCAGTATCCTTAGCCCATAGGTTCACTGAAGGGGTGGCTCGTTTCGAAATAGACGGCAGAGCGCTGCTACGGATATGATTCAATTTTTAGGGTGATAATCATCAGAGATATGTGAGATCTTTCACTCTCCCACTTTGAGCTACGAAAGCGAAAATACTTCTTGGTGACTTCTATCCACATAGGGAAGATCGTCAATCGTAATAATATCTTATCGAATTTATAAAGTGTTTGGGCTAAGGAACGTAGTTTTTGCACCTCCTCTCTTCTGCTGACTATTTGCAACAGTAAGAGACAATATATGTGTCATGTGATGTAGGCAGTGTAACAGGAATCGCAATATGTCCAAGTGTATATAGTACTTGTAAAGTAATGGAGGGGTGGTTTATCAATGATACAGAAATTGAGAACATTGCGGTAATGTCACTGACTGGTGGTGTCATGACCTTGACGCGATGAGACGCTTTATTGACGTGGGAAGTCGTCTAGAGCAGTGGTTTGGGACTTGAGTATTAGTGTAAAACACACTGAAATTATGGAAAATGTGGTAAAATTGCGAAAATTGATGAAAAATAGATAAAAACGTGGAAAATACGACAAAATGTTGAGGAATGAGGATAATTTTATCAAAAGGATAGATGGGTACTCTCCATATAGCTGAGATGTTGGGCTGCAAATAGGCATAACAAAAAGACTGCCAATCATGTAAGCTTTCGACCAAAAAGACCTTTAACAGAATCAGTAAACATACAAAACCTCCTCCTCCCTTGCGCACGCACACCCACCCACCCACACACACACACACACACACACACACACACACACACACACACACACACACACGCACACACACACACACACACACACACCTGACCACAGACTCCATCTCTCCGAGTCCGATCTCGGCAGCCAGAGACAGTGGTATGTGTGTGAATTGCGTTTGCGTTTGTGTGTGTGTGTGTGTGTGTGTGTGTGTGTGTGCGTGTGTGTGTGTGTGTGTGTGTGTGTGTGTGTGTGTGTGGGTGGGTGTGTGTGCAAGGGATGTTGTATGTTTACTGATTCTAATAAAGGTCTTTTTGGCCGAAAGCTTATATGGTTGGCAGGTCTTTTCTTATGCCTATTTGCAGCCCAACATTTCAGCTATATGGTGAGTAGCAGTCTATACTTTTCATAATATTTTCATTATTCCATGCTGGATTTTCCATTGTTTGAGGAATGAATATTCGTGCATGCGCGCCTGAGTGTATTAAAATCATTCCATTCCTCCATTGCTGCGACTCACAACTGACGGTGCATCCTATCTGTGTTCAGTTTTCCCCCAGCTGATGTTACGAAATAACGAGGAAGGAGAGGATGCAATTTGTAGCTGGCTGTCAGGTGTAAAATGACTGCGAATAGATAGCGTGAAAGTCGCTGTTCTCTATTCAGATTTGTGCTTCTGAAGTGTGTGTAACACCCATGTGCATGACAG
The DNA here is from genome assembly GCF_023864345.2 of Schistocerca serialis cubense. NCBI lineage: Eukaryota > Metazoa > Arthropoda > Insecta > Orthoptera > Acrididae > Schistocerca > Schistocerca serialis. The sequence continues at coordinate 38,507,678 of NC_064645.1, read as the reverse complement.
TTTATTTGCAAGACCCACACAGACACTAATTTCGGGAGCTCGGAGGCTAGGTGATCACACGAGCCACTGGAGACTCAGGCGGCTGTGTGTGGTCGGCGCCGGCGCGTTGTGTAGCGACCGCCGCAGCGACCTCAACAGCTGCCGGTAGCACAGCATTCTGTTGGCCGCTCTTCTTCCAGACAGTCGTCCGCGAAAATAGGGAAGCATTTCATTATTGTTCCAAGGGTCGGTATTTCCGAGAATTACGTCTGACTTCTACAGATCTGAAACAGTGTATCATAGTCCATCCAACACCGACCAAACACGAGCATCGCCAGTAGATATATCTCTTTGTGTAACATCAGTGAGAGGTTACAACAGACCTGGGAAAGCAGAATCATTACCTAAGGGAGGGTCCAGCTACAGACCACAAACAATATATCATTGTCAACCGAACATCAGCCGAAGCAGAGCAGCTGAAGTGGATGGACCTCTTTGTGTGGCATCAGAGACAGAAGAGGCCTGGAAAGCCTGTACCTCTATCTACAGAGGGAGGATGGAAGGGAGGTAAGAGTGGGGGAAGACTGGTTCTAAATTGCTTAGTCTGCGTCCATATATCGAGATGAAGATACATGCACTGTTCTGATGTAAATTCGTTAATTTTTTTTTTTTTTTTTTTTTTTTGTGTGACGTTATTATAGTTTTTCGTCTCCCTGTGCGAGCAAGGCCAGGATGCAAGAATAGCAGTCATTACTATTCTGCTTTTTTATAACAGTTGCTCGCTTATAATCGGATTATGTCCCTCCTAATACCCATCAGGTTAGCCGAGAGCGCTAATGCGCTACTTCCTGGAATTGGATAGCCCCCCCCACGGAATCGAATGCGCCCGGCGGATTAACGACGAGGGCCGGTGTGCCGTCCAGCCTGGATGTGGTTTTTAGGCGGTTTTCCACATTTACACTAGGTGAATACCGGGCTGGCCCCACGTCCCGTCTCAGTTACACGACTCGCAGACATCTGAACATGTTCACACTATTTCATGGATTACACTAGATGCGGACATCTGGGGCACAGTAATTCCGTCCCAGGGGATACCAGGTGGCGACAGGAATGGCATCGGCCATCCTCTGACGCTAACATCGCCAAATCCATAGTAACTAAGCCAGCCCGCCTTGAAGTGGGACAAAGGCCCAAAGAAAATGATGATGATGATGATGTCTCTCCTCTCATAAGACACGCTGGTGCCACCCAGAAGAGAATGTCTATCCATCCTGGAATATTCACTCAATATTGGTTATTTTGTTGTTGTTTGGTCCTACTAGCTTTATTTTATTGGTGAAGTATTAACTCACTATAGTGTGTGGAACTAGGTGGCTGAATGTAGTAAGTCGGAGAACTGTTGGATGGTGTTAAGTGCTTCATTTTTAATATATTCAGTGTAAGATTCTGTGTTTCTCGCCTCAATATTCATTGGAGCACGCACAAATTCACATCACAAGAGATAAGTTTACAATTATTTATCAGGAGATCGTAAGACACGTTGCGAGGTTAGGTGTGTCGATACGATATTCATCACAGCAAGCATAGGAATCACACCTGGAGAATGCACGATGATAATACTTCATACAGCACATGAGTGTTCATGTATAGTCAGCCACTTTTTTTAACCCTTTCGTGGGCGCATTTTTTGTAGCAACTCAGCGCAAATGTTTTTTTTTTTTTTTTTTTGGCTAGAATTTTGATCAACTGACTATATTTACTTTTAGATAATTTAATTTTTTGTGGTTTAGGACCAAAAACTATCGTAGTGCATATATCAAAATGGCACCATTGAGAAGTATTAAAACTATGGTGGTAAACGGATTTCCCACTTCCTTTTGGGGCTGTTGATGTGTTGCCATTAAACGTAAAAAGTAATGAGTAGTGTATTCTGTTTTTATTTGATGTTTTCTTTTACTTTATTTATAAATATATGTTACTGATATTAAAATTTACCTACCGAAGCCGGCCGCTGTGGCCGAGCGGTTCTGGGCGCTTCAGTCCGGAACCGCGCGACTGCTCTGGTCGCAGGTTCGAATCCTGCCTCGGGCATGGATGGGTGTGATGTCCTTAGGTTAGTTAGGTTTAAGTAGTTCTAAGTTCTAGGGGACTGATGACCTCAGATGTTAAGTGCCATAGTGCTCAGAGCCATTTGAACCATTTGTTTACCTACCACATTGTGAAAACAATCCATGAAAAATTATCGCGCAATGAAGGTATGACCTGATACAGGTCACAATAACGTATATTGCAGAAGCGAAGCAATGTGTTCCGACAACAGCTGAAACAAAAAGTGATTGTTGTAGCAGTCTTCGTCCCCTAGTGCAGTGTACTACCACACGATGTCAGCCATAGACAGAGGTGGTAAGACATTCCCATAAGCTTTGGGATACCCTTAAAATAGTGCTAAGTATGCTTCTCAAGGACCACAAATGACAAATTAATTTTGTGGTAAGTATACTTCCCAAGCCCTTTCCAAAAGCTACTTTGGTGGTAACCATACTTCCCAGGAACCATTAAAACACTGTTGTTTGGAGGGATATGTACTTCCCACAGTCCTGAAGGCTATATTTGACAACAACCAGAAATTACAGCTGGTACAGCAAACTGCCACTAGATGCCAGGAGTGTACACAAGTGGTAATTCTTATTCCCTTAAAAGCTGTAAAGAAATAAATTTAGTGGGGAGTATATTCCCCATGGCCCACGAAATGGTATAAGTGCGTTGACGTTACAACAGTTGAGCTGTTAAGGAACAGTAATGCTTTAGGCAGGTACGTAGTTTGTTTCTCCACAAGGAGCAAATGACTGAGTAAAACCCCTCTACCATCTGCACAGCAGGAATCTCATCTTTCCACAGTATATGAGAAAACACACACACGCAAAGCTGTTATTCGGTACAGTGAGCATCTGAAACCTCTACCGGGCAGCCTTCGGACAGTTTACCTGAAGAAGTAGAATAAACGCGAGCGATGACGGATTATAAACCGCATGCAGCAGCCAAGGCCAGCTAGTGGGGGCACTGCTTTCCATCTGTCAGGGACAGAGCGGACGGATTGGCACACAATAAGATGACTAGTATAAAGGTCTGTGTGTATCTCATTTACACCCGCCATATTATTTCTATGTTTTTCCTACATGAGACTGATTGTACTTAGCCGAGGATGACTTTCAGAGAGTCGCAGCTCATTGAGAACGTTTGTAAGCACGCCAATGTTGACTGTGCAGTTCTTCATCCATGATAGATAGACAGGTAATTCGTTATTGTTCAAGGGCGGGGGGCAGTATTTCCAACAAAAACGTTGAACGGTTTGCAAGGAGCGTCCTGTTATTGAGTCTTTTGTCCATCTGTGATTGATTTCTGCAGACTGGAAACAGTATCTCACTGCCAGCAGATGGATCCGTTTGTGCACCATCAGCGCCAGGTTAGAACAGGCCGGGATAATCGGTATCCCGATCTATGGGGGGAGCAGGAGAATGGGAGAGGAGAGGTAAAACTGGTTGTAAGATGCTTAGTCTGCATTCACACATTGAGGTGAACACACGTGCAGCTGCCACTACTCTCTCCTGGCGAGATCCTTTGGGGTCAATTTTTGTGGTAGCTGCGGTATTGTGTTTTCTTCTCTCGATTCTCAGTGCGTGTGTTGCATTTTGATCTGTTGTTTAGGGCCGCGCGGTACGAAGCATCATGTCACGGACTGCGAGGCCACTCCCGCTGGAGGTTCGAGTGTGTTGTTCTTAGCAGAAGTTAGTTTAAGTAGTGTGCAAGTCTAGGGACCGATGACATCAGCAGTTTGGTCCCTTAGGAATTCACACACATTTGAACATCCATTTTTGTTGTTTAGGAGTGGTGGTTTTTTCGCACCAATTTCGATGTGTAATTAGACAGTGAAATATTTTCTGTCAGTTATGGGAGCGTGTATTGGTCTTGCTAGACATCACTGATAATTTGCTGTCCTATTCCTTTTTACCATGTATCCGTGTACAAGTTCCTCAGCAGCTATTTAGCGCGCAGATCGATATGAGGCAACTCTGCCTACACTTCAGTGATAGTCTGCTGTTCTGTCCCTCCTTCAGCAGCTATTTCACTTGGTACAGCGGTAGTAAGCTACTCTTCCTACACTTCAGTGATAGTTTGCTGTCCTATTCCTTCTTACCACGTATCCGTGTACAAGTTCCTCAGTAGCTACACACTTGTAGATTGATTGGAGGTAATTCTTCCAGTGGCAGCCATAGGACACTTCCCTGCCAATTTCATGTGGTATTTTGGACTGTGGCATGCAGTAAGGCGAACATATAAACACATATAATTGGAAGGGGAACAAAGCCGGTTTCAAGCATCCTCGGTCAAGCCCTAATCACCAATGCTAGCACCTCTGGTTCATTAAGTTTGGGGTAATGGAACACGACAAAGGTGTCTCCTGCATTATCGATTGATTGGCCAGCTCCAGTTGCAAAATGCATTCTCAGTCCATCCTGCTGCATCACCATTATTTGTTGGAAAGTATTCCCCTACACTCATCCCTTATCGCCTCCTTACATGCCCCATGTAAGGGTCTGTGGGCACAGTCCTCAACTATATGCTTACAAGTAATGCACTTATTTAACTCCTCTCTGTCCTACACCAACATCTCGTCAATCGAACATATTTCCCAGAAATTTAATTAATAAATTTAATTAATATTTAAATATATAAACAATATATTTCTGGAATTTACTGCCCATTTCATGTTATGAGATCCATTTATTCACGAGTATGTTTTTCTATCACCCTACCAATTGTAACCAGTTCTGTTTATTTGAATTTCAAGCATCAAGACTGCTGGATAACTGTCAGTTCGGTTTCCCCATCAAAATCTAGGAAATTCTTCCAGCTGGATAATACACATATAAATAAATGAACACAATGCCCAAGACAGTACATTCCATCCTTCTCTCCAGCAGCTCAGCACAGACTGAGTCTTTCCACCACCAGTTTACAAATGGGGGAGGACAGAGGAAGTGGAGGAGAGGACAGGGGTAGTGGTGGAGAGGAGCATAAGGGGGGAGGGAGGTAGGAGTGGGGGTCAAGAAGTCAGCAACGCGATGTTGCCAAGTCTACCCCCCAAGGAGAGGAGGTGCTGGGACAAAGCAGGGAGAGCCGCCATCTTGAATAAATTTGGCAACAGTGCAGACTGTTCCAGCTCTCTCTTTATTCTGCTACTTATTAGTGGGCCCTCTAAATAGACTGGGTGCTCCTAATAAGATAAGGACTTCCCGGCCGGCCGCGGTGGTCTAGCGGTTCTAGGCGCGCAGTCCGGAACCGCGCGACTGCTACAGTCGCAGGTTCGAATCTTGCCTTGGGCATGGATGTGTGTGATGTCCTTAGGTTAGTTAGGTTTAAGTAGTTCTAAGTTCTAGGGGACTGATGACCACAGTAGTTAAGTCCCATAGTGCTCAGAGCCATTTGAGCCAAGGACTTCCGGTGTCAGGTTACCCAGTTCGGCAAATGATATTCAATTTCACTCCCCTCTCCAGAGAACCATTGGGAGAACCACGATCAAGGTCACCTAGGGAAACTCTCACTGGCTCAAAGACTTTATGTAATGGAAGTCAGAGCATTATCCTTAACAGCGAGTGTTCATCAGAGACAGAGCAATCGCCAGGACTTATTTAATAAATACATAAATGATCAGGTAGACAGCAGTCTGTGGCTGTTTAGTGAGAATGCAGTGAAGTACAAGAGGATGTCATTGTTGAGTGACTGTAGGAGGATACAAAATCTGTTACAGCTCTAGTTAGTGTGATAAGCGGCAGCTAGCAAATGTAGAAAAATGTAAGTTTGTCTTTAGCAAAACACAATTTTGTTTTTTAACCCAAACAAGTTTCACTGCAGTTGCAGCATCTTCAGTGGGCTTTTATTTTATGGCGTTTTACCACATGGTGTGGTTTTCCTGATGTATTATGTTTCTACAGTGACTGTTTTGTTTCACAGTTTGTCTTCTGCAACCACTCACACGTTTTACTTTTCCTCATCTTCATCACTGTCAAACACTATATATTGATCTGTCACTGCCACTGTGGTTCATCTGTAGAGGAGGTCATATATAGGACACTAGCGTGACCTATTCTTGAGTACTGCTCGAGTATTTGGGACCCATACCAGGTCAGATTAAAGAAACACATCAAAGCAATTCAGGGGCGGGATGCTAAATGGAGGGAAGGTGACGTTCTTTTTGCGGAACACTACTGAGAAATTTGAGAGAACTAGGATTTGAAGCTGACTGCAGAACGATTCTACTGCCGCAAATATGCATTTCCTGTAAGGGCCATGAAGATAAAAGAAATTAGGGCTCATATGGAGGCATATAGACAGTTGTTTTCCCTCGCTCTATTTGCGAGGGGAACAGGAAAGGAAATGAATAGTAGACTGGAGTGTATATATGTAGATGTACGCATTAGGTTATTGTGTGAGTTATATTCCAAGTCACAAAGTAACTGTCTAATGGCCAAGTGGCAGAACTGATGGGAAACCACATGCAGTGTTGAGTGCTATTGACAAGGGATTTCAGATCGATTCCGTATTTCTGGATTTCCCGAACGCTTTTGACACTGTACCAGACAAGCAGCTTGTAGTGAAATTGCTTGCTCATGGAATACCGCCCCAATTATGTGACTGGATTTGTGATTTCCTATCAGAGAGGTCACAGTTCGTAGTAATTGACGGAAACTTATCGAGTAAAACAGAAGTGACTTCTGGCGTTCTCCAAGGTAGTGTTATAGGGCCTTTGCTGTTCCATATTTATATAAACGATTTGGGAGACAATCTGAGCATCCGTCTTCGGGTGTTTGCAGATGACGCTGTCGTTTATCGACTAATAAAGTCATCATAAGAGCAAAACAAATTTCAAAACGATTTAGAAAAGATATCTGAATGGTGTGAAAATTGGGAGTTGACCCTAAATAATGAAAAGTGTGAGATCATCCACGTGAGTGCTAAAAGGAATCCGTTAAACTTCGGTTACACGATAAATCAGTCAAATCTAAAGGCCGTAAATTCAACTAAATACCTTGGAATTACAATTACGAACAACTTAAATTGGAAGGAACGCATAGAAAATGTTGTGGGGAAGGCAAACTAACGACTGTGTTTTATTGACAGGACACTTAGAAAATGTAACAGATCTACTAAGGAGACTGCCTACACTACGCTTGTCCATCCTCTTTTGGAATACTGCTGCGCGGTGTGGGATTCTTACGAGATAGGCATGACGGAGTACAACGAAAAAGTTCAAAGAAGGGCAGCACGTTTTGTATTATCGCGAAATATGGGAGAGAGTGTCACTGAAATGATACAGGATTTGGGCTGCGTATCATTAAAAGAGTTTTGCTATTTGGGGAGCAAAATAACTGATGATGGTCGAAGTAGAGAGGATATAAAATGTAGACTGGCAATGGAAAGGATATCGTTTCTGAAGAAGAGAAATTTGTTAACATTGAATATACCGGGTGATCAAGAAGTCAGTATAAATTTGAAAACTTAATAAACCACGGAATAATGTAGATAGAGAGGTAAAAATTGACACACATGCTTGGAATGACATGGGGTTTTACTAGAACAAAAAAAAAAGTTCACAAAATGTCCGACAGATGGCGCTGGACAGCAAAACGTCAGTGACTGCACATGACAATTGTGTATAAAAGGAGGTGTAATGAGAGAGAGAATCAGATGCGCCAGCAGTCGCTGCATGTTGTTACCTGAAAAGGCGCTTTTAGTGAAGCTGTATTATCAGAATGGGGAATGTGCTAGTTCAGCATTACGATCCTGTCGGCATAGGAAGGGGATTCGAACGGATAAAGGTCCGTGGCGAGAATGATTTCGAAGTTCGAAGCCAGGGGTTGTTTAGACGATAGACCCCGTAGTGGCCGACCGAGCACAAGGCGTAATGTTGCTGAGACAGTTCAGGAAGAAATGGATACTGTAGCTGGTTCGTCTATGCACGGGGAAGTCAGCGCTTGTGCAGTCGCACGTCGCACCGGCATTCCATACACTACTGTTTGGTTGGGAGGCGTACCCTCCGATGCTATCCGTACAAAATCCATCGGTATCATGAACTGTTACCTGGCGATTTAGTGAAGCGGAGGGTATTTGCGGTGTGGGCGTTTCAAAAGATGGCGGAAGATGACGATTGGTTGAGTAACGTGTCGTGGACCGACGAAGCTCATTTCACGCTCCGAGGGTCTGTCAACGCCCACAGCTGCAGAATTCGGGCTACCGAAAATCCTAGCACTGTCGTGGAAACTCCATTGCACGACGAGAAAGTCACGGTATGGGTTGGATTTACCACATCTACCGTTATCGGGCCTTTATTCTTCGAGGAAATGCGTGATTCTGGTTTTGTAACTGCTACCGTAGCGGGTGAGAGGTACGCCGATGTGTTACAGAATCGCATTATCCCCAGCCTGGCTGATAAACACCTGCTGGAACGTACGATGTTTACGCAGGACGGCGCTCCACCCCATATTACCAGACGTGTGAAAGATCTCTTTCGCGCGTCGTTTGGTGATGATCGTGTGCTCAGCCGCCACTTTCGTCATGCTTGGCCTCCCAGGTCCACAGACCTCAGTCCGTGCGATTATTGGCTTCGGGGTTACCTGAAGTCGCAAGTGTATCGTGATCGACCGACATCTCTAGGGATGCTGAAAGACAACTCCGACGCCAATGCCTCACCATAACTCCGGATATGCTTTGCAGTGCTGTTCACAACATTATTCCTCGACTACAGCTATTGTTGAGGAATGGTGGTGGACATATTGAGCATTTCCTGTAAAGACCATCATCTTGGCTTTGTCTTACTTTGTTATGCTAATTATTGCTATTCTGATCAGATGAAGCGCCATCTGTCGGCCATTTTTTGAACTTTTGTATATTTTTGATTCTAATAAAACCCCATGTCATTCCAAGCATGTGTGCCAATTTGTACCTCTCTATCTACATTATTCCGTGATTTATTCAGTTTTCAAATTTATACTGACTTTTTGATCACCCGGTAGATTTAAGTGTCAGGAAGTCGTTTCTGAAAGTATTTGTATGGAGTGTAGCCACGTATGGAAGTGAAATGTGGAAGATAAATAGTTTGGACAAGAAGAGAATAGAAGCTTTTGAAATGTGGTGCTACAGAAGAATGCTGAAGATTAGATGGGTAGATCACATAACTAATGAGGAGGTACTGAGTAGAATTAGGGAGAAGAGAAATTTGTGACACAGCTTGACTAGAAGAAGGGATCGGTTGGTAGGACATGTTCTGAGGCATCAAGGGATCACCCATTTAGTGTTGGAGGGAAGCGTAGAGGGTAAAAATCGTAGAGGGAGACCAAGAGATGAATACACTAAACAGATTCAGAAGGATGTAGGTTGCAGTAGGTACTGGGAGATGAAGTTTGCACAGGATAGAGTAGTATGGAGAGCTGCATCAAACCAGTTTCTGGACTGAAGACCACAACAACAACATCATTAAAAGAAGGCGTTTATCGTTGCTACGGAATCTTCTCGCGAAATTCCAATCACCAACTTTCTCCTCCGGATGTTAAAAATATTTTGTTGATACCGACGTACATAGGAAGAAACGATCACCACGACAAAATGAGGGAAATAAGAACTCGTACGGAACGATATAGGTGTTCGTTCATTCCTCGCGTTATAAGAGATTGGAATAATAGAGAATTGTGAAGGTGTTTCGATGAACCCTCTGCCAGGCACTTAAATGTGATTTGCAGAGTATCCATGTAGATGTAGATGTGGCTGACACAAAAGCCACTGCTGCTATATCACTTATAACTGACGGATCTACCACCCACGGCAACATTGGCAAACAAATACCAAGACGTTGGTGGAAATATCAAAGACTGCTACAAATACACACCTAGATTGTGATGAACTACCCCCCTGCATCCGCCGGATAATGCAAGTCAAGCGAGCCAAGTGGGATGCTGGTAAGATGTGGTACTTCTCGAGTAGCCGCGGCTGCCGCCAAATCCGTGGCTGTGAATGATAGAGCTCCAACACAGTGCTAGACCATCTCTGCAGCCATGGTAAAGAAAGTTGTACAACTATACGTGTAATCGTCGCTGGTCTGGCGGCTGGAATGCAAGACACTCAACCATTCAGGGAGGGGCGATATGACCTAGGCAAGCCAGCTGTAACACGTAGGTATCACCATGATCTCCAGAGCAAATCTGTAGACACATTTGAGGATGAACACAGCTGACAGAGTAAGCGCCAAGCACTTCCCTCTCCTGTACCTTTTATCTCTGGTGCAATCACAAAGAAGCTCGCCCCCCCCCTCTTCCCCCCCTCCCCCCACAAACCATCAAGATTTAAAACTAGCACTCACGCGTGGGCCACACACTTTTCAGCCGGGCTGCAGTCGCAGGTGGAATAAAGACAAAAAAAAAAAAAAATTGTTCAAATGGCTCTAAGCACTATGGTACTTAACATCTGAGGTCCTCAGTCCCCTAGACTTAGAACTACGTAAACCTAACTAACCTAAGGACATCACACACATCCATGCCCGAGGCAGGATTCGAACCTGCGACCGTAGCAGCAGCGCGGTTCCGGACTGTAGCGCCTAGAACCGCTTGGCCACAGATGCCGGCGGAATGAAGACACGTAATTATAATTACGACATCCAAACAAAATATATGCTCTATGACAATGTCATCGATGACGAAGCATAAATCGTTTAATATCAGAATCAAGTTCAGACACATACAGCTAAGAGGAGAATCCTATACGTAGGATACTATTAAATATTTTTATCGTTCTCTTCTAAGGTGGTAAAAGTCTGTAATCCTCGCATGTGGTATTTTCCTCTCTCAGAACTCTGCCAGGGGTAATTTGTTTAGAGCTCATAAGGTTCAGATAGGTGCACTATGATTATATTTCTTATCTGTTAACCTGACCTGTTGTGTGTTTCAGACAGACGAGCAAATCCCGTAGTGTGGTTTTAAAAGCCTGCCGGCCGCACTTCGTAGTAGTGGATGTTTCGTTGTTGTAACACACACCTTACTGCTACTTTCCCAAAAAACCAACAACGTAATGCTAGACTTGGTACCAGTAGGATCAATCCACAGACTATTATTGCATGAACTCAAGTCAGACAATGCTCTTTTCGTGAATACACTACTGAGAAGTGTCTTTCGTAACCAGCGTACATTTCACGTAAGATAAGAGAAATTCTGGATCAATACACGTGTTCCTCTCTAGCATCGTTTTTGTGAGTGGTGAAAGGCACCGTACTGATTATGTATGAGAGGCGTTTGAAAAGTCCGTGCAAAAATAAAAACTATTTACGTGTTTGGGGTAAACCTTTTTTATTTTTCGACATAGTCTCCTTTTAAACTTATACACTTCGTCCAACGCTGTTCTAATTTGTTGATCCCTTCCGAATAATAGGAATTGTCCAAGTCTGCAAAATAGCTATTAATTGCTGCAATCACTTCCTCATTTGAATAAAATCTTTGTCCTGCCAGCCATTTCTTCAAATTGGGGAACAAATAGTAGTCCGAGGTAGCCGAGTCTAAAGAATAGGGGAGATGTGAAACGAATTGGAATCCTATTTTCATTCAGTTTGCGACCACAACTTCTGAGGTGTGTGCTGGTGCATTGTCGTGATGGAAAAGGACTTTTTTGTGGGCCAATCACCAGCGTTTTTCTTGCAGCTCGGTTTTCAAACGGTTCAATAACGATGAATAATATGCACCTGTAATAGTTTTACCCTTTTCCAGATAATCTATGAGGATTATCCCTGGCGAATCCCAAACGACAGTCGCCATAACCTTTCCGGCCGAAGGAATTGTTCAAATGGCTCTGAGCACTATGGGACTTAACATCTGTGGTCATCAGTCCCCTAGAACTTAGAACTACTTAAACCTAACTAACCTAAGGACATCACACACATCCATTCCCGAAGCAGGACTCGAACCTGCGACTGTAGCGGTCACGCGGTTCCAGACTGAAGTGCCTAGAACCGCACGGCCACACAGGCCGGCCGAAGGAATTGTCTTCTTTTTTGGTGCAGATTCTCTCTTGGTGACCCATTGTTTAGACTGTTGTTTGGTCCCAGGAGTATAGTAATGTATCTGTGTTTTATCCACAGTGACGAAACGACGCTTGAAACCCTGCAGATTCTTCCTGAACAGCTGCAAACCAACCTTGCAACACTTTACACGATTCCGTTTTTGGTCAAGAATGAGCAATCGCAGAACCCATCTTGCGGATAGCTTTCTCATGTCCAAATGTTTATGCAAAATATTATGTACCCGTTCACTCGACATGCCCACAGCACTAGCAATCTCACGCACCTTAACTCTTCTGTCATCCATCACCATATGATGGATTTTATCAATGATTTCTGGAGTTGTAACTTCCACAAGGCGTCCAGAACGTTCAGCATCACTTGTGCCCATATGGCCACTCCCAAAATTTTGAAACCACTTATAAACTGTTCTAATCGAAGGTGCAGAGTCACTGCAATGTTTATCAAGCTTCTCTGTAGTCTCCTGAGGCCTTTTGCCTTTCATAAAATAATGTTTAATCAGCACACGAAACTCTTTTTCGTCTATTTTTTGACAATCACTCGACTTACTTGATTCACACAAATGCCAAACACAAAGTAATAGGCCAATATTACTGAAACTTAGTGTGTGTTCTTTCCAAAGATGCTACTAACTAAACATGACCTCGATACGCGCCGGTGGTGCCATCTCTCAAACTTTGCACAGACTTTTCAAACGTCCCTCGTGTGTGTGTGTGTGTGTGTGTGTGTGTCGTAGGAAGAGAGAAGTCATGTTCGCGTGATCTTATAAGCAATAAGCTACCTAAAGCTCGGAGAAGCATTTAAAAACACAATGAATGAGGTTCTACTATTTGTTCGGAAATGGACGTAAGCAGAGGACTGTCAGTAAAGCCGATTTCTATGGAAATAGTTCTCGCGATAATTATAGCCCAAATCCATTAATCCAACCTGGTAAGTATCACGTCAGACGGTCGCTCAGATCCCCTATTATGTAGTAACACACCACAAAAATCCTGAATATATTATGTATGATATAAATTATAAACGTGAAGGCTTATCGTAGGTACTACACCAGACTGACGTTAGCACTGCGTAGTCGAACCATAACACATCTGAAAAGACTACGTTTCTGTCAGCCATAGCTGCGAGTGCATAATAAAGTAATTTTCCTAGTCTTGGTTCTACAGGAAGTAACATGGACAGACGAGACAATTTCAGTCATCCAGCAGAGCAACTTTGTATACCACCGTTAGATCGACTACAAACAGCTGCCAGTATCGACGTTCTGTGTAATCGATTTCAGCATTAAATCCATAGGTACACAGCACGTGGTTTTACTCAGTGCAATCAATTATAGGCGCAGACTTTCTTTTATGTAGAGTGTTGAAGTGTTGCATCCTACCAGTATCGAAATATCCATTAAAATTACAGTCTTTCACACCACCTGAACACCCAGCAAAAATTATAGCACTTATGTATCCTAATTTTAGGAGTCGTAAACAGAAATACGTCATGATAACCGACATCTAAGCTAGTATTACATCCCAGTAGACATTAGAACCACATACGCGAAAATTTTAATTGGTAATGGTCTACGTCTGCTCAACAAACAGTGCCTCCGTTATGTATCAGGGAGGCGAAATTTGTTTTGTGTCGTTACCTGTGAGACAGTCAGGAGTCACGTTTACATTATCAGAACTACCCCCACTAGAATTGTCCATATTCTTAAAGCTATTAAAAAACGTCTGGGAAGGTAATGCATCCCATAATAGTTGTCTTACGACTAATGGATAGTCATCCAACCGAAAGATAGTCAGTCCACAGTAAAACTGTCAGCGTCGCCGTTTGGTCGCTCGTGTAATCGGGGGGTCCCGGATTCGATTCCCGGCGGAGACAAGGATTTTCACTGGCCTCGAGATGACTGGGTGTTTGTGTTGTCTTCATCAGTTCATCATCATTCATGAAAATGGCGAGATTGGGCTGAGCAAAGGTTGGGAATTTCTATGGGCGCTGATAACCGCGCAGTTGAGCGCCCCACAAAACAAACATCATCATCATCATCATCATCATCGTGTAATCGAATTCCAGGTTAAATAATTAAAGTACAGACGTACACAGCACCTCATTATAACCAGTTATCGGACCTAATTACAGGGAATGTATGCTTAGCCCTGCAAGTAAACAAATTCTCAGGAAGATTGCAGTTTAGTCTACACGTCAGACTGCCTTAGTATTCGTAAAAGTATGGAACAAACACTGGATTGCGTCTCAGTATGGCAATATGCCCACCAGCAGCAAATGTTTTTTTACTAAAGAAGATGATCAAAAATCCATCGGGCAAAAGGTCGTGATGACACTACCAGTCACCTGATGTTCTGGTCATACCTTCCAAATGTGATTGGACTTGCAAACTAACTACAGTACTTTGTGTTGTAACACCGATACCCCAGAATCAGAAACGGCGAGCAACATGCACTCAGAATAGAATCATTTTCGATTATATCCACTCAGTGGATGGAACTACATTATTTTTATGTGTGCACTGCCATGTGAGTATTCAAAGGCCAAGAGATAAGGTGGATGTGATTTTTTTTGTTTGCTTGATGTTGCCTAAAACGCACGCCAACAAAGGAAATTCACTTTAAAGAAACACAGGGCAGTTTATAGCAAGAGAGCAATTGTTTGCTTAAATAGCAATGTGTGATCGTAAAATTTTACGCAAGAGGTAGGATGACAAACAGATCTATCACGCGACCCTGGCGGTTCAGCTCAGACTAATGTACCGCAGTGGATCTGGCAATGAGGTATGAAGCAGTATCTGCACTGTATGTAAATTCCATCATCCTTCGACGACGTCCGCTCACTCTCCTCCAAAATAGTCAGTGTTATAGCTGTTCAAAGCAATAAGTTTCCCACAACTGGTATTGACAGAAAGAGAAAAAAATTAAATGTACGATAAATGGCTTTAAGAATCAGACAAATGCAAAGCAATAGTATTAGAAGCTAATATAAGTCATGTGGGTAAAAATTATGCTAACCATGTTGTCGACAGAGCCCTCTTTTTGTCCTGTATCAGCAAACTTCTCGTGATTTCATCTGTAGTAACGTCAATATGCAATCAATGTGCTTCGCTTCTTTCGATTTTTAATCATGCCACTTTAAGCTGCACTAAAATATTGTTTAGATTCTTAATTCGTTTCACTTGCAACTCATGTATATTGTGATGGAGAATACCACAGCATTCAGAATAAAATGATTTCATTCGATTCCATAATGGCAGATGCAGCAACAATAGATAAATGGTAGAAATGAGTGAAACGTCTTTGTTGCTATTACGTTATTGCTTTATTAATTTCGTGCTTCACGCAGCTAGCGAATCTTCAGACTGGAACAATAAGCTCAAATATGTGAACCTAGCGAGCAGCGGATCTAATATCGCAAAATGGCGAGTTAATTTGAAATACTTTAATCCTTGCTTGGTTAAAACGCTGAAAGCTATAGGTATGGGGCCTGGATGTCATGTAAAATGGCGGTGGAAATCATTCTTATCATAAACCAAAAGTTAATGCAGGAGAAGTCTAAAGAGAAGTAAGGTAAATTGCAAAACGTTGGGAACAGCAAATTCAAGAGGGAAGGGGTGGGGGAGTAAGATAGTACTGCCAGTTGAAGACGAGATAACGATGTTATTGCATGCGGTGTCATGCTACACATACGGAGTGAGGTTACACACTTGGATTCCTTGTTTCCCGACTCCTTTTCCTCTGGCGAACCACCGGAAACTAATCAAGGTCACCCAGATGAATCAGTCAGGCAATTGTGCAACGTATATTCAAGGTCATGACATAACTGTTCACGTGATGTAAAAAATGGCGGGAGACCCTCTCAGCCAATGAGGATCGAGCACCCGCTCCCTCCCTTTACGATAGTATGATGCCAGCAGCCTAACCCCACCATCATCCGAAGTCTGAACTTCACACTAAGAGGATAATAAAGCGCCAGCATCATCAGGATCCAACCAGGACCCCCAGGTATAAGACTGGTACTACGAGTAAGTACCTAATGCAATTATTACTATTGTTATCGGAGTGGCCGCGCGGTTTTAGGCGCCAGTCACTGATTGAGCGACCCCTCCCGCCGGAGGTTCGAGTCCTACCTCGGGCATGGGTGTGTGTGTTGTTCTTAGCATAAGTTAGTTTAAGTAGTGTGTTTTGTGACGGCGCCCTAACCCAAGGTCCTCGGCGGTACTTTTGGGGCAGTCACCACAAATTGTATAAAGCGTCGGTAGTGACCAGGATGTATCTATGTCTGTTGGCCGAAAAATAATTAATGACAAGAATTGCGCCAGCTAGAATGAAGAGATAACTTATATTTATTTCTGACGAAACGTGCACCAGCAATACAAGTCCAAGTAATATCCAAGAGTAATCCGTGTACTGAGCCTAGTCGAATACAATAACAAATATCACACTGCAATGGCTTCGCTATAAACTCCACGAAAGGCTAGCATAAGACAATCGACAATAGACTGTCCGTCTCGGGGCCAGCGCTGCTCCACATATGCAAAAGGCAGAGGGCGCTGCGGACCCGAGCTCAGCCATGGCGCGACCTCTTCCGTCGGCGGTAGCGCCCTGAGACGCCGACGGTCGCGACAGGAACTGTGGCCAGCGAGGTCACGGTCAGGGCGCGCGTGCGCCAGTTGGTTGGCTGGTTGGATCCGTGGATACAACAAAGTGTTAGTCTAGGGACCGATGACCTTAGCAGTTTGGTCCCATAGTAATTCACACACATTTGAACTATTTTTATTAACAAATATGTATTTCAATATATACTTCTGGTTTGAGCAGCACAATGTTTCCCTGAACCGGTTGGTAGTAGAACTGTTGCGTGAGGCCATACTGGTGACTGCAGAGCTGCACCAACCCACAGATGGACTTCCCGATTCGTCGGGCCTGATCTCTATTGTACGGCCGCATCCCCTCAACTATACTGTGGCGTCACTGCTGCAACAACTCACAGAGCCACAGCCAAGTCCCCGGTCAAGACCGCTACTATTCGTAAGTATATACAACGTAACTGCACGTGGGTCTAAACCAGCAAATGTGGGGCTGGATCGTGATAACGACTTTCCTATGGTTATTTAAATTGAAGACACGCACTGGCTTGATTCTAAAGTTCAATATTCGTGGTGCTAGTGGGAATCTATGAGCAGTATTATGGTTTACACACTATGTGATCAAAAGTATTCGGACACCCCCAAAAACATACACTTTTCATATTAGGTGTATTGTGCTGCCACCTACTGCCAGGTACCCCATATCAGCGAACTCAGTAGTCGTTAGACATCATGAGAGAGCAGAATGGGGCGCTCCGCGAAACTTACGGACTTGGGTGACGCTTGTGACATACGTATACTCGAGATTTCCACACTCTTAAACATCCCTAGGTCCACTGTTTCCGATGCGATAGTGAAGAGACACGTACAGCACAAAAGAGTACAGGTCGACCTCGTCTGTTGACTGACACAGACCGCCGACAGTTGAACTGGGTCGTAATGTGTAATAGGCAGACATCTATCCAGACCATCACACTAGAATTCCAGACTGCATCAGTAGCCACTGCAAGTGCTATGGCAGTTACGCGAGAGGTGAGAAACTTCGATTTCATACTCGAGCGGCTGCTCATAACCCACACATCACGCCGGTAAATGCAAAACGTCGGCTCGCTTGGTGTAAGGAGAGTAAACATTGGACGATAGAACAGTGGAAAAACGTTGTGTGGAGTGACGAATCACGGTACACAATGTGGCGATCCGATGGCAGAGTGTGGGTATGACTAATGCCTGGTGGATGTCATCTGCCAGCGTGTGTAGTGCCAACAGTGAAATTCGGAGGCGGTGGTTCTGTGGTTATGGTCGTGTTTTTCATGGAGTAGGCTTCACCCCTTGTTGTTTTGCTTGGCACTATCACAGCACAGAGCTACACTGATGTTTTAAGCACCTTCTTGTTTCCCACTGTTGAAGAGCAATTCGGGGATGGCGACTCGATCTTTCAACAAGATCGAGAACCTGTTCATAATGCACGGCCTGTGGCGGAATGGTTACACGACAATAACAATAAAAAATGCACTGGCCTTTACAGTCCTGATCTGAATCCTATAGAACACCTTTGGGATGTTTTGGAACGCCGACTTCGTGCCAGGCCTCATCAACCGACATCGATACCTCTCCTCAGTGCAGCATTCCGTGAAGAATGGGCTGCCATCTTCCAAGAAACCTTCCATCAGCTGATTGAACGTATGTCTACGAGAGTGGAAGCCGCCATCAAGGCTAAGGGTGGGCCAACGCCATATTAAATTCCAACATTACCGATGGAGGGCGCCACAAACTTGTAAGGCATTTTCAGCCAGGTGTCCGGATACTTTTGATCACAGTGTATAAAGACCAAGGTGACTGACAAGTATGATCCATCTCGTAAAGCCAACTGACATTCAGATGTTAGGTAGTAAAGTTACTACGCTTATATGTGTGGTGAGGCCTTGTTAGAATTAACTTTTTGGGGCCCGAATATATTCTCAATATGTTCGAGTGCTGAGAAATTAAGACGATACGTGCTGTGCAATAACGTTATCGAGACCATCAACGCAAGATTAACGGAACTGGATTGCAGCATCAAGGCAACAGCTGCGAAAGGTGAACCTCAGCTGAGCGACAGAATCCAGCGAAGTGAGCAAGCAATCAACACAAGGTCAACTAAACTGGAAAGCATTATCAATGCAGCAACTACGAAAGTCGAAGAATTGCATGACCGAATCCAGTGGCGTGAGAAATACGGAGAGGGAAAAAATGAAACAATCAATGAAAGTGTCATTCCGCGATTAGCGGAACTGGATGGATTTATCAAGGGAATAGCTATGAAAATTGAGTTCTTGGCGCGTTATACGAATGAAAGAGTCCATCAACATGACTCTGAGACAAAAGAGTTAAGAAAGCGGAAAACCTATCGCACCAGGTGAACAAGACTTGTACTGTCTCAAAGTGAGGTCAGTGAGCAACAGAGCGTCGTGAGGTCATAGAGGCGTGGAAAGCTATTTGTCGCAAAGTGTGGCTCTGAAACTGAGCCAGGTGGATCGTGAACAGTCTTTCTCTGAAACGTTTAGACCCGTAACAGAAAGTATTAAACAGCTCTCTGTGGTGGCTACGGATAGCGCCAGAAGAAGAGAAGAAGAAGATGATGAAGAAGAAGAGCTTTACCCTTCTCTGATTTCATCATACGTCACAGTGCTATCGAATTAGACAGACACATGGCGCTCTACCTATATGCTTAACGAAGGACGCTATTGATGTTGGAGACAAAGAGTTTGAAAGGACGCCTGGTTTAGTGGAGCTTATATTCCTAAAAACAACGAAACCTCAAAAGCATTTGCCGAAAGAGATCATGTGCTGAAATATGACGTATGAGTAACGTACACAGGAGAGACAACACTCCAAAAGTAAGATTAAAAAGCACAAACAGTAGGAAATACATAAAATTATTAGACCGGTGTTGACCGGTGACCTTGGTGAAGGCCATGGCGTTGACATTCAACATAAAAAGCTGAACACACTATCTTTGGAGTATAATGTTGTAATGATCTTAACGGAATCATACACCGACTACGACTACTGAGGCTTCGGCAGCAGCGGGGAATACAGCGTACATGAATGAAATAATATCTATCAGTCACTGCAGAGCTTCGAGAACGAAGCATTATTGAATAATAACGGAGATGATGGTCCGTAAACTTCAGAGGCCCGCCCGCAAAATCTTCGAGCGCAGACGAGTCACGATACGTGGTTTCGATGAATTACGTCAGGCCGATCTTGTGGATATGAGAAAATACTCGCGATCGAAGAAAGGGTTTAAATATATCTTAATGATCATAGATATGTATTCCAAATTCGCCTGGCCCTTCCTGTGAAGACCAAAACTGGGAAGGATGTGACGCAGGAGTTTGAACAGTTGCTTCAGAGTGATAGGAATCGGTGTCCCGGCAACCTACAGCCCGACCATGCAGGTGAATTTTACAGTAAGGATTTCAAGTCGGTAATGGAGCGAAAAGGGGGCAAACCACCAACATTCTCCCACATGAAAATGAGTATTGTGAAGCGTCTGACCAGAAACCTTAAGAACCGTATGAGGATGCAGTTTAATCTTCATCGCTTACACACATGGCTTGATATTCTCACAGAGATTATTGGGGAACATAATGGAACTGAACATCGCACGATCAGAAAGAGACCTATCGATGTACTTGACAATAGCCTTCTCAATACGGCACACAGCAATATTAAGATGGTGGGCCTACGCAAGCAGAAGTTCGAAGTAGATGGTTTGGTGCGTATTTCGAAATACAAAACTGCGTTTGAGAAGTTCTACCTGCCTAAGTGGTCAACGGAGATATTTACAGTGTTCAAAGTACAGGAACAGACCCGAGAACATACGTCTTAAAGGACAGCAATGGCCAAGAAATTTCAGGAAATTTTTAGACAGAGGAATTACAGAAAAGTTCCGAACCGAACGCGTTTCTCGTAGAGCGCTTCATAAGGCGTCGGAGAACAGAGTGTTACTGAAATGGGTCGGCTTTTCAGAATCACAAAACAGCGTGGTGAACGCTCGCGATTTGCTATATGACGAGGTGCGAAAACCTCAAACAGTGCAGTAGCATACCGTGAGTGTTAGGGAGCGCGTCGGCTGAGGTGGTAGTGGCATTCTCGATAAACTCTCAGTTGTGCATCATCTTCCCGATCACCGTTTCCGTGGACCTGGAGCGAAACCGAAAAATCACTGGCTCCTGGGGATAACGGGATTAATGTACTTGAAGAAACCTGCAGGGAGCATGATTTAACGTAAGCTGCAAATCGAGGCTTGGCAGAGGGTCACGCATCAGCAAATTTTAGCCGACGTGGGCAAGCAAATAAGTCGCAGAAGGGATATATGCGTAGGAAAACATACTGCGGCATTCGCAGTTGATAACGTAATGCGTGTCACACTTAAATTGGATTCAGAAATAAATTTCAAACATATAATGCCCGCGGCTCGTCGCACACTAAAGATCAAGAAACCAACTGGGCATTTAAAAAAATTGCATCCAGTCAGCAGCGGTAGCGGCAAAAAATATCACGAAGAAGAAGCAGAAAAGAGTACAAAGAAGTTGTGTTAAAACGTACAGTGTCCTGCCAATACCTAAGTGATCTGGTGGAATTATCCTGTTCCCAATTTCAGTTTTAGCGGGAGTCTCGGTATTCGAGTTATTACCGCCAGAGCATGAACAGTGAAGAACGCACAAAAGGCACAGGAGCAGCTGGAGGAATCTAAAAGGCTTAATAGGATGATGGAGGCCGTCGCTATTGGTAAAGGATTTATTGTCGTCTGGGAGCGTCCACTTTGATGAAATTTTTCTTGCTGCCGCTGAAGAACACCAATAAAGGTGTCCTGGTAGGAAGGATGTCTAGGTTCGAGGGCAGAACGCACCCAATGAAAGTAATAAGACTAGTAAATAGTAAAATATATTACTCAACTTCAGTAACGCTGGTTACAGCAGTTGTAGAATGCAGGTGTAGACTATCTCTCCTTTACTGACAACAGTTCCATGAACACAACTAACTCTGAACTACAGTCGGGACAAAACTAACCTTCAGTCTTGATGTACTATTCAAAGAACAGTTCCAAACTAACAGTACTCAGTTAAATCTCTAGGCAAGTGGTCTCTGTCCATAAAAGATAATTCTATTCACTGGTCTGTTTCTGCTGAAGACAGTACTGTCATTTTGGAACTGTTCTTTGAATAGTACTGTTGTGGGTTGGCGGGAGATCCAACACCTTAATAATAGAGGAAGCCTAAAGGCACGCGTTTTAGCTCACTCAGGCTGGCGTGAGGTCTGGAACAGGACAAGGAAATTAGAATTTAGAAAAATGGACGTAGCTGGTGGAATACTTAACTTTAGTCCATTAATGGTGAACGTCGGTCTGACGGTACATGCATCACAAGATCAATAGCAACTGATAATGGCACCTTGCTAGGTCGTAGCAAATGACGTAGCTGAAGACCATGCTAACTATCGTCTCGGCAAATGAGAGCGTAAATAGTCAGTGAACCATCGCTAGCAAAGTCGGCTCTACAACTGGGGCGAGTGCTAGGGAGTCTCTCTAGACTAGACCTGCCGTGTGGCGGCGCTCGGTCTGCAATCACTGATAGTGGCGACACGCGGGTCCGACGTATACTAACGGACCGCGGCCGATTTAAAGGCTACCACCTAGCAAGTGTGGTGTCTGGCGGTGACACCACAAGTACGCCAAGACTGAAGATTAGTCAGACTTGTGTGGTTTCGTGACATTTTCAAAAGTACACCAATAAAGAACCGTGAAGATCTTGATTTACCAGCTCTTCGGAGACTGAGGAAAAAGTTAGGACACGTAAGTGATTATATTTGTGCTTCAGAAAATCAAGAAGTACTTTTAAGTTGGGTAACCATTAAATGATACTATTCTTTTTTTGCAAAAAATTGCTTTATTTATTCATATCATCTTGCTTCTCCTCTTACAGGGTTCAGGTAAAATATTCATCATACGCTGTCTGTGCAATTAGCTGAGTACTGGGCATATAATTCTTGAAACGTGCTCAATACAGTTCTGGAAGCGCCAACTGTGCACAGCAGCCTGCACCCAGGAACCCACAAGTGCCTCCCTGTATATGGCATGTGGCCAATCACCTAATTCGTGAACTGAAGTGCATACCTCTTTTAGGGAAATGAACTTTCCTGCCAGACATTACTGCGTGCGAGCGCTCAGTCGCTTGCGCCAGCTCCAGACTGTTGTCTGTGGTAGCGAGCGGCGATGTCAGCCGTCGCTGTAGGGCAAGGTAGCAGACTGCTTCGGCAAGGGCGAGTCGCAGTTCGTCCAGGTTGTCAATTTGTGTGGGTAGAGCCCGCTAGATAGCGGCGACAGTCGCTAACCACAACAGCGTCATGACTGGCGACGTGTTTTTGTTTCCCAATAGTAACTGTGCGATGGCTAAAGATTTTTTATTCACAGCACTGGATTCGCGGCAGCCTACGTGCGGCCTCGAATATCACATACCGAGCACCTGCACTGTAATAGAATAGCGTCGGCGCTGTGCCACAGAGTAACAGTGAAAAATATGATTGCTCTGAACGCAGGATGCGCGTGCGGCATTTTGAGTTATAGTGCTGCCGCTTGAATAAGCTATTCTTTAGCTGAGGACAGATACTGGCTTTCCTGCGCTTTCGTGTGCGCCGGAATCGATTTGAATATGCAGCGATAAGCATACGTGGAATAGGCGACGCTGGCCTATGTAAAGAGGCGCTTCAGAACAGGAGGTCGTTCGAGCCTTGTCCATGACAGGTGTCACATCCATGTGCTAGTGTGTTAGACTGGTCAGAGCTACTCTTAGGTGTTCTCACTGGCACTCTCTACTGAGTAGCTTGCTTCCCAATACCCACTTCCCAGTTCCTGTCACCTCCCCATCCCTGGACCCCCGCCAGCGCCCTGAAGCACCACGTTGCCGCTGACGACGAGGACGGTGTCGTTAATAAGCGGCTCACACTGACTTGACATCTAACGATTCTGGTATGTGGAAACGATTTTCTGTTGTTTTTTCTGTGTGTGTGTGCTCCGCTTTTTTTTAACAACCAGATGAGTAATTTCTCCTTCGTCTGTTGCAGACATGAGCATCCCGTCACGTTTGTTGAGCCCCAGTGAACTAGAGTATCTTGTGTGACAGTCTGGCACTCCAGAGGACCGCTGTCACATAAATCCTGACTCCTGTGAAAGTATATACCAGCTTCTCTCTCTCCCTCTCTCTCTCTCCATATGTGCATACATTTATCTAATGTTACGCTTTGTTTTTATAGAATTCTCCAATGAGCTCGAGGGGATCGGTATGAACCTGGTACCACGACCAAGTCCCATTACAATAGGATCGACACCGTCCGCCATCG